>NC_088401.1:32436424-33036424 GCF_034236695.1 Oncorhynchus nerka | reverse complement strand
TAACATTCCGACAGGGGGACAGATGTGAGTACCAAAACGAGTTCTGTGAGCTATTGCCAAAAGCTATGAAATCTGGTAGACTGAAAATATTTATTCTGAGACTTTGTATCCTATTTGTAGTAACAATAACATTCAATTGAGCAAATATGTAGTCTTTACTTCAAAATACCTACATTCAAGGTAACTATGACAGTAGTTTAATTAGGAAATAAGCTATTTTGTTTTTTTCTCAGGTTAACCTAAATATGGAATTGCTCATATACATTTGTGAACAGCCATATACAACAACCACAATCCGTAAGACCCAAATAACTAAATGAGACAGCAACTGTGTGATTCACATCAATGTGCTATGTAGATAGATACTGTATCAATGATCAATGTAATCTGTTACTCCCCAACCCTGGCCATGATGAAGTCATATATAATGGGGAGAGGGATCCATCATCTCCCACTCATCTCCCACTCGACTCTGTTGAGTCTACTTCAATCCATAGTCTATTGAGTAGACATAAAAAACGTACCAGTTTGCTCTATTACGCTCACATCCCACACTCATTACTACTTTACTCTATTGCATTAACATCTAACCAGTTTGTGGGGTTTCATTGATAGACGGTAGTCCTTTGGGATACTCCCTCTCCATGAACCAAAGAACCCAGGCGTTTGACTAACCTCTCTATGAACCACGAACCATGACCCCCTACTGTCTTTGGAGCAAGGTCTATTAAGGCCTTTTTGGGAATTATCATTCCAGGGAAACGTACACAACGTTCACATTTTCTCTTTGCTGATTTTGTACATATCTTGTCCGCAAACGCATGAACCGATCCCAGATCCATTATAAAAAAAAACACAAAGATCAATCTGCATTATTATTACTACCTCTGAGCTCACTGAGACCGTCCTACGGTTTTACACAACGGCATGAACAGCATGAAAGGAAGAAACAGGAGAAATATATTATTACCACGTGCTGAACAAATAAGCACATATAATCCCACTGAGCCGTCAAGGCGGGAATCAATAGCTGACAATGTTGATGGTAGAATGTAGCAGGGCTATGGAGCGCTGTGGTTCAGTATCCAGGGAGAGAACAACACCTAAAACTTCTAAAGCACAAGCCCTGTGGCTGTTGTGTGGTTCCACAAAAGCTAAGTTTGGGATGTTCTTACCTATGTTTAATTAATATCAAACCTTGAGTTTGTGGAGAGAGCGAGGGTACTCATGTGTTTCCGGTAATGACGTCACCAACAATTTCCCCAGTGTCAGTCCTGTTAAGTGAAACAACAACAACACTGACAACATGCTAGGTTGTTTCCTGTTGCTTGGCCCAACCCCACCCAAATCCTTCACATCACAGTGGAAGTGAGGCATTTGATATGGAAATCAGTCATGCTAATTTGGTTCCTCAGTTTGTCTCATGAGAGCTGTACAAACATGATTCAGTGGTCAAAGAAATTGAATATTTATCAAACTGAATTCCAACTGGCATTCTTTTGTCACACACAATAGGGTGAATTTGGAAAGATTTGGACATCATATAAACTGGGATATCTTAATTCTGAAGTTCTGGTCTGACTAGAAAATCGAAACTATTGTTACTAAGCCCTTGCAGAGAAAACACATCATCCAAATCACATAATTTCATTGATGTTTTATTTTATTTTTATTTCACCTTTATTTAACCAGGTAGGCTAGTTGAGAACAAGTTCTCATTTACAACTGCGACCTGGCCAAGATAAAGCAAAGCATTGTGACTAAAACAACAACACAGATTTGGGATAAACAAACGTACAGTCAATAACAAAATAAAAATAATTAGAATTTAGCATTAACACTGGAGTGTGCAGATGATGATGTGCAAGTAGAGATACTGGGGTGCAAAAGAGCAAAAATAAATAACAATATGGGGAGGAGGTAGTTGCGTGGGCTATTTACAGATGGGCTGTGTACAGGTGCAGTGATCGGTAAGCCGCTCTGACAGCTGATGCTTAAAGTTAGTGAGGGAGATATAATAGACCATGGTGCTTGCCTACGGAGCTGTGAGGGGAACGGCACCTCAGTACCTCCAGGCTCTGATCAGGCCCTACACCCAAACAAGGGCACTGCGTTCATCCACCTCTGGCCTGCTCGCCTCCCTACCACTGAGGAAGTACAGTTCCCGCTCAGCCCAGTCAAAACTGTTCGCTGCTCTGGCCCCCCAATGGTGGAACAAACTCCCTCACGACGCCAGGACAGCGGAGTCAATCACCACCTTCCGGAGACACCTGAAACCCCACCTCTTTAAGGAATATCTAGGATAGGATAAAGTAATCCTCCCCCCCCCCCCCCTTAAAAGATTTAGATGCACTATTGTAAAGTGGCTGTTCCACTGGATGTCATAAGGTGAACGCACCAATTTGTAAGTCGCGTCTGCTAAATGACTTAAATGTAAATGTAAATGTAAGTCTCCAGCTCCAGTGATTTTTGCAATTCGTTCCAGTCATTGGCAGCAGAGAACTGGAAGGAAAGGCGGCCAAATGAGAAGTTGGCTTTGGGGGTGACCAGTGAAATATACCTGCTGGAGCGCGTGCTACGAGTGGGTGTCGCTATGGTGACCAGTGAGCTGAAATAAGGTGGGTCTTTACCTAGCCAAGACTTATAGATGACCTGGAGTCAGTGGCTTTTGGCGATGAGGGCATCCAGCCAACGAGGGTATCCAGGTCGCAGTGGTGGGTAGTATATGGGGCTTTGGTGACAAAATGGATGGCACTGTGATAGACTGCATCCAATTTGCTGAGTAGAGTGTTGGGAGTCTATTTTGTAAATGAAATCGCTGAAGTCAAGGATAGTCAGTTTTACAAGGGTATGTTAAAGCATTTTACCTTTATTTAACTAGGCAAGTCAGTTAAGAACAAATTCTTATTTTCAATGATGGCCTAGGAACAGTGGGTTAGCTGCCTGTTCAGAGGCAGAACGACAGATTTGTACCTTGTCAGCTCGGGGATATGAACTTGCAACCTTTCGGTTACTAGTCCAATGCTTTAACCACTAGGCTACCGTGCTGCCCCAGGGCATGAGTTAAGGAGGCTTTGTTGCAAAATAGGATGCCGATTCTAGATTTAATTTTGGATTGGAGATGCTTAATGTGAGTCAGAAAGGAGAGTTTACAGTCTAACCAGACTGTAGTCAGAACCATCCAGAGTAGTGATGCTGGTCGGGCAGGTGGGTTCGGGCAGCGATCGGTTTAAGAGCATGCATTTAGTTTTACTAGCATTTAAGAGCAGTTGGAAGGAGTATTGTATGGCATTGAAGCTCGTCTGGAGGTTTGTTAACACAGTGTCCAAAGAAGGGCCAGAAGTATACAGAATGGTGTCGTCTGCATAGAGGTGGATCAGAGAATCACCAGCAGCAAGAGCAACATCATTGATGTATACATAGAAAAGAGTCGGCTCGAGTATTGAACCCTGTGGCACCCCCATAGAGAATGCCAGAGGTCTGGACAACAAAGCCCTCTGATTTGACACACTGAACTCTATCTGAGAAGTAGTTGGTGAACCAGGCTAGGCAGTCATTTGAGAAACCAAGGCTATTGAGTCTGCCGATAAGAATCCGGTGATTGACAGAGTTGCAAGCCTTAGGCAGGTCGATGAAGACGGCTGCACAGTACTGTCTTTTATCGATGGCGGTTATGATATTGTTTCGGACCTTGAACGTGGCTGAGGTGCACCCATGACCAGCTCGGAAACCAGATTGCATAGCAGAGAACGTACGGTGGAATTCGAAATGGTCGGTGATCTGTTTGTTAACTTGGCTTTCAAAGACTTTAGAAAGGCAGAGCAGAATGGATATAGGTCTGTAACAGTTTGGGTCTAGAGTGTCTCCCCCTTTGAAGAGGGGGATGACCACGACAGCTTTCCAATCTTAGGGGTCTCAGACGATATGAAAGAGAGGTTGAACAGGCTAGTAATAGGGGTTGCAACAATTGCGGCAGATAATTTTAGAAAGAGAGGGTCCAGATTGTCTAGCCCAGCTGATATGTAGGGGGTCTAGATTTTTCAGCTCTTTCAGAACATCGGCTATCTGGATTTGGGTGAAGTGGGAAAGTGGGATTTTTTTTTGTATTTCCATCTTCTGTAACCACTTCAGACATCTATCTAACATGCCAGCCTAACAAATACATTTCAGAAATCCTCAGATGTTTCCTAATCAGACAAATTTGAATTGAATTGTCGTTGGTGTACAATTACAGTACGACTATAATAATGGTGTCCCAGTTTACGTAACCTGTGGTGCCAGTCTACCAAATGTGAACTGAAAATATAGTTTTGACTCAGTGATATCATTTTAATAAAATAAAAAAATTGTGGTTAGGAAACATTGTAAGGATTTCAGAAATGTATCATGTATTGGGCTAATATGTTGGAGAGGTGTTGGAAAAGGTTACAGAAGACGGAAATGCAAAAAGTGTCCCATTTATTCTCTTTTATGGCTTTTGAAATGCCAGAGTGATCAAAGGAATGAAGAGTGATCAAAGGAATGATCATCGCACTATCTGATCTAATTTAATCTACAGTCAAGTACAACTTTGTAAACAGAGTATTTAATGAGTCATCCTTTGTTAATAGTTTCGGCGACTTCAAAAAATGGAATGTATTTTTTTTTTAAATACTGCCATTTCAACCAACATAGGTCTATTATTTTTGACAGGGGGGGCTTCGAGGGCCCGAGGGGCTTCAAGGGCCTACTGTACCTACTAACAAGGCTGTTTTCCTATTCACAGATTTTTTTGTCTGCGAGAGCATTTCTCTTTTCCACTCTTCTCTTGTATTATGTCAAAGCACTGCCAGTGAATGGTAACCACCCTGACTGCCCTGCATGTCATTCAATACCTAGCATACCTGAAGGTGGTTAAGTTTAGTTTATTAAGTCAACCATTTTTTTTAAAGCCATACATGTACGTGAGTAAAATCATCGAGGATAACAGAGAATAAAGTTTGGGACATTTCCATTGTGGACTAATCCCCCGGAGTGCAGCCTGAGCCCTCCATATACAAACAATACACAATGTCCTCCTGTCCACACCCACTCATGCTCTCTCCCATCTGGCCATAAACACTGGCGCTAGTACGGTGTCCATATTAGGACAGCCTCAGTCTCCAAGACTGAATATAAGACCTCTGCTCTCAGCTGAATATAAGACCTCTGCTCTCGGAAAGGGTAATGGGAAAGGGGGATACCTAGTCAGTTGTCCAACTGAATGTATTCAACTGAAATGTGTCTTCCGCATTTAACCCAACCTCTGAGTCAGAGAGGTGCAGGGGGCTGCCTTAATCGTCATCTACGTCTTATCTCGGCTAGTGGTATTCAAAGTTCCTGAGGACCTGTGCCATGTTGTTGTTTTACCGAAGCTTAGTTGAATGCACTGACTTTAAATCACTCTGGATAACAACCTCTGCTAAATGACCTAGATGTAAATGTAAAATGTATTCACTACTAGAAATCTAACCCTTCTGACAACCAGTAACAACATTCAGGGCTGTGTTTTATGATGATGCTTTGAATGGTTATCACATTTACTCACTCAAATATTTACCAAAGGCAATATATACCATATGTGTCCAGATATCAGAGATTCATTTCCTGTTCGAAAAAGAAATGCTTAGATAGTGTGTATTGGAAAGGCACTATAAATATACAATTCCTTTTCTGACAATAAATATGAATCTTAAACATTTTGATTAGAATGGGTAATTAATGTGTTGACTGGAACCTCTCACAAATAACCTGACGCGGGAATCGCAATTTACTACAGGTATCTCCTTAGTGAATCGAGTGCATTGTTTTAAATGTAACATTATTCCAAAACGAGGAGTGTGTTATTTATGTCTCAATCTATTTTTATTCATCTCTCTGTTATAAGGTACATCCAAATCATTCAGTGAAGATTGAAATCTATAAACACAAATTGAAGCATGGAGAATTCTGAACACTGATAATATCCATGCCTCCTCTATGCTACATTGCTCCTTTTTAATTCAGAAAATTGAGCAGGGGCAAAGATGATGGTTGTATAATTTATATAATGATGTCATTAAATCCTAACGTATAGGTATGGTTCCCTAGTTGTAGGGAGACGGATGTTAATGTCTCAACCGTGATCCAATGCTTAACCTTTTGGGGGTTATTATGACCAAATAAAAACTTGTCCTCCAGCAAATGTCTCTCATAAAATATTCACGGGTGTGAAACATGAACTACTTCCCAATTACCAAAGCTGTAGGCAATCACAGTCGCTGAGATACATGGAGAGGGTTGGGACAAGTCAATCCAGTTGAGAGGTGTGTTTCATTCCAGTGAAAGGGAAAGAGGTCAGAGGTCATATGTGGCTTCAGTTGGTAGAGTATGGTGCTTGCAATGCCGTCGCATGAGTGGAAGTCGTTTGGATAAAAGTGTCTGCTAAATGGCATATATTATTATGCCATTACTGGCAATCAAAGTATCAGCACTATAGTAGTAGTGGCAGTAGTAGTAATAGTTAGTAGTTAGTAGTAGCAGTAGTAGTTAGTAATAATAGTAGTATTGCTAGTAGTAGTTAGTAGTAGCACTTGTTAGTAGTAGTAGTATCTAACAAGTAATCATAACAAATTCACAATGGCTACCTTATATGCACAATGTAAGGGGATATGTACATACAAATATAGAGATGTGGGATGGCCGTGCTGTCACGCCCTGACCTTAGTTATCTTTGTTTTCTTGATTATTTTGTTTAGGTCAGGGTGTGACGAGGGTGGTTTGTGTAGTTTTTGTATTGTCTAGGTGTTTTTGTATGTCTAGGTGTTTTTGTATGTCTATGTGTTTTTGTATGTCTAGGAGTTTTTGTATATCTAGGTGTTTATATATCTATGGTTGCCGAGATTGGTTCCCAATCAGAGGCAGCTGTTCATCGTTGTCTCTGATTGGGGACCATATTTAGGTAGCCATATTCCTTGGGTATGGTGTAGGTTTTTGTCTATGTGTAGTTGCTTGCGTCAGCACTCCGTTTATCATAGCGTCACGTTCGTTTTGTTATTTTGTTAGTTTGTTTAAGTGTTCTTTGTTAATTAAAGAAGTATGTATTCGGATCACGCTGCGCCTTGGACTCATTGTTATGACGAACGTGACAGAATCACCTACCAAACCAAGACGAAGCAGCGTGAAAGGGAGGAACAGCGCTTGGTGGAAAAATGGACCTGGGACGAAACACTGGACGGTAAAGGATCCTGAACTTGGGAGGAGATTTTGGCAGGAGAGGATCGCCTACCATGGAGGCAGGTGGAAACAACGCAGGAGGAATGGCGAAGTAAGAGAGGACAGCAACAACGTCGGGGAGGTAGGCCACAGAAACCCCAATAATTTGTTTTTGGGGAGGGGGGGCACATGGAGCAGTCGGCGAAGTTGAGGGGTAAGTCTGAGATTGTCGAGGAGTTATTGGACAGATTGGAGGAGAGTGAACGGAGGGGAGATTATGAGACATTTGAGGAGTTGTTGATGAAATTGGAGGAGAGTGAAGAGAGAGAGAGCTGTTGGTTTGGCGTAGTATGCACGGCATTCACCCTGAGGAGCATGTTAGCTGTCTGATGCCACCTGTGTCAGTTCCTCATACTCATCCTGAAACATGTGTCAATGTTTCGGAAAAATTAATGCCGGCTATACACACCAGGTCTCCAGTGTACCTTCACAACCCGGTGTGTCCTGTTCCTCCTCCCCGTACTCGCCCTGAGGTGCGTGTCCCCAGCCCGGCACCACCAGTGCCGGCACCACGCACCAGGCTTCCTGTGTGCCTCCAGAGCCCAGTACGCCCTGTTCCTCCTCCCCGTACTCGCCCTGAGGTGTGTGTCACCAGCCCGGTACCACCAGTGCCGGAACCACACACCAGGCCTATAGTGCGCCTCAGCAGTCCATAGCGTCCGGCGACAGTACCCAGTCCAGAGTGTCCGGCGACAGTACCCAGTCTCCAGCGACGGTCCCCAGTCCGGGGTCTCCAGCGACGGTCCCCAGTCCTGGGTCTCCAGCGACGGTCCTCAGTCCAGAACATCCGGCGATGATCCACGCAGCGAGGGTCCCCAGCCCGGGGCCTACGGCGAGGACTCAGTGTAAAGAAGGGGGGCGGCATCCAGAACCAGAGCCGCCATCGAGGTTAGATGCCCACCCAGACCCTCCCATATAGGTTTAGGTTTGCGGCCGGGAGTCCGCACATTTGGGGGGGGGGGGGGTACTGTCACGCCCTGACCTTAGTTATCTTTGTTTTGTTTATTATTTTGGTTAGGTCAGGGTGTGACGAGGGTGGTTTGTGTAGTTTTGGAATTGTCTAGGGGTTTTTGTATATCTAGGTGTTTATATGTCTATGGTTGCCTAGATTGGTTCCCAATCAGAGGCAGCTGTTTATCGTTGTCTCTGATTGGGGACCATATTTAGGTAGCCATATTCCTTGGGTATGGTGTGGGTTATTGTTAATGTGTAGTTGCCTGTGTCAGAACTCGGTTTATCATAGCGTCACGTTCGTTTTGTTATTTTGTTTAAGTGTTCTTCGTTAATTAAAGAAGTATGTATTCAGATCACACTGTGCCTTGGTCTCATCGTTATGACGAACATGACACATGCAGCATAGGCAAGATGCAATAGATGGTATAACATACAGTATATACATATGAGATGAGTAATGTAGGATATGTAAACATTATTAAAAGGGCATTATTTAAAGTGACGAGTGATACCTTTTTATTAAATCCATTTATTAAAGTGGGCAGTGATTTGAGTCTGTATGTTGGCAGCAGCATCTCTATGATAGTGATGACTGTTTAACAGTCTGATGGCCTTGAGATAGCTGTTTTTCAGTCTCTCTGTCCCAGCTTTGATGCACCTGTACTGACCTCTCCTTCTGGATAATACCGGGGTGAACAAGCAGTGGCTCAGGTGGTTGTTGTCCTTGATGATCTTTTTGGCCTTCCTGTGACATCGGGTGCTGTAGGTGTCCTGGAGTGCAGGTAGTTTTCCCCCGGTGATGCATTGTTCAGACCGCACTACCCTCTGGAGAGCCTTGCGGTTCAGGGAAGTGCAGTTGCCGTACCAGGCAGTGAAACAGCCTGACAGGATGCTCTCGATTGTGCATCTGTAAAAGTATGTGAGGATTTTAGGTGCCAAATTTCTTCAGCCTCCTGAAGTTGAAGAGGCGCTGTTGCACCTTCTTCACGCTGTCTGTGTGAGTGGACCATTTTAGTTTGTCTGTGATGTGTACGGTCAGGAACTTAAAACTTTCCACCTTCTCGACTACTGTCCCGTTGATGTGAATAGAGGGGTGCTCCCTCTCCTGTTTCCTGAAGTCTACAATCATCTCCTTCGTTTTGTTGACGTTGAGTGAGAGGTTATTTTCTTGACAGTTAGTAGTAGTAGTAGTAGTAGTACTAGTAGCAGTAGTAGTTATTAGTAGTAAAAGTAGCAGTAGTAATAGTAGTAATCATAGCAGGTAGTAGTAGTAGTAGTTACTAGTCAGTAGTAGTAGTACTCATAGTAGATAGTTGTAGTAGTAGGTACTAGTTAGTAGCAGCAGTACTAGTAGGTAGTTGTACTAGTATTAGTAGTAGGACTAGTAGTAATATTTGTTAGTAGCAGTAGTTAGTAGTTAATAGCAGTAGTAGTATCTATAGCAGTAATAGGAGTAGCAGTAGTAGTTGCAGTATTTAGTATTAGTAGTACTACTACTAATAGGTAGTTATTAGTAGTAGTATTAGTAGTACTTGTAGTTTGTAGCGGTAGTAATTAATACTACTAGTAGTTACTAGTTAGTAATAGTAGTAGTAGTAGTAGCAGTAGTTAATAGTAGTTGTAGTACTAATGCTAATAGTTATTAGTAGTAGTAGTAATTGTAGTTACTAGCAGTAGTTACTAGCAGTAGTAGTAGTTCGTATTTCATAAGACTATTAGAGTAGTGGTAGTAGCAGTAGTTAGTGTAGTGGCTGCAGTAATAGTATTCATATTTCTGAGGGTGTAGGAATACACAATTAAGTAAACACAGCAGAGAGATCACGCCCCTATCTACATCGACAGGACTGCAGTGGAGAAGGTGGAAAGCTTCAAGTTCCTCGGCATACACATAACTGACGATCTGAAATGGTCCACCAACACAGACAGTGTGTTGAAGAAGGCGCATCATCTTTGAAATGCCAGAGAAAAGCCGCAATGTACTATTCCAGGTTAGGCGCAATTTCGATTTTGGGCAGCAGTATGTTTTCCAAGTTTTCCAAAGACTGATCCAATGAACCATTGCATTTCTGTTCAAAATGTTGTATCAAGTCTGCCAAATGTGCCTAATTGGTTTATTGATACATTTTCAAGTTCATAACTGCACTCTCCTCAAACAGTAGCATGGTATTATTTCACTGTAATAGCTACTGTAAATTCGACAGTGCAGTTAGACTATCAAGAATTTAAGCTTTCTGTCCATATAAAATATGTTTATGTCCTGGGAAACGTTCTTGTTACTTACAACCTCATGCTAATCATATTAGCGTACGTTAGCTCAACCGTCCCGCGGGGGGGGGGACCGATCCTGTAGAGGTTTTTTAAATAATGTTTACATACTGCTTTACTCATCTGTATATACTGTATTCTATTCTACTGTATTTTAGTCAATGCCACTCCTACATTGCTCAATCTAATATTTCTATATTTCTTGATTACATTTTTTACTTTTAAATTTGTGTTTATTATTGTGAATCGTTTTTAGATACTACCGCACGGTTGGAGATAGGAACACAGGCATGTGACCAATACCATTTTGATTTGATTTGACACATACACCCCGAAATCCCCTCAGAGCTGGGGCTATCTGGTCCAGGTCATATCTGCCACCATCCTCGAATCCAGCAGCAGGGAAATGAATAAGCACATAGTGTTCTGAAAGGCCAGGGTGATCACCGTTGAAGAGACAATTCAACAAATCCTCTATGCTGGCACCCAACCACCGCTTACACTAGACTCAAAGACAAAAATCAGTCTGGAGTGATAACATTTACCCAAGGCACCCCCCCCCCCCCAAAACACCTGATTTAGATTAGAAAATGTATTTATACCTGTAATAAAATATTTGATTTAGCATGTCTGTGAGATATATTTAGACTATGGCAATGTAATAAATACATGTGCCAGATGTCATATGAATGCAGACGTGTTTCTGTCGATGGTCCAGGATCAGAAGGGACATAGATCAGAGGTGCACATTAACACCTGTCTGCCTGATCCCAGATCAGTTGAGACAGAGGAGCACGTACAGTAAATGCCAAGTGACGGCCTGAGCTGAGGGAATGGCCACGGTGACTTTGATGCAGGAGAAATGTCGTGCTGCCACTGCTGAGATTAAACAGCAGCTGAATCGATGGGGAGTTTGTCATGTGAAAAATGCATGAGGGGCGTTTTCCTCAAAATGCTGTGCAGAACACATGGAGGTTGTGTTTCACCGGAGCTTGGTCAAAAGCAGAGTAAGGAACTGACAGAGGAACAAAAAGAAGTTTCAAAGCAGGTCAAAGTGCATAAGAGACAATAGAGACTACAAAGTTGTAGTCATTACTTTAATTTACACCCAGCCCTGCCTTTGTAGCTTACTATAAAGTAACTATAACTATAAAGTTGTTGGAATGCTTTACATAATGTTGAACTTATACCCTTGTAATAACATTGTAATTACTGTAGTAGCAAACATTGTATTAACTTTTTGTTATAGTTCTTCAGTAATTGCATTGTGTTTAAAGTCACTCTGTTCTCTATTCAAGTGAAGGGCAGTGATGATTAACATTGTATCATTAACATTTCACAAAGTCGAATCCCCCTCGTTTTAAAGGGCATTACCTCCAATAACATTCCCTTCTTCTCTGGACTAAATCAACATCTGGCACTCAAGTAAAGATGTCACGAATACCGTTTCCTGAGTCTGTTTTTTGCCTGTGTTCTGTCCTGGAGTGTTTTTTCCGGCGTCCTGGAACGCACCCTGTCTGGTTGCCGGGCAATGTAGCCAGTTGGGAGTTCTGATTACCCGCACCTGTATCCCATCAGCTATCTGCACACCTGGTCCTGATCATAATCTCTCCTCTTCATAAGCCCGGACCTGACATCCATTCCCTGCCGGATCGTTAGCCATGAACAGTATGTTGTGCCAGAGTATCAGCCTCAAGTTGGATAGAATTTGTTTTGTTGTTTTTTTACGTATTGCTTGCCTTAAACTTACCTCCGTTTGTTCTGTCTTCAGTTACTCACCCGGATCATTTACCCCATTCCCTCCTGGTCGTCGGAGGATTCCGCTACCCCATTGGATCCACCTATTTACTCCCATCAACTCACCACCGCTGCCCGCTACGCCACCTGGATATATCTACCCATTCACATTCACTTGTAAATAAATACTCACCTTCTTCCTACTCTCCTTGTCCTGGTCTGCTTCTGGGTTCGATTTTGAAAGAACGCGACAGAACGATCCGGCCAAGGATGAACCCAGCGGACCTGGACTCCGTTTGCCATGCCATTACCCAGCAGGAGAAGATGTTGGGACAACACAACACGGCGCTACACGAGATAGCAGGTTCAATCCGGAATTTATCGGATAGATTAACGAGTATCCAGGATCAGCTCAGGTTGCCGGCGGATCATCCACCACCTGTTTCACCCATATCACCTGCCGATTCGGGAGCGGGTTCCTTCCGTGAGCCCAAGGTTCCGACACCGGAGAAGTACGAGGGAGATCTGGGAGGATGCCGTTCATTTCTTTTACAGTGTGGGTTAGTTTTTGATCTGCAGCCCTACTCTTACGCCACAGATAAGGCTAGGATAGCTTTTGTTATTGAGCTGCTGCGTGGTAGAGCTCTGGAATGGGCTTCAGCTGTTTGGGAACGACGGGACACATGTATGACGTCATACCAGGGTTTCACGGCAGAGATGAGAAAGCTTTTTGACCATCCAGTCCGAGGTAAGGACGCAGCTAAACGTTTGTTCTCTCTTCGCCAAGGAGCTCGCAGTGTGGCAGACTTTGTGATAGAATTCAGGACATTGGCTGTGGAGAGTGGTTGGAATGAGGAATCACTACAAGCGTTTTTTTTACCAGGGGTTGTCGGAGCAACTCAAGGACGAGCTGATCTCCTATCCAGAGCCTAGTGACCTAGATAGTTTGGTCACTTTATCTATTCGGGTAGATAATAGAGTCCGAGAGAGGAGGGAGAAGCAGTGGGGCCCATCCAATCAGTCAGCAACTCGGTTACCATTCGGTTCAGGAAGTGAACCAGAACGTATTGATCGTTATTTCCCACACGGGATTAGTGGAGGGTTCTTGCCACCAGATCCTGAACCAATGCAAGTGGGGCGACACGGGCTAACTAAGGAGGAGCGCCAACGTAGACGTGAGACCAACAGCTGTCTCTACTGTGGTAGCTCGGGACATTACATCTCCGCTTGTCCACAGCGCCCGTTAAACTGCCCGGCTAGCTAGTTTTGGGAGGAATTTTAGCGAGCCAGTTTCAACCTCTCAAGAATCCTGTCAGACCTCGTTTTCCTGCGACCCTTATGAATAAGGATCAGAGCTTAGAGATGAACGCTTTTATCGATTCAGGTGCCGATGGCAGCTTTATTGATGCCGACTTGGTGGAACAGCTGGGGCTTTCCAAGGAGCAATTGCCGGAAGCCATTGAAGCAACCACTCTGAACGGCAGTAGTCTGGCAAGGATCACTATGAGGACTGAACCGGTTAAGATGTTGTTGTCGGGGAATCATTCAGAGTTTATCTCCTTCTTCATTCTGTCCTCGCCCCATGTTCCTCTGGTTCTTGGTTACCCCTGGCTGAAGGAACACAATCCCTCGTTTGATTGGGTGACGGGTAAGGTAACTAGTTGGAGCATTGATTGTCATGCTAACTGCCTTAGGACTGCCTGTTCTCCTGACGTTTCCAGTGAGGTCAGTGACTCTGCTCCTCCTGATTTGTCCCTGGTTCCAGAAACATATCACAAGTTGGGTGAAGTATTCAGTAAACAGAAGGCTCTGTCCCTTCCTCCCCACCGACCTTATGACTGTGCGATTAATCTGTTTCCTGGAGCCGCCTTTCCCAAGGGACGGTTATACAGTATCTCTCGACCTGAACGTGAGGCCTGGAGACCTACATCAAGGAGTCTCTAGCTGCAGGTCTCATTCGGCCCTCGTCATCACCTCTGGGAGCAGGATTTTTTTTTGTGAGCAAGAAGGATGGCTCTCTTCGACCGTGTATTGATTATCGGGGTTTGAATGATATTACGGTCAAGAACAAGTATCCTCTGCCCTTGATGAGCTCGGCTTTCGATTCTTTACAGGGTGCTACGTTTTTTACGAAGCTTGATTTACGTAATGCTTATCATTTGGTTCGGATCAAAGAGGGGGACGAGTGGTTGACTGGGTTCAATACTCCGATGGGACATTTCGAGTACCAGGTGATGCCGTTTGGACTGACCAACGCTCCTGCTGTGTTCCAAAGTATGGTGAATGACGTTCTGAGAGATATGATTGGTATTTTTGTGTTCGTTTACCTGGATGATATCCTCATCTTCTCGAAGGAGCTTTCTAGCCACGTTCAGCATGTCAAGCAGGTCCTGCAGCGGTTATTGGAGAACCGTCTGTTCGTGAAGGCTGAGAAGTGCGATTTTCACGCCCACACGACGTCCTTCCTCGGGTACATCATCTCCAGGGGAGAGATCAAGATGGACCAAGAGAAGGTTCGGGCGGTTCGGGATTGGGTCCAGCCCGGTACGAGATTGCAGCTCCAGAGATTCCTGTGGTTTGCAAATTTTTATCGGAGGTTTATCCGTGATTACAGCCGGGTGGCCGCCCCTTTAACTGTACTGACGTCTTGCACCAGAAAGTTCTGTTGGTCTCCTGAGGCAGACCGAGCATTTCTAGATTTGAAGAGCCGATTCACCAACACCCCGATTTCTCTCTCAACCTGACACTTCCCGTCAGTTCGTTGTGGAGGTGGATGCGTCTGATGTGGGGGTGGGCGCCATCCTGTCCCAGCGTAGCTCCACTGACGGTAAACTCCATCCCTGCGCCTTCTACTCTTGTCGTATTTCTCCAGCTGAAAGAAACTACGATGTGGGTAACCGGGAGCTTCTCGCTGTGAAGCTTGCCTTGGAGGAGTGGCGTCACTGGTTGGAGGGAGCGGAGCAACCGTTTGTGGTCTGGACTGACCACAAGAATCTGGCTTACGTGCAATCGGCTAAACGTCTCAACTCCCGTCAGGCCCGGTGGGCTTTGTTTTTTGGACGCTTCAATTTTTCCCTGACCATCCGACCTGGGTCGAAGAACGGGAAGGCGGACGCCCTGTCCCGGATGTTCTCCAAGACGGAGGAGAGTGGGGCCAAGACTGAGACGATTCTTCCCCAGAACGTTGTCGTGGGAGCCGTTACATGGAGGATTGAGGAGGAGGTGATGGCGGCTCTTCGGACACAGCCCGGGCCCGATAACGGTCCACCCGGTCGGTTGTTCGTGCCTGAGTCGGTTCGTTCTGCTGTCCTTCAGTGGTCCCACGCCAGCAAGATAGCTTGTCACCCTGGTGTTGCTCGGACTATGGCGCTACTGCGCAGACGATTTTGGTGGCCTGCCATGGGAGAAGATACCCGGAGGTTTGTTGCCGCTTGTCCTGTTTGTGCGCAGAATAAGAGTACCAATCGGGCCAGCTCTGGGCTTCTTCACCCCCTACCTATTCCCCGGCGACCTTGGTCGCATCTGGCCCTGGATTTTGTCACGGGGTTGCCCTCTTCTGTTGGTAACACGGTTATTCTGACCATTGTGGATAGATTCAGCAAGTTTGCCCACTTTGTTCCCCTCTCCAAGCTGCCTTCTGCCACTGAGACGTCCGAGATCCTGGTTAGGGAGGTGTTCAGGGTCCACGGGTTGCCCTGTGACATTGTTTCTGACCGTGGTCCTCAGTTTACCTCTGCTGTCTGGAAATCCTTCTGTTTGGCCATTGGAGCTACAGTCAGTCTCACATCTGGATTTCACCCCCAATCTAATGGTCAGGCGGAGAGAGCCAACCAGAAGATGGAGCCCACGCTGCGCTGTCTTGTTTCCTCTGATCCCACCTCTTGGTCCTCTCAATTACCCTGGGTCGAGTATGCTCATAATACTCTCCCTTCATCTGCCACTGGGATGTCTCCCTTCCAGTGCCTGTACGGTTACCAACCTCCCTTGTTTCCTTCTCAGGAGCGGGATCTCTCGGTTCCTTCTGTCCAGACCCACATTCGTCGTTGCCACCGCACCTGGCATCGGGCCAGGAAGGCCCTCCTTAAGGTTTCTGACCGGTATCAGATCCAGGCGAATCGTCGCCGTATTCCTGCCCCCGCTTATACCGTCGGAGATGGGGTTTGGTTGGCTACACGGGATCTTCCTCTACGGACTGAGTCGAGGAAACTGTCACCGAAGTTCATTGGTCCGTTTGTAGTGGAGAAGATCATTAATCCTGTTGTGGTCCGACTCAAGTTGCCTGCTACACTAAGAGTACATCCCACCTTTCATGTCTCCTGCCTCAAGCCGGTTCTCCTCAGTCCTCTGTTGCCCCCTCCTCCTCCTCCGCCTCGGATGATCGGAGGTGGTCCTGTCTACACGGTGTGCCGCATAATGGATTCCAGACGGTGGGGTCGAGGTTTCCAGTATTTAGTGGATTGGGAAGGATATGGTCCTGAGGAGAGGAGTTGGATTCCTCGGCGTCAGATCCTTGACGATGACCTGCTTCGTGACTTTTACCGCCTCCACCCTGGCGCTCCGGGTAGTCCGCCCGGTGGCGTTCGTCGGAGGGGGGGTACTGTCACGAATCCCGTTTCCTGAGTCTGTTTTTTGCCTGTGTTCTGTCCTGGAGTGTTTTTTCCGGCATCCTGGAACGCACCCTGTCTGGTTGCCGGGCAATGTAGCCAGTTGGGAGTTCTGATTACCCGCACCTGTATCCCATCAGCTATCTGCACACCTGGTCCTGATCATCATCTCTCCTCTTCATAAGCCCGGACCTGACATCCATTCCCTGCCGGATCGTTAGCCATGAACAGTATGTTGTGCCAGAGTATCAGCCTCAAGTTGGATAGAATTTGTTTTGTTGTTTTTTACGTATTGCTTGCTTTAAACTTACCTCCGTTTGTTCTGTCTTCAGTTACTCACCCGGATCATTTACCCCATTCCCGCCTGGTCGTCGGAGGATTCCGCTACCCCATTGGATCCACCTATTTACTCCCATCAACTCACCACCGCTGCCCGCTACGCCACCTGGATATATCTACCCATTCACATTCACTTGTAAATAAATACTCACCTTCTTTCTACTCTCCTTGTCCTGGTCTGCTTCTGGGTTCGATTTTGAAAGGACGTGACAAAAGAGCCATTATCATCTGTGATCAATAAATCAAATTTATTTATAAAGCCCTTTTTACAGCAGCCGATGTCACAAAGTGCTATACAGAAATCCAGCCTAAAACACTAAACAGCAAGCAATGCAGATGTAGAAGCACGGTGGCTAGGAAAAACTCCCTAGAAAGGCAGGAACCTAGGAAGAAACCTAGAGAGGATTCAGGCTCTGAGGGATGGCCAGTCCTCTTCTGGCTGTGCCGGGTGGAGATTATAACAGTACATGGCCAAGATGTTCAGCGGTTCATAGATGACCAGCAGGGTCAAATAATAATAATCACATTGGTTGTAGAGGGTGCAACAGGTCAGCCCCTCAGGAGTAAATGTCAGTTGGCTTTTCATAGCCAATCATTCAGTTAGAGACCGCAGGTGCGGTAGAGAGAGAGTGTCAAAAAACAGCAGGACCGGGACAAGGTAGCACGTCTGGTGAACAGGTCAAGGTTCCATAGCCACAGGCATAACGGTTGAAACTGGAGCAGCAGCACGACCAGGTGGACTGGGGACAGCAAGGAGTCAACAGGCCCGGTAGTCCTGATTGATTAAAACACCATCAATGTACCATCCCGACAACAAGTTTTGCATTCTCATTTAGATTAATAGTTTAATAGTTTTTCAGTATGGTGGCAGGGTGAATCACAATAGGTGTCTCAGCACAGTAGCTCAAACACAGCCAATGAAATTCTATCTTACTGTTCACATTCAGACTGAATGGTGGAAGAGCCAACGACAGTAGGTGTCTCGCCTCATAGTATTTCAAAACAGCCAATTTTCAACTGACACAACTATACAGAGGACGTATTGGGTGCTTTCCATTCGCCCTCAATGTGACATTTCGCAGCGCTGAGGTGAAAAAAAAAATCAAAGGGACACCCAGATTGAATATTAATAGAGTAAGCAAACTTCAAAGGCCGGGTACCTGTGGAGACGATGAGATGAGAGCGATGTTCAGGACACTGAGAGTAAAGACATAGACATGCAGCTTCAGCCAATAACACCTCTGATATCAACCCAACACCTGGACACTCTTTGAAGTATGTAACATTTTGGAAGGCGTGTAATATTGTCTCTTTAATCAATATGCTGAGACTGAGCATGTCCTAATATGGACACCATAATCCAGAGAGATGTATTGGCTCTCCTGTTCATAAAGGATACCAATATTTCCTAATGGAAAGTTGATAGTAATTACCCGGTAGAGAGTGTCAGCTAATTGAGTTGAATCAAATGGGAAGATTGAGGTTTAACGCAAGTTTTGTTCCACAAATAATGACTATTTCCCTGAAAATCAATGGAGAGAACCGGTCCATTGATTGGAGTGTTCATGTGACGCGAACACAAGCTGCTCAAACCGCCTACTACCTTCAAAAACACCATGTGTGTATATGGGAAGGGTTGGAAAAGAAGACAACAATTCTGATCCTGTATGGACTGATAAAGTGTATCTTATAAGCAGTGTGATGTGACGGTGAACAACTAAAGTCAGCAACGCTTGAGCCTTGGTTTATACTCTATGGCGTCAGCCTTAGCAGTGCTGTCAAATTCAAATGCACATTGAATCCTTGAATTGACTTGGTTGTTCACGATTCTATCAATTTTGCTTTATTCAATAAACCTTTAGCAGGGATAAAGAGTGTCCATCTGCTCTCTCTAACGTCCTTGGGGAGAATTGTTTTAATATACTTTTGAAAGTAATGACTAGTTTCTATGGAAACGTGTCAAGAGTTGGGAACAGTGAGAAGTTGGATGAGACCATCTTCACAGAACGCAACAGGTTCTTTGTTTTAATTTAAAAGGAGTGCTAACAAGCTGGCTGCTGATCGAAACTAATTCCAATTATTCTTAGTGACTGCTCTCAGGAACTTTCTGTGTAAACCTATCAAACTCCACTCTCAGGTTAAATCAGTAACTAAATTAGATTTACACTGCTCATTTCCATCTGTCGAATTAGGGAAATTAATAGACATTTTGTTGTTGAATAAAAACATTCAAAATCATGTCCAGTGAGTGTTTTTCAATTCATTAACTGAATTTAAAGTATTTGCTATGGAATTGACCCCAACCCTACTTCTCATATCTCATCATCCTTCATCATTACTGTGTTAATTCAAGTGGTGTAGTATTGGTACAAGTTCAACAGCAGCCGTAACCGTATTGGTGATTCATTGCATAGAGGAGTGGCTCTGAATCCGCCTTAATGTCGTGCTTGATTGCTCAGTGCCCTCTGAAACTCCCTCCTCAATATTTCTCTGTCCTCACAGAGTGCTGCCAATCGGGGTGTAGAAATGATAGTTGTGATTTACACAGTAAACACCTGCCTCATGATGGCTACCACCTCCTCTCTGTCTGACACAGAGAAAATGATATTAATTACAGCAGATGGTGATATCATAAATCACACTTCCTTTGTTTAGGGTTATTGCAAGTAATTGAATGTGGAAAAGAGAAGGTTTCAACTGAAAACCCTCCAAATCCTCAGAGTCTGAAGAGAGCCAGTGCAGTTTTGGCAAAGAGTATGCATATGCAAATTGTAATAGATTGAATCATCTGCTTGTTATTGAAGTAGGAAACAATACAGATTTTTTTGGTTGATGCACATTTGCTGCCAGCATCCTACTCCTGTAGGACCCACATCCATCTTACTGGTAATCATCTACATTACAATGCATAGCAATAACAATGTCAATATTTAATTGCAAAATGTATAAACTCAAAAAGCCCAAGTAACCTATTCCAGCTTTTCCTATTATAGCTCGTTTTTACATAATGTCTGACACGTCTGGCATCAAGACTGAAGAAGGTGACAGCCGGCAAATAAATACTGTAACAAAATGAAGGGGAAAAAAGGCAGATACAAAGCATCGGTACAGTTGTAGCTGTTGTATGCAACCTTGAGGAGTTCAGCATTCACCAACAGTACACCCACTGTCTGAGACGTGACAAGGATAATGAGGATGAACCAACCATATCAGGACAGTCTAAGCCTCAACAGGACATGTCCTAATATGGTCACCGTGTATATATAGTCTCTGTTTGAGACGCTAGTACATGTGTCTGGACATCCAGGTGAATGAGCGACATACCATTATGTTGTTTTAATAATGCCTTGTCTGCATAAAGCACAGCGTTGTGCGACATCTAATTACTTTTGTAGGGGAATGGATGAGAGAACGACACGTTGTTAAAAAGACACAGGCACACGGCGTCAACGTTTTTAATTAACGCAAATGTCAACAGTTCCTCGCTCTCCTGGGATATCTGCATGCAGGCATAATAATGCTTGCTTGTCGACACAAACTTTTGAAGGACTACTGCAATTTCTTTAAAGAAAGGGATCCACGTAACTAATAATGCTACCGCAAAAGGTTATTCTGTCGCTATCTACGACTCTCAGATACATTGACAGTGACGAAGACTTTCTACGCACATACACGCACACATACACACACACACACACATACACGCACACATACACACACACACATACACACACACATACAACACTCTCACCCGACTATATAATCCTCATAAAAGAAAAAGAGGTAGGGGTTCACTGTGTCGTCTAAGAGGTAAGAAAGCTCCCGCACTTCAAATCCATAGTAGTGGAGTGTTTACACCAGACTTAGTCACCCTGCCCCTCTATGCTGTTACACTCAAAATGACCTGTGTTATGGACCCAGCGCTATACCAAGACAAAAGGCCTGGGCAGGGGGCGTCGAAGGCTTGTTTAGATCCTCAAAGCCCTTCTCTCCTGACAGTGTCCTGACATGTCGATAGTTATCGACGGCCTCACTGTCAGCTTTTTGAAAAGGTTGCCTGGACAGGCTCCGCTGCCCGCACTGAAATGAGTCGGACAACATCTTCAGAGGGGACGAGACATAGAACCAAGGAGTTAAAAGGGAAAGGGCCGAGGAATGTAGCTTTTTTGTAAAAGACAACATTTTGATGTCAATACATTTGGACAAAAACATAATTAATCTCATATTGAGAAAGAGAGGCAGTGCGATACGAATAGCTCTAAACTACACCGGCATAATGCCTTTCCCTCATAAAGAAATCAAAAGCGAATCTCCTTTTCAAGTTACAACCCATTAGATACATCAGAGATACTAACCCCAGTGATTGTGTGTTTTTCTTTATCACAAAAGAACGATGAAGACTCATGAAGATTAAGGATCCAGTTTGTCCACCTGCAGAGTGACCCCTCCCCTTCCTTGCCTAATTATCCAGCACCGGACTCAGAGTACCATCAGATGGCATGGTCTTATGGGGGGGGGAACAGATGTGACCAGTCAAGACTGTAGAGACTGATCTCCGTTTTTAATAACCAACTAATGCATTTCAATGTGCTTCTGTTCATTCAATTATTGCTGCAGGGAGAAAAACATAAATTGGGGATGAGTTTGTGCAACCTGTAGCCTCAGACACAATTTTACATCAAATCATGATTTACACCTGCTTTATGATGTCTGAGCTGGATCTCGGTGAAAATACCAAACTGGGAAGCTTTAGGAATCAGACAGAAACCAATGCATTTTTAATCTCCTCCATTACTATTCCTGTCCTGCCCCCCCCCCAGCTAACCCCTTACCCAGTGTCAGACACAGCTACTAAATACAAAATGTTCTAGCTTCACCTGAAAACCTATGAACATCTAATCAAATCAAATTTTATTTGTCACATACACATGGTTAGCAGATGTTAATGCGAGTGTAGCGAAATGCTTGTGCTTCTAGTTCCCGACAATGCAGTAATAACCAACGAGTAATCTAACCTAACAATTTCACAACAGCTACCTTATACACACAAGTGTAAAGGGATGAAGAATATGTACATAAAGATATATTAATGAGTGATGGTACAGAACGGCATAGGAAAGATGCAGCAGATGGTATCGAGTACAGTATATACATATGAGATGAGTAATATAGGGTATGTAAACATTATATTAAGTGGCATTATTTAAAGTGGCTAGTGAAAATGTATTACATGAAGATGGCAAGATGCAGTAGGTGGTATAGAGTACAGTATATACATATGAGATGCGTAATATAGGGTGTGTAAACATTATATTAAGTGGCATTGTTTAAAGTGGCTAGTGATAAATGTTTTACATGTATGGCAGCAGCCACTCAATGTTAGTGGTGGCTGTTTAACAGTCTGATGGCCTTGAGATAGAAGCTGTTTTTCAGTCTCTCGGTCCCTGCTTTGATGCACCTGTACTGACCTCGCCTTCTGGATGATAGCGGGGTGAACAGGCAGTGGCTTGGGTGGTTGTTGTCCTTGATGATCTTTATGGCCTTCCTGTGACATCGGGTGGTGTAGGTGTCCTGGAGGGCAGGTAGTTTGCCCCCAGTGATGCGTTGTGCAGACCTCACTACCCTCTGGAGAGCCTTGCGGTTGTGGACGGAGCAGTTCCCGTACCAGGATGCTCTCGATTGTGTATCTGTAAAAGTTTGTGAGTGCTTTTGGTGACAAGCCGAATTTCTTCAGCCTCCTGAGGTTGAAGAGGCACTGCTGCGCCTTCTTCACCATGCTGTCTGTGTGGGTGGACCAATTCAGTTTGTCAGTGATGTATATGCTGAGGAACTTAAAACTTTCTACCTTCTCCACTACTGTCGGATAGGGGGGTGCTCCCTCTGCTGTTTCCTGAAGTCCACGATCATCTCCTTTGTTTTGTTGACGTTGAGTGTGAGGTTATTTTTCCTGACACCACACTCCGAGGGTCCTCACCTCCTCCCTGTAGGCCATCTCGTCGTTGTTGGTAATCAAGCCTACCACTGTAGTGTCGTCTGCAAACTTGATGATTGAGTTGGAGGCGTACATGGCCACGCAGTCGTGGGTGAACAGGGAGTACAGGAGAGGGCTCAGAACGCACCCTTGTGGGGCCCCAGTGTTGAGGATCAGCTGGGTGGAGATGTTGTTACATACCCTCACCACCTGGGGTTGGCCAGTTGCACTGGGCGGGGTCGAGAACCAGGGTCTCGAGCTCGATGACGAGTTTGGAGGGTACTATGGTGTTAAATGCTGAGCTGTAGTCGATGAACAGCATTCTCACATAGGTATTCCTCTTGTCCAGATTGGTTAGGGCAGTGTGCAGTGTGGTTGCGATTGCGTCGTCTGTGGACCTATTGGGCATTAAGCAAATTGGAGTGGGTCTAGGGTGTCGGGTAGGGTTTAGGTGATATGGTCCTTGATTAGTCTCTCAAAGCACTTCATGATGACGGAAGTAGCTTTCTTGGAAACAGGAATAATGGTGGCCCTCTTGAAGCATGTGGGAACAGCAGACTGAGATAAGGATTGATTGAATATGTCCGTAAACACACCAGCCAGCTGGTCTGCGCATGCTCTGAGTACGTGGCTGGGGATGCCGTTTGGGCCTGCAGCCTTGCGAGGGTTAACACGTTTAAATGTTTTACTCACGTCGGCTGCAGTGAAGGAGATTCTGCAGTTTTTGGTAGCGGGCCGTGTCAGTGGCACTGTATTGTCCTGAAAACGAGCAAAGACGCTGTTTAGTCTGTCTGGGAGCAAGACATCCTGATCCGCGACAGGGCAGGTTTTCTTTTTGTAATCCGTGATTGACTGTAGACCCTGCCACATATCTCGTGTCTGAGCTGTTGAATTGCGACTCTACTTTATCTCTATACTGACGCTTAGCTTGTTTGATTGCCTTGCGGAGGGAATAGCTACACTGTTTGTATTCGATCATGTTTCCGGTCACCTTGCCCTGGTTAAAAACAGTGGTCCGCGCTTTCAGTTTCGTACGAATGCTGCCGTCAATCCACGGTTTCTGGTTGGGGAATGTTTTAATAGTTGCTGTGGGACGACATCGCCAATGCACTTGCTAATGAACTCGCTCACCGAATCAGCGTATTCGTCAATGTTGTTGTTTGATGCAATGCGGAACATATCCCAATCCACGTGATCGAAGCTACGTGATCGAAGCAATCTTGAAGCGTGGAATCAGATTGGTCGGACCAGCGTTGAACAGACCTGAGAGCGGGAGCTTCCTGTTTTAGTTTCTTTCTATAGGCTGGAAGCAACAAAATTGAGTCGTGGTCAGCTTTTCCTAAAGGAGGGCGGGGGAGGGCCTTATATGCGTTGCGGAAGTTAGAATAACAATGATCCAGGGTTTTACCAGCCCTGGTAGCACAATCGATATGCTGATAGAATTTAGGGAGCCTCTTTTTCAGATTAGCCTTGTTAAAATTCCCAGCTACAATGAATGCAGCCTCAGGATATGTGGTTTCCAGTCGACAGAGTCAAATAAAGTTTGTTCAGGGCCATCGATGTGTCTGCTTGGGGGGGGGAGATACATGTGGCTGTGATTATAATCAAAGAGAATTCTCTTGGTAGATAATGCGGTCGACATTTGATTGTGAGGAATTCTAAGTCAGGTGAACAAAAGCACTTGAGTTCCTGTATGTTGTTATGATCACACCAGATCTTGTTAATCATAAGGCATACCCCCCCGCCCCTTTTCTTACCAGAAAGATGCTTGTTTCTGTCGGCACGATGCGTGAAGAAACCAGGTGGATGTACCGACTCCAATAGCGTGTCTCGAGTGAGCCATGTTTCCATGAAGGAAAGAACGTTGCAGTCTCTGATGTCTCTCTGGAATGCTACCCTTGCTCGGATTTCATCAACCTTGTTGCCAAGAGACTGGACATTGGCGAGTAGTATGCTCCGGAGCGGTGCGCAATGTGCCCGTCTCCGGAGCCTGACCAGAAGACCGCTTCGTCTGCCCCTTTTACGGTGTCGTTGTATTGGTTCGCTGGCTGGGATCCATTGTCCCGGGTGGTAGGCAAAACACAGGATCCGCTTCGGGAAAGTCGTATTCCTAGTCGTAATGATGGTGAGTTGACGTTGCTCTTATATCCAGTAGTTCCTCCTGACTGTATGTAATGAAACCTAAGATTACCTGGGGTACCAATGTAATAAATAACACGTAAAAAAAAATACTGCATAGTTTCCTAGGAACGCGAAGCGAGGCAGCCATCTCTGTCGGCACCGGAAGTAGTAGTACATTTGGTCTCACTTCATCTCAAGGCTTTGTCTGAAATATGTTCACACAAATGTGTTGCTGAAAGATTTCCAATACCATCTCAGTCGTTCACTGTAACGTTGTGTCATACGGTATCACTCACATCATAATTTGCAAATAAATTCATTAAAAATCCTACAATGTGATTTTCTGGATTTTTTTTCTCATTTTGTCTGTCATAGTTGAAGTGTACCTATGATGAAAATTACAGGCCTCTCTCATCTTTTTAAGTGGGAGAACTTGCACAATTTGTGGCTGACTAAAGCACATTACCCACATTACCCACATTACCCACTGGGAACACCATGGTTGAATCAACATTGTTTCCAAGTCAACTCCATTAAATTCTGTTGGAAACAACTTGAATCTTGTATTGACGTCTGTGCCCAGTGGGTGGAATCTTTCAACCAGGACTTCTGAAAAACCTGGGAGTTTTGGGAAAGTTACTGGAATTTCGCAACCCTAGCTTCCTTTTAGCACACTCATGCAGTGGAACCTTACAGTGGCACCTTACAGTAGAGTAGACAATGGTACTAATGGTAGTTACCAATCTTGCTGTCCTGCTCTCTGTCTATACTCCTCCCTTTAGCACTTACGAGATATTCTACTGAACACTGTTTTGGCTCTGCTCCTCATTCCCTTGACTTTTTTTCAGGCATTAGCCATGCTTGACAATAGTTACAGGAATCATATACTGCACAAAACATAAAATAAAATAAAGTGTAATCAAGTTACATGTGACCCATGCCAGTGTTATTTCGGGTACATTTGAGTAGTTGCAAATCAAATGTGTTCAAGTGTTCAAATTGGCAATATTTGAATTGCGTGGTAATTTCTACAGTTAAAGGTTAAAAAAAACATGACACTGTATATAAAGTATAAAGGTATAAAACCATACCACTGTTACCAGAGGCTGGTAACAATGTGTGATTGTTTGGATTTTAGGGGGTTTGGATTTACTGAGTGACATGCTAAATAATTCAAATTCTGAGCAAATCAAATCAAATTTATTTATATATATATAGCCCTTCGTACATCAGCTGATATCTCAAAGTGCTGTACAGAAACCCAGCCTAAAACCCCAAACAGCAAGCAATGCAGGTGTAGAAGCACGGTGGCTAGGAAAAACTCCCTAGAAAGGCCAAAACCTAGGAAGAAATCTAGAGAGGAACCAGGCTATGTGGGGTGGCCAGTCCTCTTCTGGCTGTGCCGGGTGGAGATTATAACAGAACATGGCCAAGATGTTCAAATGTTCATAAATTACCAGCATGGTCAAATAATAATAATCACAGGCAGAACAGTTTAAAATGGAGCAGCAGCACGGCCAGGTGGACTGGGGACAGCAAGGAGTCGTCATGTCATGTAGTCCTGAAGCATGGTCCTAGGGCTCAGGTCCTCCGAGAGAGAGAAAGAAAGAGAGAAAGAGAGAATTTGAGAGAGCATACTTAAATTCACACAGGACACCGGATAGGACAGGAGAAGTACTCCAGATGTAACAAACGGACCCTAGCCCCCCGACACAAACTACTGCATCATAAATACTGGAGGCTGAGACAGGAGGGGTCAGGAGACACTGACCTATGAGGTGTGGCTCTAAATTGAGGCGAGAGAGGATCGTCATTAGTTAACTCAGACACAAAGTCATAAACTCTGCCTATTTCAACAATTACTCTTCTCAAAAGCTGATTTTAAACCTAACCCAAACCTTAAACACACTGCTAACATTGTGCCTAACCCTAACCAAAAGGCACATTTTTTAAACAAATTTGGACTTTGTGGCTGTGGAATCTGACTTTGTAGCTATGGATGTAACGCTTGTCGTCTGGGGAAGGAGAGGAGGACCAAGGTGCAGCGTGATAAGTGTTCATATTATTTAATGATATATGCAACACTAGACAAAACAACAAACAAACAGTCCTGAAAGGTGAAACAAAAACACTAAACAGGAAACAACCACCCACAAAACACAATGGAAAACAGGCTACCTAAATATGGTTCTCAATCAGGGACAATGATTGACAGCTGCCTCTGATTACGAATCATACCAAACACAGAAATAGAAAATCATAGACAAACTAACATAAACAACCCACCCAATTCACGCCCTGACCATACTAAAACAAAAGACAAAACAAAGGAACTAAGGTCAGAACGTGACAATGGAGGCTAGTGGAAAGAGGGAGCGAGCCTGCGGCAGTTATATTAGATGGGACTTTGAGAAATGTGAAAATCGGCAATCAAAATAAATGTTCTATCACATTAAACATATTATTTTGGGAAAGCCCAATTGATTCTGAGTTTGTGCATATAAAGTTTATATCCAAACTCATTATGTCCAAAATCACTTGCACTGCTTGCGCTTTGAAGTGCACAATGTAGGGGGAGGTTATAAAAGTTGCGCTAGATGGTGTCGTGTCTTTACTATCATTAACAGAAGACTGATAGTTTTTTATCAAAGATTATCTGTAATTAGTTATTACGGGATTAATCATGTAACCGTAATTACTAGGAAGTCGGGGCACCAAGGAAAAATATTCAGATTACAAAGTTATCATTTCCTAAAATAACTTTTCAGATATTTTATCTGATCAATTAGTCTTCGAAATTTACTTTACCTCACGTTAGTCTCATTGCGAACGTTGTAAATTGTTGGTTATCTGCACGAACCCAGTCTTCACTATGAGTCATCCATACATCAATTGTCTTAAATCATTTATTTATTACTAACTAAGTAATTCACAGAAATGCATAAACAAACAAACAAACAAGGTAAATGTGGTTACATGAAATGAGAATGTGCCCTAGTGCGCTAAACCGGCATGGCGGCTTGTTTGACAAAAGGGGAAGTGGAGGTCGACTAAGAAGTCACTACAAAGTGAATTATAACAATTGAAATGCTAATCCTTTGTACATGAACGCTCACTCATTTGGGAACAATTGCAATCAATATATATATTTACGCTCAGTGTGTCGTCTTGATCGCTGGTGAAAAGTTAATTTATTTTGTAGAATTGTCAGTCTCTCTCCCTCTCTCTCTCTCGCTTGTGGTTAAAGGGGATTGTTCAGAGTGACATTCGTTATAGAATGGATGTTTCGGCGGTTGTCGTTCTTCGTGTTCAATGATACCGAATTCCTAGCTGCAGACTAGTAATTAATAAAAAAGACTTGTTCTTATTCTGTCGGTATCGATAGTTTAAGAGTTTAACCACGTGGTATGGTTAAAAGATTCAGCAATGGTCAACAACCTTTGTCCTCCTAATGGAGAAAAACATGGTCTGAAACCTTTAGCCATCTCGTAATTGAGGTAAGCTCGGTCTGCCGATAATTTCTCAAAGTTGGTTTTTATTCGGAATGGCAGAAAAGGGGCTGTCCCAGGAGGCCTGACCCTAACTGGGCTCAGGGGCGGTCCTCTGATTTAGTTCAAATCAAAAGGGAATTGTATTTTTCTTAATTAAATAGTCCAAAATCATATTACACAATTATACAAACAGTATCATACTCACTCATTCATCTTATACAACAATTAGATGTAAACCTCATATCTGAGGCTATTATATAAACAGCGTTATGGTAATGTGGCCACACCGTCTCCCATGAGCTTCCCCAAGTTGTGACAAACGGACCAGTTTGTAGATGGAATCTTCACCGATCTTTTATACTTTCTCCGGGAACATGAAATTTGTTTGTACCTCAAGTTCTGTGAGGTGGAAGGATTTCCTTTGTTCTCCATGAAAATCTACTCTCTCTATACTGTGTGTCCATGAGGAGATTCTCAGGAATTTACGACGTCTCTCTGACCACAGCAACTTAGTTGAAGGAGGAAAGGGGGAGGCAGGGAGAGGGGGATGGGCTTGCTATACCCAAAGAGACCAACGTCATGACAATGGTTATGAGCTGAGATATTAGCCAATTAAAACCACTGGCTGTTTTCGCAGCTACTGCCATAGATTCAAGTTCCATTCCGAGACGCTGTGAAACCAGACGGTTCGACAGAGACAGAGCCGTCTGGTGGACGAGAGTACTGATTAACTATCATGAACCAATGAGTGTCTCTTGATTTAGTGGTGGGTTAATTAAAGTTCAAGTTGATTACATGATTATACTCCACTTGTATTGTTATTGAGGTGTTACCCCTTGTGAGAGCAGAATGTCTCAAGACTGAGCCAGTCAGGTGATTTAAGGTAGAAAAAAAACATACCAAGTGGTAATTTATCTGGCTAGGTTCTGCTTATACAATTTGTGTCAGTGGAGATTGCACTCTCAGAAGCACTCACATGGTAGAATGGCTCGCAAACACACACACACGCGTGCATAGCCTGTGTGGGTGGTCTTCAGGGACAGTACAGAGACCCTTGAAGACTAGTAATTGTTGTTCTTAAAAAGAGCATGTGTGTGTGTGTGTGTGTGTGTGTGTGTGTGTGTGTGTGTGTGTGTGTATGTGTGTGTGTGTGTGTGTGTGTGTGTGTGTGTGTGTGTGTGTGTGTGCATACGTGTCTGGGTAGGTCCGTGCGTGTGTGTGTTTGTGCATGCGTGAACACACTTTTGTGTTTGGATTGCACATATAGACCTACCCCTGGCTGTTGGCTGTCAGTGTTAGCGTCTATTGTCTAGGTTACATGGCTTTAGCAGAACAGATGGAGTGACAGCACTGTCCAGCCCTCATGAACATTAATCTTGTTTAATATTTGCCTGCCAATGACAGATTTATGCACCACAATGTCTGTTAACATGCTAAATGGGTTTCGTGTGGCCCGGGGCAATGCATCCTTAATGGCTCAGATGCCTCTGATGTGTCTGCTGGGTGGATCAGGTGCTTCTGGTTGAATTAGCCATGTCCAGGTTGGCGAAGAGGGCCAATGACAGGGAGGAGATGGGCAGGCTAATTTACTCATGCTCATTCATCGCCTTCATTAAACTTGGAGAGCTGGACACATGCTTGCTGTCGGGCTCAGGCTTTCAATCATCTCAATGATAAGCTATGGTGGATTCAATTGGTCTGTGTGAACCCCTTCATCAATAACCACTTCCAACCAAATTGTACCACTTCCAAAGGTGTCTGGAGTGTCTGGTGTTGTGGAAGAGAGATTTCACACTGCATAGCAGTATGGATAGGACAATAAGGACAACAATAGGCTATCTGGGGTAAATGTACCTCAAAATGAAGCAGACAAGGTTCTCACTGAACGACCACATGTAAACTAAAACAATGGGTGTGTCTCAATATGCATAATACCTACCGTTCTCCACACTCTCATGCGCCGAGTTCATTTTCCAAGGACGTTCTCTCGAGTACGTTGTTGTGAGGACGAGACACGTAAAAAATGACATTTGAGAAGCAATGCACACTCCCAACCACTCCAGACGAAATACAGACGAAACAAGATAACTACATAAAGCAAGCGCAAGCTTTTAACGTCATAATTGCCAGCTAGCGAATCATAGTAAGCTAGCTAGCCAGCTAGTTTTACATGTAAAAAACTACCTAAAATGTATATTGTTATGAAAGATACGTTAGCTACCAATTCTTCGTAGGTAGTCAGTGATTTTTTTTACCCTGTAGAAAATGGTAAAAGTAAATAAAAACCCTTGAATGAGTAGGTGTGTCCAAACTTTTGACTGGTACTGTATATAGATATATATCCATTGATTCTTGAAGAATATAACTTAGCTTAGTTCAACTGTCACACTCCATGAGAACCCAAAAAAAGAGCTTGTTTTTCTCCAATGTTTGTAAACATTGTAAATGTAAACAAACACCGTATAGCCTCATAACATGGTTAAAACAATACTTTTGATATCATGGATGGTCAGTCCTTGCATCCATAGCTCTGTCTATTAATCTAAAAGTGGTTACATTTCTCCAGGCCCATCCCTCAGCTTTTTACCAAAACGGAGGCGGTGCGACCGCTGGGCTTTACGGAAGAGAGGCCCGAAAAAAGCCATTGCTTAAAGAAAAAAATAACCGACCACTTTTGCTGTTCGCCAAAAGGCATGTGGGAGACTCCCCAAACATATGGAAAAAGTACTCTGGTCATGAGACAAAAATTGAGCTTTTTGGCATTCAAGGAAAACGCTATGTCTGGCGCAAACTCAACACCTCTCATCACCCTGAGAACCCCATCCCCACAGTGAAGCATGGTGTATGCAGCATCATGCTGTGGGGGATGTTTTTCATCGGCAGGGACTGGGAAACTGGTCAGAATTGAAGGAATGATGGATGTGGTAAATCCAGGGAAATTCTTCAGGGAAACCTGTTTCAATCTTCCAGAGATTTGAGACAGGGACGGAGGTTCACCTTCCAGCAGGACAATGACCCTAAGCTTACTGCTAAAGCAACACTCGGGTGGTTTAAGGGGAAACATTTAAATGTATTGGAACAGACAGTTTTGCCTTGAAGAACGGGCAAAAATCCCAGTTGCTAGATGTGCGAAGCTTATAGAGACATACCCCAAGATCCTCGCAGCTGTAATTGGTGCAAAAGGTGGCCCTACAAAGTATTGACTTTGGAGGGGTGAATAGTTAATAGTTACGCTCAAGTTATCTGTTTTTTTTGTCTTATTTCTTGTTTGTTTCACAATAATAACTCTTCAAAGTGGTAGGCATGTTGTGTAAATCAAATGATACAAACCTTTAAAAAATCCATTTTAATTCCAGGTTGTAAGGCAACAAAATAGGAAAAATGGCAAGGTGGGTGAATACTTTCGCAACCCACAGTAGCTGTTTTAAAGTCACCCATTGGCCCCATGGTGAAATCCTTGAGCGGTTTCCTTTCTCTCCGGCAACCGAGTTAGGAAGGACACCTGTATCTTTGTAGTGACTGGATGTATTGACACACCATCAAAGGTGTCATTAATAACTTCATCATGCTCAAAGGGATATTCACGTTCTGCTTTTTAATTGTTTTACCCATATACCAATAGGTGCCCTTCTTTGCAAGGCATTGGAAAACCTCCCTGGTCTTTGTGGTTGAATCCTTGTGTTTGAAATTCACTGGTCAATGCAGGGACCTTACATATAATTGTATGTATAGGCTACAAAGATGAGGAAGTCATTCCAAAATCATTTTAAACACACTTATTGCATGCAGAGTTATTCTATGCAACTTATTATATGACTTGTAATGCACATTTGTACTTACTTAGGCTTGCCATAACAAAGGTTGAATACTTATTGACACAGACATTTCAGCTTACAGACTTTGTTACAGACGTTGTGGTGTAGCAGAAAGAACAGCACACTTCAAATCCAGAGATTGTTCAAATCCCAGGTGGGGTCATATTTTAGCTGAACAGCCATACCATTACTTTACTTAATAATGGTTTGGGATGATTTGGGACACTCCGGGACCATCACGTGACATCCTGACGACTGGTAAACCAAATGTCTTGAGAACATCTAACAAAAATCCTAACACGTTCTTCACCCTTACGGAAAACCACATGAATTTCAAGTGATCTCATGTAAGCATGTGATCTTATGTGACGTTAATGTGATGACATGGAAAACATGGAGAGCAACATGTGATAACGTGACACTAAACATGATCTCATGTGAAATACATGTGAAACAATTTCATCATGTGATAACATAAAACTACACATGACAACATAATCTAACGTCAAGTGTTCCCAAAACATGTTTGCACATGATTTCACGTGGCGTCACATGTGAAGTCTTCTAAAAACACATGATTACACATGAATTCACATGTGAAATATCACATGTCAAGAGTTCCAAAACCACATGGTTTCACATGTGAAGTGTTCCAAAACCAAATTTTCATATGATTTCCTATGTGAAATGTAACGTGATGTGTTCCAAACACACATGATTTCACTACAGAGCAGCTCATTAGTGACACATATGCTCACAAAGTTTGTAGAACAGACAGTGTCAAAGGGCGAGCTCAACTTGCATCAGCATAACCATATAACACTTAAACTGCTACAACACTTCCATTGACGGTTGGCACAAATACATATATATTTGACCACACCCCAAAATATGCGAATGCACCCTACCAGTACATTTCTCCCACCTATCAAAGCACAGTAATGATCGCACCTTAGACTAAAAATATTGGATTGAAAAATGTCCCATTATACCTACAAGGTGCCGAACTGTAACATGTGAGTTCTTATACATACCTGTGTAGTGTACCTTTGACTTTTTTGTACACCAGGGAACAACACTGTACCCTAACCATACCCTTATTTTATTTGTTTATGTCTTAATACATGTTCCAAGCAATAAGTACAAACCTGGTGGCACTGCAGAAACATTGATGCACTGTAAGGGAATTCTGCCCTATGTTCATACAAGAGACCACAGGAAACTTCTTTGATCAGAGGTTAGTTTGTTTAATAAGGATTGCAAGCCAGATTGCAACCTGGAGTGTACACGTACAGTCATTTGCAAGTGACACACTCAGTACAAAAGATGGTGTTTTCCCTTTTCATCCCCCACTGAGGATCACCCCACCCAGGGTAAGGCCCTTAACTTTAATACCATATAAGCTCATAATTAATAGTTTCTAATACAAAGATGTCTCTGCTAGGCGGAGTTCAGCTTATTGTTATTTGCAGTTAGTTTCCCAATCCTTCTTCCTCCTATTGCTATCATGTGCCAGCAGAAGTAAGACTGGGAAATAGTATCAACAGGAACTGAACGTATAGTTTCAACACACAGACATCTGACTATTGTACAGTTGACCTCTTCATGCACATACAAAGTCTCTACCACTGATTCTTAATCTCAAGCTAAAGCAAAACATGAATCATTGTACTTTTGTAATTACAGGTGTTCCTATAATGTACAGATATTATAAAATTCCTTTCAGCGAGTTCAAATCCCCAAAGCATTCATCTATACACCATGACAAGTGTCCCTGAGCACTGCTAGTTTTACATTGATGTTACGTTGGTAGTGATAATTGTACAATTATTTACTAGATTCTAGGCAGCTTTTAGCAAAGTGCAGAAATGTATTATTGCAAATTTGCCTGTGGCCATATCTATTTTATGCTCACAGACCTGGTGATATAGCGAGACATGTAGCAGGAGATTTCAGGTTGCTAGCGACCAAGAGGTTATAAATTCAAATCCTAGTTAAGGCTGAGGCCCGAGTGTGATCACAGTACAATATATTTTACACTAATTGAAATCAGAATACAGCAGCATACTATCATTTTATATAAATAACACCTTCAAGTTGTTGTATATACTTGATACAACGTTCAGAAATGTATTATTGGCAATATAAAGTATGTATAACCAATCTCCATTGTTTCCACAGACCTTGTGGCACAGCAGGAACTCCAGGTACCTAGCAACCAAGAAGGTTGTGAGTAAAATCCTGAGTGAGGTTGAGTCTCAAGGCAGCAGCATACTGTCATTTAACATTAACGCGTTACATAATACTTGACACAATGTTCTAAAAACATTATTGGAGACGTCCCTGGAACAAAGGGAACGAGACAAAGCCTGCTGGGGACCATGACTGTTTAATGAATTCATGTTAACTATGCCTTTTTAAAGTCAAATATTCTCAATGACATGTGACACCTGGGTTTTCACATGTGCTAAAATGTTTTGTAAAATGTTGCATCCCCATATGTGGTCACATTTATCTCACATGACATCATGTTTTCACGTGCTCAAATGTTGTCATGTGTAGTTTCATCTTATCATATGTTGCTTCAGATGTTATCACATTAACTTTACATGTGATCACACAAGATCACATATGTTCACATGTGAAATTCATGTCTTTTTTCCATAAGGGTTAACACCAAAAACCCTGTAAGAACATTACAGTGCATGACAAACGCCTACTGTAAGAACAAAAAAAGGTGGAGAAATATAAGATATGTTTAATTCATTTTCTACCTTTCTCTGCAGGCCCAGTTGGTCAGCAAACGGGTTCAGCAGAGTTGTCTTCTGCTACAAGTGGGTGTGTTGGTACGATAGCAGAGCAATGTCATCTGCAAAGTTGTGATCCTCAAGTAATAAGTGTTGATCGCACCTGATATTCAAAATATCGGGAAACATGATCTCATGTGAAATAAATGTGACCACATGGGGATGCAACATTTCAACATGCTCCATGATATGTCGATTACAGTGTTTTTATCATCCAGTCAATGGCAATGAGGAAGAGAATGGGTGAGAGAGTTCATCCATGATGCATGCCTCAGAAACCCACCCTGTGGTCGTGTTGTTGTTGACATGGAAGGCACATTCAAATGCTCTACAGATGCAGCTTGGTCGTTCCACGAAAATAGTGTCCTTTGATCTTTGAAATAGAAATGAAGCACCAATAATTCATTATAAAATGCTGTTATATTAAATGAAGTGCCCTTTAATATAAACCACTTGGAGAATTCAATAAATCCGATTTTTAAAAATATGATTAAAGACGAGTTAAAGTACCAAAACTCCGCATTTTGACATGTCCCCCTGTGCATCCTCTGACTTTTAGGAAGATTTTTAACCAACTTAACCCCAACAACCCCAAAGTGTTCACCATCATTGTAAAGCTCTAGTTATGTTGTTGCTTTGACAGTCATTTCTGAAGATGATTATTTACTTCAAGTGAGTAGTGAACCATTTACGTCTGTCCCTCATTTGTAGGTCAACCCTGTTGAACTGAACTCTCATTTGAATATGGTAAAACTATTCCTTTTTTTTTTTTAAACATCAAAAGAAACATTGAACATCTAATAGTCAAATCATAGTGGGATGTACTAAGATCTTTAATTACTGCATAACCGGGCATCTAAATCCTACACTAAATATGCTAAACACTAAATAGTGTGTGTCGTGGAAATTTCAGGATTATGTTATAATTCTTGTATTGCATTATAATGCTTGTTTTTATTCGACAGAATAGAGTGTTCTGTTAACTATTGTGTGTGTGTTCTACTGAGGATGGGCCTCTATGAGATAACACTGACGGAGGAGATTTACGTTGTCTTTGTGTAATAAAGCCTAAAGCGCATTCCAGAGAATGGTTCTGTTGGTTCTGTTCTATACCGTACCAGGGAGAGACGGTTCCAGTTTGGAGTAGGAGGACCAGACACTGGTCTTTACAATGAAGTAGATACCTTTCATACAAATCTTAACCTTGTGACCATTCTATGTATGTGTTGTTCGTCATGTAGGTTGAGAGGGGTGTATCTTGGCTATAAAAGGTCTTTGTACTTTTGTGTTGTCACTTTTCTATGGTTCATTAGAAATGGCGCATCATTGAAAGTCAAGTGCTATTGCAAAGCTCTTATTATTAAAAATGTAGTTTAAGCATAACTCTGACTGGTGTGTGAAGTTTGTTTCTCCTCATTTGGTAATACAGAAATTAGCCACCACATGTGTTTTTGGCAATTTTCTGGTGTTTTGAGGTGGAAAACTGACAATAACACGTCAACCCTATTACCCACAGATAGAAAGGCTAGAAATTGTTTAACAGTGAAAACCATTTGAATTGAAGCTTGCATCCATTTGCCACTCCCGGCTGCACACAGCAAGCTTCCATTCCCCATAATACAAGGGGATTTATGGTTGATTTAAGATGAACTTGTCAACCCTGTCACGGTCAACCCTGTTACTTTATTTGGCACTTACTACTTACTATAGTATTTTTTTATTGACCTCTTGAGATGGGAAAACAACTTTTTTATGAGGTTGAGCATGTGCTCTTTACGACAGAATGTTAAAATGAGGTGAAATCAAATGTTTTCTTTTTACCAACTTACACTTCTCAAAAGGCATCGAATTGGTGGAATGACCCAGCTAATGAGTCCGCTAAATTTATGGGCGAAGCCACGTGTTGAGAGGATTTTCCAGTGGCTGTTCTTGTGCACGCTGTTGGTCTTTTTTTTTCTTTTTACAGCATTACAATTCAGGTACAGCAGGGCTTTTAGTGTAGCTAAATACATGAAGCCAAAATCATGGGTCTTTGACTCTCTGGGTCCATAGACTACCTTCTAGTTAACCATCAGATGAGATACAATTGAAATGTTTGTAACGTTTCCCTTTAAAGTTAATCCAGGTCTTCATATCATCAAGATAATGTACAGTATTTGTGCAAGGAGTGAAGGGTAATACATGACCATGTTTATTTGACCTACACTGCAGCATCATCCCTGACTCATCCTAGCGGAGTGCCACTACTGTACCACACAGCCATTAATCAGCTGATCTGTCTCCAGGTCTCAATCGGTCTAGGAACTGTAGCCACAGCCGACCCCACCCTCCACCACTCTATGGTTGAAGAGCCACGGTGACTCATAGAATCATCTGCATTTCTAATTCACATACATAAATGATAAGCCCTATTACTGTCTTCCGATTTGTATCTACAATCTGTCAACTTTGTCTCCTTTGTTCGAGAGGGTGAAAATATGTCTAGAATGCCTGTCTGGGTCTATTTTTATATACTGCCAGAGGCATAGGATGATGCCAATACTGATCCTGCCCAATAATGCTTTTTCTACGCCTGTATTCGTCTCAGAGTAGGAGGGCTGGTCTAGGATCAGTTTTACCTTTTAGATTATAATGAATGGTCAGGGGGGGACCTGATTCTAGATACGTAGATCAGCACTTCTACTCTGGAGAATAGCACAATGCAGGTTGCGTATGCCACTCAAACTGGGCAGAAAGATATGTACTGTAGTGAAAATCATTTGTTTTGTCCTCTATTCCGTGTCAGACATAAACACGCGAATAAGAACATACAAAGTGCAGCCAGGCCCTCTGAGTGAAAGTCAATCAAAATGTCAAGTAGGAATCTGGATCCACCTGGGATAAACTATTGACTATACAAAGCATCAATCCATGTTATTTCAAAAATATATACTCAGATCTTACATGTATTGTGATCAGTGCTCAATATGGATGTTGGCCTGCATATATCACAGTTTTTTTGGGTGAGAATCATATTTTATTTTTTATTTTACCTTTATTTAACCAGGCAAGTCAGTTAAGAACACATTCTTATTTTCAATGACGGCCTGGGAACAGTGGGTTAACTGCCTGTTCAGGGGCAGAATGACAGATTTGTATCTTGTCAGCTCGGGGGTTTGAACTCGCAACCTTCCGGTTAATAGTCAAACACTCTAACCACTAGGCTACGCTGCCGCCCCATATGATCAACATTCCAGAATTTGCCAGTACTACTACGTACTTCATTTGACTAAAAGTTCATATCAAGTGTAGTGTGTAATGCCAAAGGTACAACATTTTTCAAGAGATAAGTATAAACATTATCTCAATGTAGATCAATTTGCATATTTCAGTGACATGTTTGAATCACTGACTGTATGTGACACCATTCATTCTTATGTGAAGACTCAATAGCACATTTGAAGCCAAGGTAGTTGGGTTAAAATGGAGTCTCATGGAGACTTACCATGCACAGTTTGAGCTACTCCAGAAAGTGATGTTGCAGTCTAGCTCATTGCTGCCTCCTCTCATTATCTCAAGTTGATGGCCAACCGGGGTACTGCAGGCTGCCAATAGCTACTAAATGTTCCTTATAACTTATTTGAGGTTTGAGGAAATACATCTGGTGTAATAGAAGCAATTATTGCCTTTGAAACAAAGGTGTGAAAAAAAGTTGTATTTACTTAAAGGTTGACCACGAAGATTGACATTTTTCCCATTCACTATAATGGTGATCCTGTTTTCTGCAAACAATGCCTGCAGTACGGTCGTTCTTCACTGGTTCGAACACTACAACATGGACAAGAGGCTGAGAACAACAAAGCCCAACAATTAGGCATGGATATCAGCGCCCTAAGCCACAGTAAGTTCATTCTGCCCAGGCAGCTGTGCCAGTGGCCTTGAGGCAGCCAGGCAGGCAGGGCCGAGGCTGCTGTCAGGCTGAGAAGGGGCTGCTTAAGCCTGATTTGTATGAGTGTCTACTGATGGAACACCCAGCGGTGAGGCCCACAGGAGGCTAATTGCTCTTTGGCATTTACCACATTGACAGGAGAGCTGGATGAACACATTTCCCCGTGTGCCTTCAGCGCCACGTTCAAATGCATGAATGGAGAACACTGTGAGAAAACTGAAGTAAGTTAACACAGTCTCGCAAGCTAAGTCGTTGTGTTTTAAAGAAAATGTCATTGATAAAACTGAAGTGAGAAAGGCAGATTCAGAGAGACACAGTTTGACATTCAAGGCAATTAGTCTCGTAACAATAAAGAAATACCGCGTCTATGTAGGACAAAGCAGATTAGTTTGGTTTCAACTAAACTAGAGCTGGAGTATCATGTGAAGGTTCTCAAAGAAATTCATATGTCTCTTAAATTAAACCTTTTGAAGGAAATGTCCACACAAGGATGGTAGTGTGTATACTGCTTGGGGAACATACACATGGATAAGAGAGCATTTGGAACCAATCAAGATGATGGCAGTAATTTTCAACCGATAGTCATAATTGGGAAAAGAACACGGGTGACATTTACACATGGCCTAGATTCAAACCCATAAGTAACATTAATAATAGGTCCTATTATCTTCCAAAATGGCTGTCTGCTCTGTGTCCAATATGTTCTTTCATGGACTGTAAAGTTGAATGCCTCACACCAAAGGTAGGCATACTACAAATCTATTAATTATCTAAAATTGGTGGCCCATTATACTATTTCACAAAAAGTACAAGCAAACACAAATGAAATAACAATAATTGCTGAAAATGGCTTGTAACGTGTCTTATTTCTCCCCTCCCTCATAATGACAACCTTTTAACGAGGTGTCACTCAGCCAGCTCAACAGTAATAGACATACCCTATGTTTAATTCATGTGTTTTCATGGCACAGGGTAAAAACAGAAATATATAGGCCTACGATCCATCTTTCATATAGCGTCGGTTCTCTCGACACCCACAGTTGTTTGTCTTTGAGTCAGCTTTTTACAAAGTTTAAAAGACAACACAAACTTCTTCGACTGAGCCCCCTACTGTATGATTGGAATCTCACTGGTGAGTCATTTATGGAGCCCATAATTGCACTCGCTGTCACATTTCTGACAGCAACTTCCACACATACAAGGCCATGTGCTTATTTATAGTTTTTCTCTTTAATTCGGATCCAGAAGCATATTCTTTGTGGCTGCAGCTGCTATGTATTTACTGAGATGTTTAATTACTGCATAACAGGGCATCTAAATCCTACACTAAATATGCTAAACACTAAATGGCGTGTTGTAGTACACACTGACAAATACTTCTGAAAAGTGGCTTAATATGACCTGCTCCTCTTGTGACTTTTTAGCACAACTTGGCACTATAGGAAGCATTTCCTGCCAATGTGGCAAAACCCAGTGGGCAGGAGGAACATCTCAAAGGTTTTGGCTGAACATAAAAAGCTACAAATATATACAGTGCCTAGCGAAAGTATTCGGCCCCCTTGAACTTTGCGACCTTTTGTCACATTTCAGGCTTCAAACATAAAGATATAAAACTGTATTTTTTTGTGAAGAATCAACAACAAGTGGGACACAATCATGAAGTGGAACGACATTTATTGGATATTTCAAACTTTTTTAACAAATCAAAAACTGAAAAATTGGGCGTGCAAAATTATTCAGCCCCTTTACTTTCAGTGCAGCAAACTCTCTACAGAAGTTCAGTGAGGATCTCTGAATGATCCAATGTTGACCTAAATGACTAATGATGATAAATACAATCCACCTGTGTGTAATCAAGTCTCCGTATAAATGCACCTGCACTGTGATAGTCTCAGAGGTCCGTTAAAAGGGCAGAGAGCATCATGAAGAACAAGGAACACACCAGGCAGGTCCGAGATACTGTTGTGAAGAAGTTTAAAGCCGGATTTGGATACAAAAAGATTTCCCAAGCTTTAAACATCCCAAGGAGCACTGTGCAAGCGATAATATTGAAATGGAAGGAGTATCAGACCACTGCAAATCTACCAAGACCTGGCCGTCCCTCTAAACTTTCAGCTCATACAAGGAGAAGACTGATCAGAGATGCAGCCAAGAGGCCCATGATCACTCTGGATGAACTGCAGAGATCTACAGCTGAGGTGGGAGACTCTGTCCATAGGACAACAATCAGTCGTATATTGCACAAATCTGGCCTTTATGGAAGAGTGGCAAGAAGAAAGCCATTTCTTAAAGATATCCATAAAAAGTGTCGTTTAAAGTTTGCCACAAGCCACCTGGGAGACACACCAAACATGTGGAAGAAGGTGCTCTGGTCAGATGAAACCAAAATTGAACTTTTTGGCAACAATGCAAAACATTATGTTTGGCGTAAAAGCAACACAGCCCATCACCCTGAACACACCATCCCCACTGTCAAACATGGTGGTGGCAGCATCATGGTTTGGGCCTGCTTTTCTTCAGCAGGGACAGGGAAGATGGTTAAAATTGATGGGAAGATGGATGGAGCCAAATACAGGACCATTCTGGAAGAAAACCTGATGGAGTCTGCAAAAGACCTGAGACTGGGACGGAGATTTGTCTTCCAACAAGACAATGATCCAAAACATAAAGCAAAATCTACAATGGAATGGTTCAAAAATAAACATATCCAGGTGTTAGAATGGCCAAGTCAAAGTCCAGACCTGAATCCAATCGAGAATCTGTGGAAAGAACTGAAAACTGCTGTTCACAAATGCTCTCCATCCAACCTCACTGAGCTCGAGCTGTTTTGCAAGGAGGATTGGGAAAAAATTTCAGTCTCTCGATGTGCAAAACTGATAGAGACATACCCCAAGCGACTTACAGCTGTAATCGCAGCAAAAGGTGGCGCTACAAAGTATTAACTTAAGGGGGCTGAATAATTTTGCACGCCCAATTTTTCAGTTTTTGATTTGTTAAAAAAGTTTGAAATATCCAATAAATGTCGTTCCACTTCATGATTGTGTCCCACTTGTTGTTGATTCTTCACAAAAAAATACAGTTTTATATCTTTATGTTTGAAGCCTGAAATGTGGCAAAAGGTCACAAAGTTCAAGGGGGCCGAATACTTTCGCAAGGCACTGTATTTTCTTGACAGAAACAAAGCAATTAAGTCATGAATATTAATAATGAGGATAATGCAAACATTTCACGAGCACTGCTCTTCTGATAGAGAGCGACAGGACCTTTGTAATTTCCCTGAGAGCCTGAGAGTGTCATGCAATACTGATATTAGGATTCAGATGCGATAGATTTTCCTTCTCCTCAATCCCTTAGCCTCAGTGAATGACCCGAGGTGAAAGGGTCTTTATTGCCGTAGCGGCTGGCAGGAGAGGCATCAGAGTTTCATCAGTCTCTGAGCACGGATGTGATAGCCCTCCTATGCCCTCCACAAGCAGCCGGAGAGATAGGCACCGTGTCACAAATTCAGAATCGGATATCGTCTAATACATTCAACCTGACAGGCCTCCAACCTAATCCCTCATACAAATTATTTCCAGTCTTTCACTCAATCATTTGCTTAAGGGCTGGACAGAAAACAAATTTGATGCAATGCGTCAACTACCCCAAGCCGAGGATATTTCCTCATTTCAACATTATTTCATTACCAAACAAACATGATTTGATATTCAATGATTCATAGCCACAAATTGGATTTAGATTCAGGATGTCACTCCTTTTATAGTGTTATTTACAAGTGAATTTGAGTTTGTTGTTATTCAGCCGTTGCATGAGTTTGAACCATTTTGACGTATTCACATTCGCTGACGTAATGGCTGGCGCAGATACCATCAAAGGTACTCTGGGGAGAGCTGTAAGTCAGAGTGAGGACAGAGAGTGGCCCCACACTCAGGGCATGGCCTCTTGAGCCCCTCTCAGACCCTAGGGAGATGTCAAACACATGTCTGTCCGGAAGCATGACACATCGTTCATCATCCAACACACGTCAGGGGGACATGGTCCCTCTGAATACAAAACACTAAGACACACACACACACACACACACACACACACACACACACACACACACACACACACACACACACACACACACACACACACACACACACACACACACACACACACACACACACACCATGCTCCAGGATCATGAATGAAATCTCACTGGTAACATACACAAACCTCATTTTTAATTTTTATTAAAATGTTTTGTTTCATTGCGAAATCGCTAACTCATGAAGATGTCTGTTTTGCCTCTCATTATACTTTTCATTAAGCATTCTCTTGGCTTCCTCTCACAACACACCATGAAAGCTGCCTTCTCGGTTTCATTTTTTATTAGCCAGGAACATTGGTAGCCATAGAAACAGGAATTTCATATTTACTTTAGTGTCCCAGGCGTAATCTTAGAGGCTCATAGACCCCCTGGCACGTATTTGTATTTTACTCAGGCAATATATCCTAGTGCCCCAAAGGACAGGCCCCATCCTCACCAATAAAATTCCAACAGTATAGGCCTACATTATTAGTTTGGCTTTCATTGTCACCCACTGAAAAGGCATGACTCCATTTAAAGCTGATTACAGATTAAGTATACCATGTTTATATAAAGTTGACAAGAACGCCACACAGGTTATGTACCTAATTATCTACATTTCAAGAGTGTCTTCTACTGTGAACTGCATTTTGTAGAAAGACGTTAAAGCTTCGTCCAAAAGTTCATGCACGGATACCCTAAGATGTAAGTAATGTCAAATAATCTACAATATTTAAGAATTTCTGCCTTGACTAAATCCTGTTTTCTTTTTCAATGATCAACAATTAGTAGAGATATTGGCCTGTAAGACACAAAGCATTTTCGAGAATCTTACTATCAACATTCAAAAGAGATATCGGCCTTTATGCCACCAGTGCAAATAGTCCTTGATGCTCGGGGTTGAAATATATTTTCAGACAATGATGCGTGCTAGTTCTTATGAATATGCTTTCAGAATCCGAATGATAACAAAACCTGTATTAAACTTTCACAATATTTCTTTCTTTAGTGTATCTCACTACTGACCACCGTGTTTGATGATTCCCATCCCACTCATGGTTGTGTTCCAAATGGCACCCTAAATGTCTTTATAGTGCACTACTTTTGACCAGGACCCATAAGGCTCCAGTCAAAAGTAGTGCACTATATAGGAAATAGGGTGCCATTTGGTACGCAGAGCTACTAAATTCATTACGTTGAAAAAAAAATTTAACCGCTAAATCATCTCAGGATGATCCCTGATCTGTAGAATATCATGTATACACAACCTGGAGTGCCACTAATACCTCACATAGACAGTTAAGGACTTATTTTATAAACAGATCATAACGGAGGCAAAACCATTAATTTCACGTCAGGCCTCGTTTCCTGTCTAGCTTGTAAGCAGGACTGTCAGAAGCATTACAGATTTAGTCTCCAAATCCCACGGTGGAGAGCTGGCGTCACAAATCACGCATATGTTTGAATGTGTGTGACGTGTGTTGGGGGGGTGGGTGGTGGTTCCAGGGGTTACAACCATCCAATCACTGGTGGCTTTGTTTCTCCTGGTCTGGAGTTAATCCATCAATGCTTTCATGGGCTATGCTGCAGAGAATAGATATTGGTGACCTTTATTTTGGGGCGAAATCAATAGTTCCTTTCACTATGAGGTGGAGCCCCCTATGACGAGCAGCGAAGCTTGTACGCACGGTGTTGCTCAAATGCTTGGTGAGTGTTTAGTGTGGAATGCTAATGGACTTTGACTCCACATCCTCCTCATCTAAACCGTGCTGCTGGGATGTGGTCCATGGGCCGCATGCATCCCTACACTGAGCCCGCACTTAGTCATGCTGAACTGGGCACAAGTACAACTCTCTGAAAACCTGATCTCTCAGAAAGCAACGACTGGAGTTTTGAAGTCTGTCTTTGCATCAGGGTCAGTCTCTTGTTCGACTACTGACTGACTCTGGGGATTCTTAAAGAAAGAGTCAACTATTTCACACACAACCTGAGAGTACAGAAACGCTACAGGCAAAGGGAACTAGTTTCATTATGTCTACAGTGTCCAGACACTATTTCAAAAGTTGGATATGGCCTCGAGATGAGAGAACAATATTGGCTCTATACAGCCTCTGCGTTATTTCCCATTTACTCCGTCTCTGAGTACTGCACAGCCAACATTGCTCGGCATTACATTGCAAACACTGTGGACTTCATGTGAACCTCAATACATACTGTAAATCTGTTTATAAACGGGTTAGTTTGGATCCTGGATGCTAATAGGCTGAAACAGTATTCTAGCCGCGTGTACGTATATGAGACGATATATCACGAGAATGACAGAAAAAATACTTGTTTACTGTTCTATTTGAACTTTCACGACACCGTTCTTGATATACCACAGCTAATGACAAGAGAAAAGCAATAACACTTTTATTAAACACATTATTTCACCTTGCTTCTGGCCGAGTATTTGGTTTGCAATAACAGGGTTTTGTACAAAGCTTGATGTCTGCCTCTACAACATCTGCAACAATGTTGCTTCGCATCATGCCTACGAACAGCCCTTAGCCATGGTATATTGACCATCTACTAGTCTCTCTAGACAGATGGGTTGTCTCCCACAATGAACCAATTGGCTTCCACGTCAGTTTGGCATAGAGCAGGTATTCCCAAACCCCCAGGGGTACACGCAATGCCACCAGGGGTACGCCAAATAAAAATGTGATTCACATTTTGAAAAAAATATTAATATAATAATTGTTTTGTATTTTTTTTGACATTTTTTTTTCTTCACATTTTCAAACAGTCCATTTATATTTTCCAACAGGGTGAGTTTTTTCTCTCTCGCCTGAATAGCCTTGTTTCACTGCCAAAAATAAAATGAAACCATCTAATGTTCAGCGAAATAACAACACAATGTCAAATACAGATAGCCTATCCAATCACATTAACTGTTACTCTCTCGCGGGAATTCCACTAACGGTCCATATGTTGCCAAACGTAGCTGCTGATCATGTTGGTATCTGTATTGATGGTGCAAAAACCATGACAGGGAGACATAGTTGAGTGGTAACGCGCGTGCAAGCAGTTGCTCCCGACACCACTTGGGTACACTGCAGCATCCACAGAGGCTCTTGCTGCCAAGGGAATGCCTGACAGCTTGAAAGACGTTTTGGACACTACAGGGAAAATGGTTAACTTTGTTAAAGCAAGCCCTGAATTATCGTGAATTTTCTGTACTATGCAATGATATGGGCAGCGACCCTGTACCGCTTTTAAAAGTGCGCTGGTTATCAAGGGGCAAAGTATTAACACGTTTTTTAAAATTGAGAGACGAGCTTAAAGTTTTCTTTACTGACCATAATTTTCACTTGCCTGACCACTTGCATGATGATGGGTTTCTCACACTACTGGCCTATCTGGGTGACGTTTTTTCTCGCCTGAATGATCTGAATCTAGGATTACAGGGACTCTCCACAACTATATTCAAAGTGTGGGACAAAATTGAGACTATGATAAGAAGTTGGAGCTCTTCTCTGTCTTCATTAACAAGGACAACACACAGGTCTTTCCATCATTGTATGATTTTTTTGTGTGCAAATGAACTCAAGCTTACGGAAAATGTCAAATGTGATATAGCGACACACCTTAGTGAGTTGGGTGCGCAATTATGCAGGTACTTTCCCGAAACGGATGACACAACTGGATTCATTATCCCTTTCATGCCCTGCCTCCAGTCCACTTACCAATATCTGAACAAGAGAGCCGCATCGTAATTGCAACAAGCGGTTCTGGGACAATTTAATTTAATCAGAAGCCTCTGACAGATTTCTGGATTGGGCTGCGCTCAGAGTATCCTGCCTTGGCAAATCGCGCTGTTAAGACATTAAGACACTTATGCCCTTTGCAACCATGTGAGAGTGGATTCTCAGCCCTCACTAGCATGAAAACCAGCCTCCAGTAATTTTGCTGCAATAGTTTATGTGTAAGGGGGGATAAGGGTCAGTCTGTTATATCTGGAGTATTTCTCCTGTCTTGTCCGGTGTCCTGTGTGAATTTAAGTATGCTCCTTATAATTCTCTGTTCTCTCTTTCTCTCTCTCTCTGTCTTTCTCTTTCTCTTCTCTCAGAGGACCTGAGCCCTAGGACTATGCCTCAGGACTACCTGGCCTGATAACCTTGCTGTCCCTAGTCCACCTGGTCGTGCTGCTGCTCCAGCTTCAACTGTTCTGCCTGTGGCTATGGAAGCATGACCTGTTCACGTTCGGACGTTCTACCTTGTCCCGGTCCTGCTGTTTTCGACTCTCTCCACCGCACCTGCTGTCTCTAACTCACCTCCTGAGGTGCCGACCTGTTGCACCCTCTACAACCACTGTGATTATTATTATTTGACCCTGCTGGTCATCTATGAACGTTTGAACATCTTGGCCATGTACTGTTGTGTCTTGGCCATATACTAATCTACACCGGGCACAGCCAGAAGAGGACTGGCCACCCCTCGGAGCCTGGTTCCTCTCTAGGTTTCTTCCTAGGTTCCTGCCTTTCCAGGGAGTTTTTCCTAGCCACCGTGCTTCTACATCTCCATTGCTTGCTGTTTAGGGTTTTAGGCTGGGTTTCTGTATAGCACTTTGTGACATCGACTGATAAAAGGGCTTTATAAATAAATGTGATTGAATGATTAAAAACTAAATACAGGCACAGACTGTTTGTGAAAAATGATTTACGACTGAGACTCTCTCCAATACAAACCAACATTACAGACTTATGTGCATCCTTTCAAGCACACCCTTCTCATTAAGCTGTGGTGAATAATTCACCATTTTTGATCAAAAATAAGGTTTTATATGTAAGATTGTTAAATACAGAGAAAAATAATTGATTATTAGTATATTATTAATTGTGCCCTGGTCCTATTAGAGCACTTTGTCACTTCCCACAAGTCGGGTTGTGACAAAAACTCACACTAATTCTTATGTTTAATACATGTATTTTTATTTTATTTTTAATTGCCTTTATTTAATTAACCAGGTAAGATAGTTGAGAACAAGTTCTCGTTTACAACTGCGACCTGGCCAAGATAAAGCAGAGCAATGCGACAGAAACAACAACACAGAGTTACCCATGGAATAAACAAGCGTACAGTCAATAACACAATAGAAAAAAAGAAAGTCTATATACAGTATTGTATAGTGTTTGTGTGGCAGGCTTCTAATGATGGCAAAAAACAATATTTGAGAGTGCACTGCCCCTGATGCTAGAAGGGGTACGGAGCTGGAGGTTGAATGTTTGAAGGGTTACAGGACTATAAAAACTTTGGGAACCACTGTAGACGAACTACGTCACTGTCTTATCCGCTTGTTGCCAACATCCCCCAGACACAAAATAGTAGCTAGCAAGATGGAAATTACAGAGATTATTTTTCATCAATGAGTGCATTTCGCAAGTATCTAGTTTGCATCAACTACCTTCACTAAAACCATTGCAAAGGTTTTGCCTTAAACGTTGATTTTGAATCACGACGTTCTGGCATGTCTGCCTCGTGATTTGTTGGGAGAGTTGACTGTCTGAAAAGAACCCTCCCCCAAAATGTGTTTTACCTTTATTGAAGTTACCAAGAGAGTCAGTCCGTCATTAATCCCAGACCCGAGTCGCTGCTGCTGCCTACTGTCTGGGTTTCTAGAACTAACCATACACACCCCCCCGGGCCTTATTGCCTAACAGAAGCAGTAGGAAGCAGATTATTCAGTCAGCCTTTGGATGTGTTCTTGATTATGGTTATTTCATTTATCAAAGTGCAGCTGCTACTACTCTTAAACCTTTGGATGCCGTCTACTTCAGTGCCCTTCATTTTGTTACAGGTGACAGTTTTGATACTCATCACTGCATCCTGTATCAAAAAGTTGTCTGGACTTCGCTAAAGACCCGTAGATCTCTACATGACTCTCTTTTTGTTTACTAGGCACTACTTCATTCACTTCTGTCTTATCGAACTTTTCTGTTGAAGTATAGACACCTGAGTTGCATAACCCGTTCACAGGATTGGTTAACTTTTGAGGTTCCTAGGGTCTCCACCGAGCTAGGTAAATCTGCTTTTAGTTTTAATGCACCATATTGCTGGAACAAAATTCCAAATATGTTTCATCTTGATGTTCTGGTGCCTTTCAGGCAATTTAAAGTATGGATTGGGGATTTATTTGTGGAGGATTTATTTGGGATTTATTCTGTGTGATTTAAGTTTTATTTGTGCTTCCCATGACTGTGTTTTTGTATTTTAATGTGTGTGTAGTTTGTGTATAATGTGTATATTTATGTTGTATGAACAGGGTGTATTTTGTAAAGGAGACCAAGGTCTCAATATGTCTTCCCTGTTAAAATAAATGTTAAATATTTTTTTTTTTTATGGAATAGTTCAACCTTGAATGTCAATACATACAGAATAATGATCTTTCTCCTCAATGAGTGTACAGTACTGGATTAATAACTGACATTTTTTGGTTAGTTAAATGAATTACCAGATGTCAGATTCTGACGCACAGAGAATAATTACTGCTTCTTCATTTTTGTGCGTCTCAGTTGTACTTGATTCATTGGAATTGGTCAGCATTTATAAGCAATTACCTAAACAACATATTAATCCCAGAAAAGTTGTTCTACTGTTTTTACTGCATTGGGTTCTGGCTTGATGCTGGCAGCTGAATCTACCTTATCCAAAACTTCGAATACACAGTATCAACTGGACACACTACAGAAAGTTAAAGCGTAATGGAGGGCTACTCATCTCCCGTATCTTATGGGCAAGGCTGTACAAGCTGACTGGCATTCACCTGGCGGTAGTCACCTTCAGAGTTTCGTTTGGCCTACTCTACGAAATCAGGGAAGATAAAAATGCATGTACTGTAGTGACACAACTACTGATCCAACTATCTATCGCTCTCTTCAAGGACTGACCTACAATAACATACTGTACGTACAAAAATGATTATGTCGAAAATAACACATTTTAAACAATGGGCGAACAAGCAGACAAAACAAGCCTTTAACAAAGCTCAAGATCAAGCAAGAAGCCTGGGGCAGCCTATCTTGAGCATTAGTCTGAGGGACGGGGGCTTTATTTTGGGATTTAGATATGTGACACTGGCACTCAAACCGGCCCAAATGGTTATTAATGGCACCTGCCAGCCAGGGATCAGGCATAATGAGTCATACAGACTCTGGCTGACTGCAGGGCTAGACTGAAACAAGACTGGGCTCTAGTTTAATAGCCTCGGCTACTCTGGCCTGCCTTCTCTTACTGTGCCACTTGTGTTTTAACTGATAGCTGTTTGAGACTCACCTCACGAACAGCATGTAAGGGAAGACACAGGGATGAATAAACGTGTCATGGTCGCTCGAGGGTTTATAGGAAAGAGGATGGGAGAGTGTCAACGTAGGGTCAGAAGATGGAATCGAGAGCAGAGAGGTCTGTGAGGGATGAATACGTGCCTGAAATACACATACCGCAGTTAGACTTAGAGTAAACAGATGATGCCAGTGTCAACATACACTATATATATGTTATATGTGGACATCCCTTCAAATTAGTGGCTGCGGCTATTTCAGCGACACCCGTTGCTGGCAGGTGTATAAAATCGAGCACACAAGTTATGCAATCTCCATAGACAAACATTGGCAGTAGAATGGCCTTATTGAAGAGCTCAGTGACTTTCAATGTGGCACCGTGATAGGATGCCACCTTTCCAACAAGTCAGTTCGACCAAATGTTTGCCCTGCTAGAGATGCCCCAGTCAACTGTAAGTGCTGTTATTGTGAAGTGGAAATGTCTAAGAGCAACAACGGCTCAGCCGCGAAGTGGTAGGTCACACAAGCTCACAGAACGGGACCGCTGTCCTTGGTTGCAACACTCACTACCAAGTTCCAAACTACCTTTGGAAGCAACATCAGCAACATCAAAACTGTTTGTCGTTTCCATGGATGAGCAGCTCCATGGCTGGAGTTGTGTAAAGCTCACCACCATTGGAAATGCATTCTCTGGAGTTTATTTTATTTAACTAGGCAAGTCAGTTTAGTTCTTATTTTCAATGACAGTCTAGGAACACTGCCTTGTTCAGGGAACGACAGATATGTACCTTGTCAGCTCGGGGATTTGAACTTGCAACCTTTCGGTTACTAGTCCAACCACTAGGCTCTAACCACTAGGCTACGCTGCCGCCCCAAAAGTGATGGAGTGATGAATCATCCATCTGGTAGTGCGACAGACGAACCTGGGTTTGGTGGATGCTAGGAGAACGCTACCTGCTCCAATGCATAGTGCCAACTGTAAAGTTTGGTGAAGGAAGAATAATGGTCTGGGGCTGGTTTTCATGGTTCGGGCTAGGCCCCTTAGTTCCAGTAAAGGGAAATATTAATGCTACAACATACAATTACATTCTAGACAATTCTGTGCTTCCAACTTGGGGAAGGCCCTTTCCTGTTTCCGCATGACAATGCCCCCCTGCACAAAGCAAGGCCCATACATAAATGGTTTGTCGAGATCGGTGTGGAAGAACTTGACTGGCTTGCACAGAGCCCTGACCTCAACTCCATCGAACACCTTTGGGATGAATTGGAACGCCGACTGCGAGTCAGACCGAATTGCCTAACCTCACAAATGCTCTTGTTGCTGAATGGAAGCAAGTCCCCACAGCAATGTAGCAATGTTCCAACTCGTTGCAGGTTTTTAGTCCTACCCTGTGATGTCAAAGAGAAGCATTTTTTAGGACCTTTCTTCTTACCTTTTTAACCACTGACCATAGAAACACTGTTCTCACATGTGTAGACACTGGTTTGGTTAATAGAGATGAATATGAGGTTGAAAAGTGGTCGGAATTGTCCTTTAAGTGCACCATTCCACCTGATGCAAGCCTGCAGTGTGCGTAACTGCCGGAGGAGTTCAGTGCCTTGTGTTATCTTTGCATTGTGACGACATTTAAGCACTATTTGTGTATAGAAGTTTCTGCTATCTAGCCTATTTGCTCGCCATATTACAACCTCTGTTTTGTGATAAGTTTATTGTTTGCTCTATAACCTGTTATTTCATATGCCTTGACACCGTGATATATAGGCCCAAGGCTGAGACAATGAGAAGACACAGCAGGGGGAATATTCAACCGCACATGTATTTCATTACTTAACCGGAGAACAACATCTGCCCGGTGGAGTCCACTAAACATATTCTGTGTAACAAACAGTTACATGACCTACAGCAATGGTCAAGCAAGGTAATGTTTACGACCTTTTCAGACTACTGAACAACTATTGATTTAGTACCACGGAGAGTTACCGCAAGTCACAAAGACAACAGGAGCTGCCTCCACTATTCCAGCACCATTTCAACGTTGACATTTCAACATCATCAAATCACCTTCGTCTAATGCAGATACAACAAAAAAAGATACCAAAAACAAATTAGTCAAATCAACATAAGTTAAATATGGTGTGGCTGTCGATGGTACTGATTTCTGAGTCGTGTGTGTGTGTGTGTGTGTGTGTGTGTGTGTGTGTGTGTGTGTGTGTGTGTGTGTGTGTGTGTGTGTGTGTGTGTGTGTGTGTGTGTGTGTGTGTGTGTGTGTGTGTGTGTGTGTGTGTGCATGCATGCAAGTAGAAAAAACATGTTGACTCACCCTACTTGTAGAGAAATGTGAATGCCATCCTCCTCTTTCATGTTGCCTAAATGGTCCATGACTGTCGTACAGTACACGCTTTTATTTTTTGTTGTCGTAGGTTATCTGGCTAAAATGCTTGCTCACTAACCTAACTTCCTTTCATAGGCAATGATGTGCCAGGCCAGCTAGTTAACATTAGCATACTACATCTAGCTACATATTGAACTTCCATCCTCTCAGGCCAAGGGCACAATGTACGAATTAATGGTTCGATCAGAATCACCGTTATAATCATTTGCCAGTGCGGAGAATTAAGTAAAACACAAGTCCAAATCTCTATCTCCGTCCATGGCTAATTTAGGAAAGGGACGATTCTAGTTAACTAGCCACCAGAGTACAAAGGCTCAACTAGATACAACAATTGCATATTTTTTTATGTCAATTATGTTTGGCTTCTGATGTGATGTCATTGGTCTGAAGCCAAATTCCAACTCACTTCCCTTGACATTTTTTTTTTTGGTGCGCCAGGACCATTCACAGCTGAGTTCACTCAGTTTTGCTCACTGCTGATGGGCTATTATTCTTTTTTAAACTCAAGGGATGCTAAATGCTCGCTGGCTTCCCTTGCATTCAATGCTACGGACGGAAACAATATCATGCTATGTTTGACCAGAGAACATCAGATAGATATGCTACACATACTGAGACAGAGGGGTGCTGTTTCTTTCGCTCGGATGCTTTCTCGGCTGAGATACATAACATTTTTGTGGGAAGCCTGGCTTTCCTTGGCATCCAAGAATACAAGCCAGTGAGTATGCTATGCTAGCGAACGTATTAGCCTGCATTTGGTACCTGAGGTGAATATTATATGCATATTCCTGCCTGTATTTTAATATGTGAGCACTTTGGTAATTTCCCATACAGTTGTTCTGTAACCTATTAAATAGGAAATGGTTTATACATAACTTCTCCATAGTGTTAAATTATTAAAGCCTTATTACTATGTGTCTTTATTTGTGTATATTGCTTTATGCCACTTGTTTGTACTTTATTGGCACACTTTCATGTCGCCTATTGAGCTCTAAGATGGCGGCTGCCTCGTGTTATACCTTGCCTGTTCATAATTGCCATTTCCGGCTTCTTTACGGAGTTGTGCCTGGTGGCCATTTTAGGTGTAGCTACTGCCACCTAGCGGTAGAGTCTTATTATAGTATATAAGTGACGTATTCTGTATTCTCATGCTGTACGTCTGCGGTTGTTCATGCTATTCATTCGTTGACGACTTGTTTATGTATGTTCATTGTTGCGTACTCTCTTTCTCTCTATTTCAGAGACCACATGCTCTCACACACATTCTCCTACCATGCACCACATGGAATAAATCATTGATCGTTTGAACGGATCTTCTGGACAGGCTTTTCTTCTAACATAGGAAGTACATCTGTAGTCGTATACTAGTCAAGCCAGTTCCGCATCTAGTGTTCCTCAATAGTAGCTCTGAACTCTTAGCATGTTCCTGAGAATTAAACTATTTATAGGAGTTGGTTGCTGCTTAGTCATTAATATATTCAATCTTCCATGTACCCTAATAGGATTCTTGTGAGACACAGCCCTGTTCAATGGCATTCCCTACAGAACTTTGCCCCTGTAGAGACAAGACAGTCAAATATGAACAACAACTCATTTCTGACCTAAGACAAAGGAAACAGGTTTAATAAACATGGGTATACAGTAAATGACAGTTCTCTTTAATGACAGTTATGAAACATAGTTGTGAGTTTAAATATTAAAGTCGCACAGAGAGAAGAACTCCTGGTTGAGCTCTGAATCATTCAAATCCTGTGATAGCCGAACTCATAAAACATTTACTGATTCCCTTACATTTTGGTCAGTGGGGTCGACGTGAAAACTTCCCAGAGGAAACACTACAGTCTCAAATCTGCACAGCAGGCTGTGTGCTTTCTGTAAGTGCTAACTGCTTACAGTAAGTGGATCTTAAATAAACACTAAGTGAAACGCTTGCAGCAATCGATTCTGACAGCTGAATTGACATATTTTTTTTTCACAGAACATTGTTTTCCAAATGATCTTTGAAAAAGCTTACATGGAAATTTGACAAGAAACAGGGAATGATCAATAAATAAATAAATATGTTGAACTCAGGACTCGTGATTCACGTATTATCGTCCCCCATATAGTGCTTTGTGCTTTTTTGTTCCCTTTCTGTACCATTGTTCCCCCGCTGGCAAGGCTGTCGTATCACAGAGGCAATTACTCACCATAAACCTAAGTAGCATTGGCGAGAGTAAATTACTGAGAGAGCTTCCACCAATTACTTCTCCTAACTGTGAAACAAATCTTATTTGACACTATAACACCCATGCATTAAATTAGACAATAATGAGCAAGTACTCGTTTCCCCAAAAAATGGAGGAAGGATTTAAAAATGAACCACTGTCCGACGATGCATTAGATCTCACGAAAGAGCCTCTCACATCTCAATGTCAATCCGAAGTGGAACGCAGGCAGGCTTCAGAATACATTTAGCCAATGAGACTGCCTTCGTCACTGGGAGTGTTTTGTTGCACTCTGGGTCTTACTTCACCTGTTGTGTTTTAGGAGAAATAGAGAAAGAGATAAAGGGAAAGGGATGGCTGGTGGATAGGATCAACTGTTGTTGTCTGCAGTGTGTAAATTATCATTAGAGGCCAGTTAGGCTGACTCAAGGCAATCATAAACAGATCATTCGTTGTTTGTAGAGTAAAAGTCGTAATAGACGATGTTTCATCCATTCAGTAGAATTAGCAGAATGGACCAAGTTTATTACATTGTCAGGGTCTTTCTAAATGGAAATGGGGGTTGAGAATCAACCTTAGTTCAAGAGTGAGTTTCATAAGTATGTGAATGCTGCTTCATAGTCCCAGCGAAACCCCATGGTTAGTTTTCATTTATCCCAGTGTCCTTGAGGGCCGTCACCTGATGAAATTCAGGGTTGGGTGAGGGCCCTCTGGCTTACGTGTCATTACCAGAATATGTCTATAATGCTCAAATGAATGTCTCCCCTGGCAAATATGTGTGATAACGGGGCCCCATTATTAAAATGGCCAGCGCTAGGGTCATGGAACACTACCTCTGGGTCGCATAGTGGAATTACAAAAGTTATTACTCTGATAATTAATTGTTGAAGCTCTGAAATTACAGGACAGTGTCGTCTTGGAAGAAGACAAATCCGTTTTAATTGGATTGAGGTTTCCTGTCAGCTAACCCTGGCTCCTGAACTCTGGGAGATGAAGTTGACTAATGAGGTAGGGTGTATCCCAAATGGCACCCTATTCCCTGCACTACTTTTGATCAGAGCACTAAGGGCCCTACGGGACACATAAAGGCGGCTGGTATTTCTGCAGACTGAGGGAAGATATCGTTCAATGTAAATAGTAATACCAACATGCTTCTGAAGGGAACAAAGTCAGGTATTCACAAACACATGTTGCACTATCACCAAGGAAAGACAGAACGTTTTCAGCCAAATAAGTCAACCAAACAAATAACCTCGATGAACGGTCTTCTCCTGACAATATTATTCAACGTAATATTATGCAACATTATTCACACTGCCAGGTCCAAAGTTTGGTTTTCAACATCTAGTTTCATTTACCCTCTGACAGTCTCCATTCTCATTTGGCTAAAGGGGTTTCCTCTGTGGATATGTACAGTATATGGAAGAATCGTTCATGTAGGTGGAACCCTTTTCACATTTTATCACCATTCAACAGCAATTGACGTCTTCAAATCCCAGGCCGACTCCAAAGTCACATCTCCTTTAGATGTAAGAATCAGAGGAAATTGTATGTGATTTTCTAGAGGGATAGTGCCAATGGGGATGTAAATCAAGGATGCTGTGGGATGTACAGTATAATGTGTATTCAGATAAGATACCACTTTGTATTTGTACTCAATCCCAATATCCGGAAGTCCTGCTGAGGTTGACGTTGTCCTAATATGTAGACTGTAATCTGGTATTCAATTATGGTCCTAGTGACTCATGCTTCATTAGTTCAGTTTTACATTTGCAACAGCACCTGTACACTATTATCTCAAAGTTGACCAAACTGTATGAACATAAATGGGATTCCAACCTAGCTGTGATCACAAAGTAAAAGTGGGAAACACATATACCCTGGGTTTCAATTAGCTTAGTTGATTTATTTACAAAAATAAAAAGAGTTTGTACATAGTAAAAAACAGTATGTGCAGAAGGGAAAAAAATAAACCAAAATGGCTTGCCGAGTAGCATATCTGGGAGAGCACTTTGGATGCATTGGGTAGATTATTTATATAGACAAGAAATAATAGGGGTTCAAGAATTGATCCCTGAGGTACACCAGAGGGGGGGGGTCTATTTCTTTGAAAGTCACATATTGCTTTCTATCCTTTAGATGGCTGAACAACCAAAGCAGAGCTTGTTCATTCACACCCATAGTTTCAAGTGTTTTAAATAAAACAGTATAAAATGTTATCCAATGAGATCCAGAAATATACCTAATGTATGATCTTTGCGATCATTTGCCTTTTGTATTTTGTCAATTTAATAAATGACAGCCATGTAGGTAGAGTGAGATTTTCTAAAGCCATACGGATGTTTGGATAACAGACTTTCCTTGTTAAGATATTATATATATATATATATATTAAACCTTTATTTAACTAGGCAAGTCAGTTAAGAACAAATTCTTATTTACAATGACGACCGACCCCGGCCAAACCCAAACCCGGACGACGCTGGGCCAATTGTGCACCGCCCTATGGGACTCCCAATCATGGCCGGTTGTAATACAGTCTGGAATCAAACCAGGGCCTGTAGTGACGCCTCTAGCACTGAGATGCAGTGCCTTAGACCGCTGCGCCACTCGGGAGACCTATTACTAATCTGTTACATGCAGGCTTCTCTAAAAATGAGATGAGTCTGTAATTTGAAGTTTTCTAGATCATGAGCTTTATGAATTGGAACGATTTTGGCCCTTTTCCATTCATAAGGCACAATGCCCTATGAACTATTTAAAAAGGTGCTATCTAGAACCTAAAAAGAATTCTTCAGCTGTCCCTATAGGATAACCCTTTGAAGAACCATTTTGGTTCCATGTAGAAACCTTTTCCACAGAGGGTTCTACATGGAACCAAAAAGGGTTCTTCTATGGGGACAGCCAAAGAACTATTTTGGAACCCTTTTTTCTAAGAGTGTAGATTGAAAATGTTGGCAAAAGATGTGATAATGAAATCAGTCACTTCTTTATCCAGCTGAGCATCCAATCTGTCGTGACCTAAGGTGGTGTTTTTCAGAGATAATAAGATGTCACGTACCTCATTACAGGACACAGGGATAAATTGAAACTTGCTAGATTGGGACAGATTCATTAATTGGAGTGGACTTTCATCAGTCTGCTAGAGTATGCCCAATTTCTGTGAAAAACAGATTGAACTTGTGCGCTATTGTTGTTGGATCAGAAGTAAGTGATTCGACTAGGAAATAATTAGGGAGGGATATTGATTTGATCCTTTAATTGAGGAGTTCATTGATAGTGCCCAATTATATTCTCATATTGTTCATATGCTCTGAGAGTTGTGGTGTTTGATAATTCGATTGAGTTTGTTTCTGTATGTTTTGAATCTCTCATGGCTGTATGTAATGGGTTTGCGAGATAGTTTTTGTATCATTTGTTCTTGAAGAAAAGGGACTTGATAATACAATAGGTCAGCCAGGGTTTTCTTGGTTTAGGCTGCACTTTGACAAATGTTATTTTTTCAAGGAAGGCAAGATTGTAGTATCTGGATATTTCACTCAAAAACTGGGTATAGGCGTGTTGAGATCTAAAGTATTACATCAAGAAACTTGCTGTATCAAGTGTTCTAAATGATTGATGGTTGACTGACTATCCTAGAACTTTTATGATTGATTTCATTAAGAATATGGGAAGATCCATGCAAAGTATACCAGAAAGTACAGTACCAGTCAAAAGTTTGTACACACCTACTTATTAATCAGCTTTTCTTTACATTGTAGAATAATAGTGAAGACATCAAAACTATGAAATAACACATATGAAATCATGACGTAACCAAAAAAGTGCTAAACAAAACAAAATATATATTTTTATTTGAGATTCTTCAAAGTAGCCACCCTTTGCCTTGATTATAGCTTTGCACACTCTTGGCATTCTCTCAACCAGCTTCATGAGGTAGTCACCTGGAATGCATGGAATCAATTAACAGGTGTGTCTTGTTAAAAGTTCATTTGTGGAATTTATTTTCTTCTTAATGAGTTTGAGCCAATCAGTTGTGTTGTGACAAGGTAGGTGTCAGGGTTTACCAGAATTGGACCCAGAAGCAGACCAGGACAAGGTGAGTATAAAGATGGTGAATATTTATTAATCAATGAGAACGTGGAGGTAGATAGTTCCGGGTGGAGGAGCGGGCAGCGGAGGTGGGTTGATGGGAGTGGATAGGCAGATCCAATGGATAACAACACACTGGCGACGAGCAGACAGGGATGGGGTATGGGTTCCGGGTGAATGGCTGTAGACAAAACAAACGGCGGTAAGTTAAAGGCAAGCAAGACGTACAAAACAATAAAACAAAACAAACTCTATAAACTGGAGGCTGGTTCGTGGGCACAACATACTGTTCATGGCTAACGATCCGGCAGGGAATGGATGTCAGGTCAGAGCTTTTGAAGGGGAGAGGTGATGATCAGGACAGGTGTGCAGATTACTGATGGGATACAGGTGCGGGTGAACATCGATCTCCCAACAAGCTAATTCGCCCGGCAACCAGACAGGGTGCGTTCCAGGACACCGGAAACACACTCCAGGACAGAAACACAGGCAAACACAGACTCGGGAAGCGGGATTCGTGACAGTACCCCCCCTCCGACGAACGCCACCGGGCGGACTACCTGGAGCGCCAGGGTGGAGGCGGTAGAAGTCACGAAGCAGGTCGTCATCAAGGATCTGACGCCGAGGAATCCAACTCCTCTCCTCTGGACCATATCCTTCCCAATCCACGAGATATTGGAAACCTCAACACCACCGTCTGGAGTCCATGATGCGGCGCACCGTGTAGACAGGACCACCTCCGATCATCCGAGGAGGAGGAGGACGAGGAGGAGGGGGCAACAGAGGACTGAGGAGAACCGGCTTGAGGCAGGAGACATGAAAGGTGGGGTGTACTCGAAGCGTTGCCGGCAATTTGAGTCGGACCACAACAGGGTTAATGATTCTCTCCACCACAAACGGACCAATGAACTTCGGTGACAGTTTCCTCGACTCAGTCCGTAGAGGAAGATCCCGTGTAGCCAACCAAACCTTATCTCCGATGGTGTAAGCGGGAGCAGGAATACGGTGACGATTCGCCTGGATCTGATACCGGTCAGAAACTCGGAGGACCTTCCTGGCCCGATGCCAGGTCCGGTGGCAACGACGAATGTGGGCCTGGACAGAAGGAACCGAAAGATCCCTCTCCTGAGAAGGAAACAAGGGAGGTTGGTATCCGTACAGGCATTGGAAGGGGGACATCCCAGTGGCAGATGAAGGAAGGGTATTATGGGCATACTCGACCCAGGGTATTTGAGATGACCAAGAGGCGGGATCAGAGGAGACAAGACAACGCAGCGTGGACTCCATCTTCTGGTTGGCTCTCTCCGCCTGACCATTAGATTGTGGGTGAAATCCAGAAGTGAGACTGACTGTAGCTCCAATGGCCAAACAGAAGTATCTCCAGACAGCAGAGGTAAACTGAGGACCACGGTCAGAAACAATGTCACTGGGCAATCCGTGGACCCTGAAAACCTCCCTAACCAGGATCTCGGACGTCTCCGTGGCAGATGGAAGCTTGGAGAGAGGGACAAAATGAGCAAACTTGCTGAATCTGTTCACAATGGTCAGAATGACCGTGTTCCCAACAGAAGGGGGCAATCCCGTGACAAAATCCAGGGCCAGATGCGACCAAGGTCGCCGAGGAATAGGTAGGGGGTGAAGAAGCCCAGAGCTGGGCCGATTGGTACTTTTGTTCTGAGCACAAACAGGACATGCGGCAACAAACCTCCGGGTATCTTCTCCCATGGCAGGCCACCAAAATCGTCTGCGCAGTAGCGCCATAGTCTGAGCAACGCCAGGGTGACAAGCTATCTTGCTGGCGTGGGACCACTGAAGAACAGCAGAACGGACCGACTCAGGCACGAACAACCGACCGGGTGGACCGTTACCGGGGCCGGGCTGCGTCCGAAGGGCCGCCATCACATCCTCCTCAATCCTCCATGTAACGGCTCCCACGACAAGGTTCTGGGGAAGAATCGTCTCAGTCTTGGCCCCACTCTCATCCGTCTTGGAGAACATCCGGGACAAGGCGTCCGCTTTGCCGTTCTTCGACCCAGGTCGGAACGTCAGGGAAAAATTGAAGCGTCCAAAAAACAAAGCCCACCTGGCCTGACGGGAGTTGAGACGTTTAGCCGATTGCACATAAGCCAGATTCTTGTGGTCAGTCCAGACCACAAATGGTTGCTCCGCTCCTCCAACCAGTGACGCCACTCCTCCAATGCAAGCTTCACAGCGAGAAGCTCCCGGTTACCCACATCGTAGTTTCTCTCAGCTGGTGAAAGACGACAAGAGTAGAAGGCGCAGGGATGGAGTTTACCGTCAGTGGAGCTACGCTGGGACAGGATGGCGCCCACCCCCACATCAGACGCGTCCACCTCAACAACAAACTGACGGGAAGTGTCAGGTTGAGAGAGAATCGGCTCTTCAAGTTCAGAAATGCTCGGTCTGCCTCAGGAGTCCAACAGAAAATTCTGGTGCAAGACGTCAGAGCAGTTAAAGGGGCGGCCACCCGGCTGTAATCACGGATAAACCTCCGATAGAAGTTCGCAAATCCCAGGAATCTCTGGAGCTGCAATCTCGTACCGGGCCGGGCCCAATCCCGAACTGCCCGAACCTTCTCTTGGTCCATCTTGATCTCACCCCTGGAGATGATGTACCCGAGGAAGGATGTAGTGTGGGCGTGAAAATCACACTTCTCTGCCTTCACAAATAGACGGTTCTCCAATAACCACTGCAGGACCTGCTTAATAACATGCTGGATGTGGCTGGAAAGCTCCTTGGAGAAAATCAGGATGTCATCCAGGTAAACGAACACAAACAGACCGATCATATCCCTCAGCACGTCATTCACCAAACTTTGGAACACTGCTGGAGCGTTGGAAAGTCCAAACGGCATCACCTGGTACTCGAAATGTCCCATAGGTGTATTGAATCCAGTCAACCACTCGTCCCCCTCTTTGATCCGAACCAGATGATACGCATTGCGTAGATCAAGCTTCGTAAACACAGTAGCACCCTGTAAAGAATCGAAAGCGGAGCTCATCAAGGGCAAGGGCAAGGGGTACTTGTTCTTGACCGTAATATCATTCAACCCCCGATAATCAATACACGGTCGAAGAGAGCCATCCTTCTTACTCACAAAAAAAAAATCCAGCTCCCAGGGGTGATGACGAGGGACGAATGAGAACTGCAGCAAGAGACTCCTTTATGTAGGTCTCCAGGGCTTCCCGCTCAGGTCGAGAAATACTGTATAACCGTCCCTTGGGAAAGGCAGCTCCAGGGAACAGCTTAATTGTACAATCATAAGGTCGGTGGGGAGGAAGTGACTGAGCTTTCTGCTTACTGAACACCTCACCCAACTCGTGATATGTTTCAGGAACCAGGGACAAATCAGGAGGAGCAGACTCACTGACCCGACTGGGGACAGCATGAGAACAGGCAGTCCTGAGGCAGTTAGCATGGCACTCAATGCTCCAACTAGTTACCTTACCAGTCACCCAATCGAAAGAAGGATTGTGTTCTCTTAGCCAGGGGTATCCAAGAACCAGAGGAACATGGGGGGAAGGCAAAATGAAAAAAGAAATAACCTCTGAATGATTCCCCGACAACAACATCTTAACCGGTTCAGTCCTCATCGTGATCCGTGCCAGACTACTGCCGTTCAGAGTGGTTGCTTCAATGGCTTCCGGTAATTGCTCCTTGGAAAGCCCCAGCTGTTCCACTAAGTCGGCATCAATGAAGCTGTCATCGGGACCTGAATCGATGAAAGCGTTAATCGCTAAACTCTGATTCTTATTTATGAGGGTAGCAGGAAAACGAGGTCTGACAGGGCTCTTGAGGTTGAAACTGGCTCGCTAACAAACCTCCCAAACTTAACGAGCCGAGCAGTTTAACGGGCGCTGAGGACAAACGGAGATGTAATGTCCCGAGCTACCACAGTAGAGGCAGCTGTTGGTCTCACGTCTACGTTGGCGCTCGTCCTTAGTTAACCCGTGCCGCCCCACTTGCATAGGTTCAGGATCTGGCGGCAGGACTCCTCCACTAATCCCGTGTGAGGGAAAATGATCAACACGTTCTGGTCCACTTCCTGACCCGAATGGTAACCGAGTCTCAGATTGATTAAATGGACCCCACTGCTTCTCCTTCCTTGTCTCTCAGACTCTATTATCTACCCGAATAGCTAAGGTGACCAAACTATCTAGGTCACTAGGCTCTGGATAGGAGATCAGCTCGTCCTTGAGTTGCTCCGACAACCCGTGGTAAAAAACCGCTTGTAGTGATTCCTCATTCCAACCACTCTCCACAGCCAATGTCCTGAATTCTATCACAAAGTCTGCCACACTGCGAGCTCCTTGGCGAAGAGAGAACAAACGTTTAGCTGTGTCCTTACCTCGGACTGGATGGTCAAAAAGCTTTCTCATCTCTGCCGTGAAACCCTGGTATGACGTCATGCATGTGTCCCGTCGTTCCCAAACAGCTGAAGCCCATTCCAGAGCTCTACCACGCAGCAGCTCAATAACAAAAGCTATCCTAGCCTTATCTGTGGCGTAAGAGTAGGGCTGCAGATCAAAAACTAACCCACACTGTAAAAGAAATGAACGGCATCCTCCCAGATCTCCCTCGTACTTCTCCGATGTCGGAACCTTGGGCTCACGGAAGGAACCCGCTCCCGAATCGGCAGGTGATATGGGTGAAACAGGTGGTGGATGATCCGCCGGCAACCTGAGCTGATCCTGGATACTCGTTAATCTATCCGATAAGTTCCGGATTGAACCCGCTATCTCGTGTAGCGCCGTGTTGTGTTGTCCCAACATCTTCTCCTGCTGGGTAATTGTATGGCAAACGGAGTCCAGGTCCGCTGGGTTCATCACTGGCCGGATCGTTCTGTCAGGGTTTACCAGAATTGGACCCAGAAGTAGACCAGGACAAGGTGAGTATAAAGATGATGAATATTTATTAATCAATGAGAACGTGGAGGTAGATAGTTCCGGGTGGAGGAGCGGGCAGCGGAGGTGGGTTGATGGGAGTGGATAGGCAGATCCAATGGATAACAACACACTGGCGACGAGCAGACAGGGATGGGGTATGGGTTCCGGGTGAATGGCTGTAGACAAAACAAACAACGGTAAGTTAAAGGCAAGCAAGACGTACAAAACAATAAAACAAAACAAACTCTATAAACTGGAGGCTGGTTCGTGGGCACAACATAGTGTTCATGGCTAACGATCCGGCAGGGAATGGATGTCAGGTCAGAGCTTTTGAAGGGGAGAGGTGATGATCAGGACAGGTGTGCAGATTACTGATGGGATACAGGTGCGGGTGAACATCGATCTCCCAACAAGCTAATTCGCCCGGCAACCAGACAGGGTGCGTTCCAGGACACCGGAAACACACTCCAGGACAGAAACACAGGCAAACACAGACTCAGGAAGCGGGATTCGTGACAGTAGGGGTGGTATACAAAAGATTTTTGGTAAAAAAACAAATCCATATTATGGCAAGAACAGCTCAAATAAGCAAAGAGAAACAACAGTCCATCCTTACTTAAAGACATGAAGGTAAGTCAATTCGGAATATTTCAAGAACTTTGAACGTTTCTTTAAGTGCAGTTGCAAAACCCATCAAACGCTATGATGAAACTGGCTCTCATGAGGACCGCCACAGAAAAGGATGACCCAGAGTTACCTCTGCTGCAGAGGATAAGTTAGAGTTACCAGCCTCAGAAATTGCAGCCCAAAAGTAACAGACACATCTCAACATCAACTGTTCAGAGGAGACTGGGTAAATTGGGCCTTCACGGTCTAATTGCTGCAAAGAAGCCACTACTAAAGGACACCAATAAGAAGAAGTGTCTTGCTTGGGCCAAGAAACACGAGCAATGGACATTAGACCAGTGAAAATCTGTCCTTTGGTCTGACGAGTCCAAATTTGAGATTTTTGGTTCCAACCGACGTGTCTTAGTGAGACGCAGAGTAGGTGAACGGATGACCTCCGCATTTGTAGTACCCCCCGTGAAGCACGGAGGAGGAGGCTGGATGATGTGATTTATTTAGATGTGATTTATTTAGAATCCAAAGCACACTTAACCAGCATGGCTACCACAGCATTCTGCAGCTTTACGCCATCTCATTTGGTTTGTGCTTAGTGGGACTATCATTTGTTTTTCAACAGGACAATGACCCAACACACCTCCAGGCTGTGTAAGGGCTATTTGACCAAGAAGAAGAGTGATGGAGTGCTGCATCAGATGACCTGGCCTCCACAATCACCCGACCTCAACCCAGTTGAGATGGTTTGGGATAAGTTGGACTGCAGAGTGAAGAAAAAGCAGCCAACAAGTGCTCAGCATATGTAGGAACTCCTTCAAGACTGTTGGAAAAGCATTCTGGGTGAGGCTGGTTGAGAGAATGCCAAGAGCGTGCAAAGCTGTGGCTACTTTGAAGAATCTAAAATATACAAATATTTACATTTTTTAAACATTTTTTTGCTTACTACATGATTCCATATGTGTTATTTCATAGTTTTAATTTCTTCTCTTTTTTAATGTCTACAATGTAGAAAATAGCAAAAATAAAGAAAAACCTTTGAATGAGTAGGTGTATCCAAACTTTTGACTGGTACTATAAATCCTTATTAATTTAAAAAATATATATATTTTATCAATCAAAGCTGCTGCGTTTTCTATAATCATAGTCGGTTTAAAAATGAGAGGATAAAACAGTGTGAATGCACTGTATCCAAAAACACTTTAGTAAGATCATGTTTGGCAGAGTTTATTACATGAATGTTGAAGTCTCCCGTGACATAACAGTTCTTTCCCTCCCTGGTTAATATTGCAAGTGCGTCTGCCAGGCGGAGGTTAAATTATTTCCTCTTGGAGTTAGGAGGTCTGTACATGCACCCAATGATTACGCTATCACTGGTTTAGATTTGATTCTCCAGACAACAAAAAAACAATCTTCAATATCATTCTTTTGAGAGTATTCCATGTTCTCATTAATGTGCAAAGAGACCTCCGGTTCGGCCTTCTCTACATTTGTAGACATGATTATAGTTTTCAAAATAGTGAATCTCAACATTGTCATTATGCAACCATGTCTTTGTAACGCCAATCATTTAGAAACTGTAATTAATGCTAGATAATCCAAGGAGAAGATTATAGAAAATGTTCAGCAAGCTAAATATCTTTTTCTGGTTCATGTCAGAAATGAAATCTTTCTCAAGACAACACTTACTGTAAACAAAATACATTGCTTCATTCCATAAAAGCAATTTATGTCAGGATCACTTCCAAATAGAAAGTCATTACTATGGGAGTCAATTTCTCTTATCAAATCAATCTCGGATTGATCAATGGAATTTGTAGCGTTAGGTATTTTAATCCGGCTAGATGTTTCAGACAGTCCTATACCAAGCTCTTCATCACTGAGATTATTAAATGGAACACAGTTGAATAAACAGAGATTGAATGAATAATTAACATAATAATCAATCATGTCATTATTTGGAAGAGATGAGCAGTGATTTGCTTGACATGATACAGAGGACATGTTGTGGATATCAGTCAGAAATGAAGTGACTGATAAAATCGCTGAGAATGAGACGGACCGTCAGAATACAGACTAATGTTTTTGTGATCACTGTTGAGATGGACTCAGGAACTCTCCACTCTCTGTGTATTCACGCTGTGCCCTGGCCTCCCTTGTAGCAGGGAGCAGCTCCAATCTCTTACTCAGGCTGTCTGAAAAGTCCTTGTTGATGTATACAGATGTGTTCTTCAGGCATGTTCTGGCCTTGGAGAGGATTAGCTGCTTGCCCTTTAACCTTGAATCAATGGACATTATGCTCTTTGCCCAGAGGCTAAAGTGTCAGATTTTAGGTGAGTTTAGGGCTTTTCAGAATCAAAATCACTTTATTCACCAAGTACATTTGCACATAGCCAGGAATTTGGCTGAATGAATATGTGCTTCCAGCAATATACTGTATTCTGTGTACAAACAGAATACAGACACAGTCAACATAGTCAACATGCATAAAATACAATAGAAATACAGTAAGCATGAACCACAAATCTCTGAAGTATAAGCTAATTTACAGTGAGGATACACAATACAGTTGTAGTCGGAGGTTTACATACACTTCGGTTGGCGTCATTAAAACTCGTTTTTCAACCACTCCACAAATTTCTTGTTAACAAACTATAGTTTTGGCAAGTCGTTTAGGACATCTACTTTGTGCACGATACAAGTAATTTTTCCAACAATTGTTTACATACAGATTATTTCACTTATAATTCACTGTATCACAATTCCAGTGGGTCAGAAGTTTACGTACACTAAGTTAAAACTAGCTTGGAAAATTCCAGAAAATTATGTCATGGTTTTCAAAGCTTCTGATAGACAGATTGACATCACTTGAGTCAATTGGAGGTGTACCTGTGGATGTATTTCAAGGACTACCTTCAAACTAAGTGCCTCTTTGCTTGACATCATGGGAAAATCAAAAGAAATCAGCTAAGATCTCAGAAAACTATGGTAGACCTCCACAAGTCTGGTTCATCCTTGGGAGAAATTTCCAAATGCCTGAAGGTACCACGTTCATCTGTACAAACAATAGTACGCAAGTATAAACACCATGGGACCACGCAGCCGCCATTCCCCTCAGGAAGGAGACTGTAATGCTCCGGGTGTCGTGGGTGTGGAGTCAAACGCAGGAGACAGAGAGTGCAATGCTGTGCGTCTTTAATAGCACTAACGCACTACAGGGTGCTCACAATAGTAACGGCCCCAAACACAGGGAATGAAAATGTACAACGGAAAAATCACGACCAGGCACTAACACGTACCTCTACAACAGAGCCGAAGGTTACACTGAAATAATCCCGCACAACAACCAGGTGGGCCGGCTGTCTAATAAAGACAAACTAATCATACATAAACAGGTGCTACCAATAAACATACAAGGAGGGGGAGGAAAGACAATCAGTGGCAGCTAATAGGCCGGTGACGACGACCGCCGAGCGCCACCCGGACTCGTGAAAGAGACGCGTTCTGTCTCCTAGAGATGAACGTACTTTGGTGTGAAAAGTGCAAATCAATCCCAGAACAACAGCAAAGGACCTTGTGAAGATGCTGGAGGAAACAGGCACAAAAGTATCTACAGTATATCACAAAAGTGAGTACACCCCTCACATTTTTGTAAATATTTGAGTATATCTTTTCATGTGACAACACTGAAGAAATGACACTTTTGCTACAATGTAAAGTAGTGAGTGTACAGCTTGTATAACAGTGTAAATTTGCTGTCCCCTCAAAATAACTCAACACACAGCCATTAATGTCTAAACTGCTGGCAACAAAAGTGAGTACACCCCTAAGTGAAAATGGGTTGTATGAAGAGCCCTACATAAAGGGTTCTAGAGAGAACCCTCTGCAAAGGGTTCTACCTAGCACTAAAAAGGGTTCCCCTATGAGGGCAAACCGAAGAACCGTATAAGGTTCTACTTAGCAGTTTTTTTCCCTAAGAGTGTAGTACATCCTCTGGTGAGCCTTCGTGGTTACCACTGTGATGTTGTCCTCCCACTTGAGGTTGTGGGATAAAGGGTTGGGCGATATCCAGATTTTCATACGTACCAACATACCATCAGCAAGGGACACTATTTACACACAAAACAATTTAGGCCATAAGGATCTCGATCCAGGAAGGGATTCAATGTATCTACTGAAAGAAAAAAATCTTGATCTTGACATCTAGCCACGTAACAAGCAAGTTAGAAAAACAAATGCATAGCTGGAGCCCTGAGCTGGTAATAATTTATTTGACACGTCTTAGATGTCTTATATACTAAACAAAAATATAAACGCAAATGTAAAGTGCTGGTCCCATGTTTCATGAGCTGAAATAAAAGATCCCAGAAATGTTTCATATGCACAAAAAGCTTATTCCTCTCAAATGTTGTGCACAAGTTTGTTTACATCCCTGTTAGTGAGCATTACTCTTTTGCCAAGATAATCCATTCACCTGACAGGTGTGGCATATCAAGAAGCTGATTAAACAGCATGATCATTACACAAATGGACCTTGTGCGGGGACATTAAAAGGCTACTCTAAAATGTGCAGTTATGTCACACAACACAATGCCACAGATTTCTCAAGTTTTGAGGGAGCGTGCAATTGGCTGCAGGAGAATTGAATGATAATTTCTCTACCATAAGCCGCCTCCAACATCGTTTCAGAGAATTTGGCAGTACGCCCAACCGGCCTCACAACAGCAGACCACGTGTAACCACGCCAGCCCAGGACCTCCACATCCAGTTTCTATACCTGCAGGATCGTCTGAGACCAGTCACCCGGACAGCTGATGAAACTGTGGATTTGCACAACCGAATAAATTCTGCCATCTTAGGGAAGCTCATCTGCGTGCTCGTCAATCCTCACCAGGGTCTTGACCTGACTGCAGTTTGGCATTGTAAACGATTTCAGTGGGCACATGCTCACCATCGATGGCAACTGGCACGCTGGTTAAATATGCTCTTCACAGAGGAAACCCGGTTCCAAATGTACCGGGCAAATGTCAACATGGTGAACAGATTGCCCTATGGTGGTGGTGGGGTTATGGTATGGGCAGGCATAAGTAACAAACAATGAACACAATTCCATTTTATCAATGGCAATTTGAATGCACAGAGATATCGTTACGAGATTCTGAGGCCCATTGTCGTGCCATTCATCCGCCACCATCACCAAATGTTTCAGCATGATAATGCATAGCCCCGTATCGCAAGGATCTGTACACAATTCCTGGAAGCTGAAAATGTCCCAGTTCTTCTATGGCCTTCATGCTCACCAGACATGTCACCACCTATTGAGCACGTTTGGGATGTTCTGGAACGACGTGTACAGCAGCATGTTCCAGTTTCCGCCAACATCCAGCACAGCCATTGAAGGGGAGTGGGTCAACATTCCACAGGCCACGATCAACAGCTTGATCAACTCGATGCGAAGGAGATGTGTCACGTTGTATGAGGCAAAAGGTGGTCACACCAGATACTGACTGGTTTTCTGATCCATGCACCTACCCTTTTTTAAAGGTTTCTGTGACCTACAAATGCACATCTGTATTCTCAGTCATTTGAAATCCATACATTTAGGGCCTAATGAATTTATATCAACTGACTGATTTCCTTAAATAAACTGTAACTCAGTCAAATCTTTGAAAGTGTTGCATTTTGCGTTTATATTTGTGTTTACTGTAGTTATACTTAGCTTATAGTTATAAGCATCAGGCAACCAGTCGGCCAACCTCACCTCGGTACTTAGACATCACCACCGGAGACCGACCGGGGTGGTGTCATCAGCAAACTCCAGTAGTTTGATGGATGCGTTGTTGGAGGTGCAGACATTCGTGTAGAGTTGGAGGAAAGCATGCAATCTTGCTGAGGAATAGAGAGAGATAGGGAGTATGAAAGGTGTTTTCCCAGCTTCACATACTTTGTCCTGTTTGACAGGAATTCAGTGATGTGATGAAGGCACCAGATTTCACACGAAGCTAGGATAAATCTGTTTTTAGTTATAGTGCCAGTCGCAGATATTTTGTATTTACCTCCTGGAGGACATTTTCATAATGGCCGCCAACCAGCTCCATGGAAGTCACAGAGGCTCTTTGTTTGCAGCAACACTGTCACTGAATGTGCTTCGTAGTGAGGCGATTCTAGTGATAGTGTGTAGATAGGAATTCTGTGCCTTTACAAAATTACACTTTTATGACCCGCAATGGGAGCCATTGGAGCGCTTGACGAGGTGGTGGGGCAGAAATATGACATCATTAGAGTGGTTCCCACTGAGCAACAGGAGATTAGGGGGAGAGGAAAAGACAGGAGATGTTCCTCCTGGGTGATTTTCCACCACACATCTGCAAACACTAAGAAAATACTTTATTGAATCATTTAGTGTGTTCTACATAGGTTGTAGTGTTGAATCCTTGTGTTTTATCAATGGTACACTGGGGTTCCTCACCAGATAGGGATAGCACTAACATTCCAAGTTGTTTGTAGCTCAGTAGCTATTTGTTGAGTGCAGGGGGATGAATTAATGATGATCATGTATTTTTCCAAGCCTGTACGGGCTGCTCGAGGGACAACATGTTTCGGAAGAGAACTCAACGTTGACAAAACTGTTTTGAACGAGCTACTTGTGTGCTTTTGGTCTGTTTCTGAAACATCAACCCTCTGAAGGAATATGGTGCAATGCGGTGTGTGTGTGTGTGCGTGCATGTTCGTGCCTACTGTCATTGGTAAAGTACTTAAGTCGTTTTTGGGGGTATCTGTACTTTACTTTACTATTTACATTTTACTCCACTACATTCCTAAAGAAAATAATCTACTTTTTACTCCATACATTTTCCCTGACACCCAAAGACTCGTTACATTTTTAATGCTGAACAGGACAGGAAAATGGTCAAATTCACACAATTATCAAGAGAATATCCCTGCTCATCCCTACTGCATCTGATTTGGCAGACTCACTAAACACAAATGCTTCATTTGTAAATTATGTCTGAGTGTTGAAGTGTGCCCCTGACTATCCATACATTTAAGAAACCTGAAAAATGTGCCATCTGGTTTTCCTAATAAGGAATTTGAAATTATCTATACATGTTTCTTTTCTTTTTTATATTGTTAAATTACGTTTACTTTTGATACTTTAGTATATTTAAAATCAAATACTTTTTGACTTTTACTCAATAAGTATTTTACTGGGTGATTTTCTCTATTACGTGAGTCATTTTCTATTAAGATATCTTTACTTTTACTCAAGTATGGCAATTGGGTACTTTTCCCACCACTGCCTGCTGTGTGTAAGAAAGAGAATTATACTTGAACTGAATGGCTCACAAACAGATCTCATTTCGAAGTGATTAGACAAAGTTGTTACGTTATTACCCAATGAGCAGACAAGTATTTTTCATTCTGATCACCCAGCATATCATCTCCCATCCCAGAACCTGCTGTGCTTATAGCAGCATAAACCTCGCGGAGTGATTCTTTATAGCCCCAATGGATTACCTGTGGGAACAAGTCTAAGCTGCATCCCAAATTGCACCCTATTCCATCTATAGTGCAATACATTTGACCAGGCCCCATAGGCCCCTATATAGTATATAGCGGAGAGGGTACCATTTGGGACACACTCTAAGGCACCTCACAGAGATGAAGGGAGACGTTACTTCAGGAGCATTCACTGAGCTGCTGCCTGCACAGATGAGTTGTGAACGTAATGCTAAAGATAGAGGTGCTATTTTAGAATATCAAATGTATATTAAAGAGGCATATCAAACAGGCAGAAGTGAGGATGAGTGATGACTTGGTGAAAAAAAAACTGTAATTTGAGATGTAAGTCAACCTAGTTGCTCCACTACAAGTATATAAATACAAAAATCCTATCCTTATTAAGGAGTAGATGATTGGCTGCAATAGTCCGCCCCCTGCTCAGAAGCAGTTCTCCCAATGTATTTGTTTTTACTGACTCTGCCTCTGGTTTAGCCTCACACATGAATACATTGGAACTGATAGTGTGTGGGAAAAACGTGGTACTCAAAATGTGCTGAGTTAGTTAGGCTCCCCCTCATTTGATCCATTTTGGCACGTCCCAAATGGCACCCTAAAGTAGTGCATTTCTTAGGGAATAGGGTGCCATTTGGGGCGCACAGTAGGATTTATTTTATTAGCAACAGCAAGCGAAACCCAACTGATGGGAGTGACCAACGTACTAAACGCACAAACTACAGTCAGTGCCACACCAGTGAAACTGTGACAAGCGGTGAAATCCACATTTGAGCTGCCTTGGTCTGACACATTAATGTGCAACATCAGAGGAGGCTGTGGCTGACTGACTCTAATTGGATGGTGACTGTATGGGCCTATGACTGCAGCTGTTGTAAATTGGATGATGGCACTCAAGCAACAGTTCAGCCACCATGGTCTGTAAGGAACGTAATGAGATTGAAAACTCTAAGAGGTGCGGTAATATTAAGCTGGGCCACAAATAAATATGTATATGTCGCTGCCTAATCGTCTATGACAGGAGCGTTGATTTGTTCCATGAACAAGATTAAATTATAATGCATTTATTGGCAACGTATATTTCCTGTTTAAGTCATATCCAATTATGCTTACAATTTATCAAAAGCTGATCTCGTCTCATTTTAGAGTAATTGGTAACCAATCGCCACTAAGAAGGACACAGATCTATGTAATTATATTAGTATGCTGCTGAGGTTCTCAGCTTGGCAGCCATGACAACTTGTCAGAGTGTGTACATTGGAAAGACACAGAGGCTGCATTCCAAAATAGATAACCACTGTTTCTAACGGTTTCACATATTGGCGTTTTGGTTTGTAAGTAATCGTCTTAATAACTGTAGCCTACTGAACTACTTTGACATGAAAAATAAAACAAATCGGGTACCAATGCAGGCACCACTGACGATTAAAGACAACCATGTCTAAAGCACGTCTTTATTAAAGACATTATTCAGGAGTTTATTCAAGATAAAAAGGCAATCTGAATGTGAGAGTGATCAGATCATCTTGATCAGTTAATGAAAGTCAGATGTTCAACATCAAATGTAGACTAATCGGGCCTTTGGATCATTCTTTTCCAGCCTCAAAGGATTTGACTTAGACTTTACAGTCACATAAAGACTCACAAGGTCACCATCGGATACAATGGACTACCATAAGCAAGCAAGTAAGTAAGCAAGCATGTATGTGTTTGTGTGTACAAACACATATACACATGTACAGTTGGGTCCATATTTATTGGCACCCTTGATAAAGATGAGCAAAAAAGACTATCAAATAAATAATACAAATACTGAGCTCTATTTTATGCTAAAAAATTGCAAAATTATATTATTTTATACGAAATCAATTGCTCAGAGAAATACATTTTGTTTAACAAGTAATACAAAACATCTCGAAAAGATATATGGGTCAACATTATTGGCACCTTTCTTTTCAGTACTCCAGCACCCTACCCTTGCAAGGATAACTGAGACGTTTTCTAAAATGTTTTATGAGATTGGGGAACACATACAAAAGCTTTCTAAATCCTTGATATCCTTTGTCTGCGCTTGTGGACTGCCCTCTTCAATTCAACCCACAGGTTTTCAATGGGGTTCGAGTCTGGAGATTGAGAACAAATCAAATATATTTATAAAGCTTTTTACATCAGCAGATGCCACAAAGTGCTTATACAGAAGCCCAGCCTAAAACCCCAAACAGCAAGCAATGCAGATGTAAAAGCACGGTGGCTAGGAAAAACTCCCTAGAAAGGCAGGAACCTAGGAAGAAACCTAGAGAAGAACAGGGCTCTGAGGAGTTGCCAGTCCTCTACTGGCTGTGCCAGGTGGAGATTATAAGAGTACATGGCCATTAAGGCCAGATCTTTCTTCAAGATGTTCAAATATTCATAGATGACGAGCAGGGTCAATTAATAGTGGTTGTAGAGGGTGCAACAGGTCAGCACCTCAGGAGTAAAATGTCAGTTGGCTTTTTATAGCCGAGCATTCAGAAGTCAAGACAGCAGGTGCAGTAGAGAGGGAGAGAGAGAGTGAGGGAGAGGGAGAGGGAGGGTCAAAAAGAGTAGGTCCGGGACAAGGTAGCCCGTCCTGTGAACAGGTCATGATTCCATAGCCATGGGCAAAACAGCAGAAACTGGATAAGCAGCACAACCAGGTGGACTGGGGATAGATAGGAGTCATCAGGCCAGGTAATCCTGAGGCATGGTCCTGGGGGGGGGGGATTAGATGGAACATACTTAAGTTCACACAGGACATCAGATAAGACAGGACAATTTCATCAGATAGGACAGACTGACCCTAGCCCCCTGTCACATAGACTATTGCAGCATAGATACTGGAGGCTTAGACAGGGTGGGTCTAGGGCACTATGGCCTGGTCTGACAAAACCCCCAGACAGGGCCAACCAGGCAAGATGTAACCCAACACACTTTGCCAAAACACAGCGGCACAGCACTAGAGGGATATCAACAAACCACCAACTTACTACCTTGAGACAAGGCTGAGCAAAACCGGACAGGAAGATCACGTCAGTGACTCAATCAGCTCAAGTCGAGTATAGCGATAAAAGCTTGGCACAACGTGACACACCCCTCCTAGTAACAGCATGGAAGAGCACTAGTTAGCCAGTGACTCGGCCCCTGTAATAGAGTCAGAGGCAGAGAATCCCTGTGGAGAGAGGGGAGCCGGCTATTCAGAGACAGTGAGGGCAGTTCGTCACTCCAGTGTCTTGCCGTTCACATTCATGCCCCTGGGCCAGTCTATACTCAATCATAGGAGCTACCGAAAGCCCTGCCTCCAGCTGTTTGCTTAGAAATTTTAGGGACAATGTACAGCAGGACCAAATCGGAGAGATAGGTAGGAGCATGTCCATGTAACACTTTGTAGGTCAGCAGTAAAACTTTGAAATCAGCCCCAGCCTTAACAAGAAGCCAGTGTAGATAACTAGTCACAAGAGTAATATGATCAAATTTTTGGGTTCAAATCAAGATTCTAGCAGTTGTATTTAGCACTAACTGAAGTTTATTTAGTGCTTCATCTGCTTAGCCATAGAATAGTGTTGCAGTAGTTTAATCTAGAAGTGACAAAAACATTAATTAGCTTTTCTGCATAATTTTGGCCCAAAAGTTTCAGATTTTTGCAATGTTACGAAGATGGAAAAAAGGTACCCTTGAAATATTCTTGATACGTTCGTCAAGAGAGATCAGGGTCCAGAGTAACACCGAGGTCCTTCACAGTTTTATTTGAGACGACTGTACAACCATCAAGATTAATTTTCAGATCAAACAGCAGATCTCTTTGTTTCTTGGGACCTAGAACTAAACATCTATTTTTTGTCAGAGTAAAACATTTTCCTCCATCCACTTCCTTATGTCTGAAACACAGGCTTCCAGGGTATGCAATTTTGGGGCTTCACCATGTTTCCTCGAAATGTACAGCTGCGTGTCTTCCGCATTGGAGTGAAAGTTAACATTGCGTTTCCGAATGACATCACCAAGAGGTAGAATATAGAGTGAAAACAATAGGCGTCCTAAAACGGAACCTTGAGGAACACCGAAACTTACCATTGATTTGTCAGAGGACAAACCATCCACAGAGACAAACTGATATTTTTCCAACAGATAAGATCTATACCAAGCAAGAACTTGACAGCTTTTTCAAAATACATTTAGAGGAATGGGAGATTCAATATAGGTCGATAGGCTTTTTCAGGAGAGTCTTAATTACTGCCACATTTAGTGGGTTTGGTACACATCCGGAGGATACGGAGCCGTTTATTATGTTCAACATAGGAGGGCCAAGCACAGGAAGTAGCTCTTTCAGTAGTCTAGTTCGAATATGGTCCAGTAGGTAGCTGGAAGGTTTAGAGGCCATGACTGTTTTTGTGAATGTGTCGAGAGATATAGGATTTGCAATTGTAAAATGTGGATTTTGTGGCCAATTAACCATTTTGATGTGTGCTTGAGATTATTGTCTTTCTTGAAGATTCACTTGCGATCAAGTGTCAGCCTCCTGGCAGAGCCAACCAGGTTTTTGGCTAAAATGTCCTGGTACATGGTAAAAATGTATGATGCCGTTGTTCTTAACAAGGGTCACAGGACCAGTGGAAGCAAAATAGCCTCATTACATCAAAGATGCACCACCATATTTGACTTATTTAACAAAATCTCTTTCTCTGAGCAATTGTATTAGCACCATTTTTTTGGAGCATACAATATAGCTCAGTATATTTATTGTTAAAGTATAAAATATGTAGTATGGACCTGATTGTATGTATGTATGTGTGCACGTGAGTGTGTGTGTGTGTGTGCGATTGAGCACGTGCGATGCTGGCCCGGCCGCAGTAAGAGATCAAACAGCTCTAATTGCTGCCAGTTCTCTCGTCAGACCTCCTGGTTCTCGTTAGCACTTGCAATTACTGGCTCCAGTCCACCTTGTACTGAGCAGAGCTCACACCCACATTTTCTAAGAAACTGACACCACTGCCAAGGTGCTAGGTGAACAACCATCCACCCACTGTTTGGGGAAAGATATGTCGATCTCCCACCTCTTCTTCAAACAGATAGTGTCATAGAGGGGCTAAACTCTGCATTTTAATGAATAAACTCATAGGTTATGCATGAATAATATGCATTTACTTTTACTGCTTTTACTAAGTACTCCTCTAGGTCTTAGATTTGTAAGCATGTTTGACCGTGTATAGCTTTATTTCCCATTTTCCATTGTTATCTTTTATCACTAACAAAGCTACCAGCCCTATTGTCTCTCCTCGGAGAGTCCTCCCAGCCTGTTCTGAGCCGTCTGTCAAAATTCAATTAATTTGTCACCAGGTTATTGGCCTGTCAGCGCCTCAGCTTTTTAATAAAGTTGGATCCTTTGATAAAGCCCTGCATTAATTGACATGGAGCAAGTGATAAGTCGGCTTTATTTAATTCCTCCATTCCTCAGTGTGCCTCTCCCTGTATTTGAGGCCCACTGCTACATCCTCTGATCAATGGACTGAGACAGCCGAGACTGAACCGTCCCTCCAAACTCCTCTCCTTTGAGCTTGAACCAAGTACTACCCTTTCAATAAGTGGTTCGAGCTCGAAGTTGAGTTCCTGCCTCATGGAGTCCCCTTTGTCCCTTCTTGCATTTCCAGAGCCCTGGTCAAAGAGAGTGCACTGAATAGAGAATAGGGTGCCATTTGGAACACAGCCCTGCAGTCAAAGCTGATGGGCCCCTGCTCCATCAAAGCAGCACATCTGGGCCGCCTGGAGTGACTGAAATGTCACCCAGCACTACCCATGGAGACATGCCAACCCTGTGTTATGTTGTGCCACACTTTACCCTAGAGTCTCAAATAACCTCTCGTACTGCTGTCCATTGTGAATCTCAGGAGTTGTTACTCAGGAAATATTACAGTGTCCCTGTTTCAGTTTTTTTTGGGGGGGGGGTCGATAGAGACATGTAGTGATGCGTTGGTTCTGGTACTAAAGTCAGTAGGATGGTGGATGGGGTGCTTTATCATGTTTGCTATTGATTTTTAGTACAGTAGTTAGACTGAATAGCTTGGGACTACAGGAGGCTTCTGAAGGGAGGACGGCTGATAATAATGGCTGGAATGGAGTGAATGGAATGGTCTCAAAAACATAGAAAACATGTTTGATGTGTTCTATACCATTCCATTCATTCCTTTCCAGCCATTACCATGAGCCGGTCCTCTCCAATTAAGGTGCCTGTGCCTGTGCTTGGGACTTTTTCAATAGATTCTCGTTGATGTCAGGGTCCAACTACCTGTTATTTATTCTTCTAGATGTATTCTAGATAGTTATCATAGCATCCAGATAGTAGACAAAAAAGGACGGTACATAATTAGAATGGAATCTGATGACATACACTATACATACAAAGTATGTGGACACCCCTTCAAATGAGTGGATTCGGCTATTTCAGCCACACCCGTTGCAGACAGGTGTATAAAATCAAGCATGCAGCCATGCAATCTCCATAGACAAATATTGGCAGTAGAATGGCCTTACTGAAGAGCTCAGTGACTTTCAACGTGGCACCGTCATAGGATGCCACCTTTCCAACAAGTCAGTTCATCAAATTTATGCTTTGCTAGAACTGCCCCAGTCAACTGTAAGTGCTGTTATTGTGAAGTGGAAATGTCTAGGATCAACAACGGCTCAGCCATGAAGTGGTAAGCCATACAAGCTCGCAGAACGAGACCGCAGAATGCTGAAGCGCGTAGCGCATAGCGCATAAAAACCGTTTGTCCTCAGTTGCAACACTCACTACTGAGTTCCAAACTGCCTCTGGAAGCAACATCAGCATAAGATCTGTTCATTGGGAGCTTCATCAAATGGGTTTACATGGCCGAGCAGCCGCACACAAGCCTAAGATCACCATGCACAATGCCAAGCGTCGGCTGGAGTGGTGTAAAGTTCGCCGCCATTGGACTCTGGAGCAGTGGAAACGTGTTCTCTGGAGTGACTAATCACGCTTCACCATCTGGAAGTCCGACGGACTAATCTGGGTTTGGAGGATGCCAGGAGAACGCTACCTGCCCCAATGCATAGTGCCAACTGTACAGGTTGGTGGAGGAGGAATAATGGTCTGGGGCTGTTTTTCATGGTTCGGGTTAGGCCCCTTAGCTCCAGTGAAGGTAAGTCTTAATGCTACAGCATATAATGACATTCTAGACAATTCTGTGCTTCCAACTTTATGGCAACAGTTTGGGGAAGGCCCTTTCCTGTTTCAGCATGACAATGCCCCCATGCACAAAGCGAGATCCATACAGAAATGGTTTGTCGAGATCGGTGTGGAAGAACTTGACTGGCTTGCACAGAGCCTTGACCTCGACCCCATTGAACACCTTTTGGATGTATTGGAATGCCAACTAGGAGCTAGGTCTAATCGCCCAACATCAGTGCCCAACCACACTAATGCTCTTCTGGCTGAATGTAAGCAAGTCCCCGCAGCAAAGTTCCAACATCGAGTGGAAAGAATGGAGGCTGTTATAGCAGCAGGGGGTGGGCAACTGCATATTAATGCCCATGATTTTGGAATGAGATGTTCGATGAGCAGGTGTCCACATACCTTTGGTCATGTAGTGTATCTACTGGGGGTCTGAGAGACAACAAGAGACATATTGTTATTATCTCTTAATTAGATGGGTTACTTCATAAACTAGACAGTTTATTAACACTAGCTTGAAGCTGCAAGCGTGTTGCATGTTTCTGCTCCTTATTACTATAGACAGGTCCACTGATTTCTGAGCTTCAGCGAGAGAGTTGTAGGCTCTGAATTGTAGGCTGATGTTTTACGGGCTCTTAACCAATTGTGCTGTTTTGTGTGTTTATTCGCATTGCTTGTAACTTATTTGTACATAATGTTGATGCTATCGTCTCTTATGTCCAAAAAAAGCTTGAAATGGGCGAAGATTTTTTCCTTAATGAGTCTGACGCAAAGGATATAATGTTGCTCCCGGACAAGGCCCAAATCCCTGTCATTCGCATGAAGAAAATAAGGTACAGGGGGAACAGATCAGGGTGCCATGTGAGAATTCATCAACGTGTGGGAAACACACCTCAACCATCTGTCCTATTGGCCAACCTGCAATCACTGGAGTAAACTAGATGAGCTCCATTCGAGACTATCCTACCAACAGGACATTGAAAACTGTAATATCTTATGTTTCACCGAGTTGTGACTGAACAATGACACGGATAATATACATTTGGCTGGGTTTTCTGCGCATCGGCTAGACAGAACAGCTATGTCCAGTAATACGAGGGGTGGGGGTGTGTGTCTTATTTGTCAGTAACAGCTGGTGTGCAATGTCTAATATTAAGGGAGTCTCGAGGCATTGCTAGCAGTTGAGTACCTCAAGATAAGCTGTAGACCCCACTATCTACCCAGAGAGTTTTCGTAGCCTTCTATTTACCACCACAAACCGACGCTGGCCCTAAGGCCGCACTCAACGAGCTGCATAAAGCCATAAGCAAAGAAGAATATGCTCATCCAGAAGTGGTTCTCTTAGTGGCCGGGGACTTTAATGCAGGCAAACTTACAGTGGGCTCCAAAATTACTGGCACCCCCGACTGGCAATGCACAAATAATACTTAAAAAACTATAAACAATATGAATATAGAGATAAACTCAAAATATCAACGTGAGAAATACTGTACTTTATTAATATTTCAATGGAACCAACCAAAATCATACAATTATTTAAAACAAAATAAATTGAACCAAAATCAAGGTTTCATAATTATTGGCACTCCTCATTTAGTACTTAGTGCAACCACCTCCGGCAAGGATAACAGCATGGTGTCTTTTCCTGTAATGTTTGACAAGGTTAAGGAACACATTTGGAGGGATTTTGGACCATTCCTCTATGCAGATCCTTTCAAGATCCTTCACATTCTTGGGCTTGCGCTTATCAACTGCCCTCTTCCACTCAGCCCACAGGTTTTCGATTAGGGATTGAGGTCCGGCGACTGAGATGGCAATGGCAGAACATTGATTTTGTTGTCACAGAACCCTTTCTGTGTGGATTTTAAGGTATGTTTCTGGCCATTGTCCTTTTGGAAAGTCCACCTACGGCCAAGTCCCAGCCTTCTGGCAGAGGCAACCAGATTGTCAGCCAAAATTGCCTGATACTTGGTAGAATTCATTATGCCATCAATCTTAACCAGTGCCCCCGGACCTCTCGAATTAAAACAGCCCCAAAACATCACTGACCCCCCTCCATATTTCACCGTGGGTATGAGGTACCTCTCCTTGTATGCATCTCTGTTTCGACGCCAAACATGCCGATGCTGTATCTGACCGAAACTTTCAATTTTGGTCTCATCTGACCAGAGCAACTTCTTCCAGTCATAATTTAAATTACGTTTGGCAAACTCCAAGCACTTGCGTCTGTGTCTTGTGGTCAAAAAAGGTCTTTCTTCTGGCAACCCTTCCAAAGAGCCTGTGGTTGTGGAGGTGGCGTCTGATGGTGCTTTTTGAAACCTGTTGACCACAAGATGCCACCAAGGCCTGCAATTCTTTCACAGTGATTCTTGGGGATTTTGTTGCTTCTCTCACCATCCTCCTCCCTATCCTGGGGGGCAAAATGCATTTGCGTCCTCTACCCATGAGGTTTTCAGCTGTTCCAGATCTTTTGCATTTTTTAATAATTGCCCTGACAGTGCTCAGTGGTATATTAAATCGTTTGTGGATCTTCTTGTAGCCATTACCAGATTTATGAAGGTCTATGACCATCTGTCTCTTTTGAACTGCCAGTTCTTTTGTTTTCTTCATGGTGTTGGATAACAGTGGGATATTGCATGTGTGTTACCTCATTTTTATACCCTAGTGAAACAGGAAGTGATGTAATGGATAAATATAGTTCCTTAAGACTTAGATAAACTTAAATAAGTGGAATTTAATTTGTGGTTTATTTTTGGTAGATGTTAATGACAATAATCTTTAAGGATGCCATTAATTGTGAAACCTTGATCTGGAGGACATTGATTTTTTATTAAATCAATAAATGATTTTGTTTGGTTCCATTGAAACATTAATAAAGTATCGTATTTCTCACATGTTGGTATTTTGAGTTTAACTCTATAATGATATTGTTTATATTTGTTTGAGCATTATTTGTGCATTGCCAGTCAGGGGTGGCAGTAATTTTGAAGCCCACTGTAAATCCGTTTTTTCCCAATTTTTACCAGCATGTCACATGTGCAACCAGAGGAAGAAAAACTCTAGACCACCTTTACTCCACACACAGAGACGTGTACAAAACTCTCACATGCCCTTCATTTGGCAAATCTGACCATAATTCGATCCTCTTGATTCCTGCTTACAAGCAAAAACTAAAGCAGGAAGTACCTGTGACTTGCTCAATACGGAAGTGGTCAGATGACACGGATGCTACGCTACAGGACTGTTTTGCTAGCACAGACTGAAATATGGCATGGGTCCTCAGATCCTCAAAAGGTTCTACAACTGCAACATCGAGAGCATCCTGACTGGTTGCATCACTGCCTGGTACGGCAACTGCTCGGCCTCCAACCGCAAGGCTCTACAGAGGGCAGTGCGTACAGCCCAGTACATCACTGGGGCTAAGCTTCCTGCCATCCAGGACCTCTACACCAGGCGGTGTCAGAGGAAGGCCCTAAAAAGACCCCAGCCACCCCAGTCATAGATTGTTCTCTCTGCTACCGCATTGCAAGTGGTACCGGAGCGCCAAGTCTACGACCAAAAGGCTTCTCAACAGCTTTTACCCCTTTTACACCTTTTACGCTGCTGCTACTCTCTGTTTATCATTGATGCATAGTCACTTTAACTGTACCTACATGTACATATTACCTCAATTAGCCCGATTAACAGGTGCCCCCTGCACATTGGCTTTGTACCGGTACCAACTGTATATAGCCTCGTTACTGTTATTTTCACTGTCATTTTACTGTTTTTATATTTTTTATATCTTTACTTATCTATTGTTTACCTAATACCTATTTGTTACTTAAAAATTGCACCATTGTTTAGGGCATGTAAGTACGCATTTCACTGTTGTATTTGGCACACGTGACAAAGAAACTTTGATTTGATGATTTGATTTGATATGTTCTGGGATTCATCCAATGGCATCGAGGAGTATACCACAATAAGTACATCGACGACAACATCCCCACATATCCCAACCAGAAGCCATGGATTACAGGCAACATTCGCACCGAGCTAAAGACTAGAGCTGCCACTTTCAAGGAGCGAGACACTAATCTGGACGCTTATAAGAAATCCCGCTATGCCCTCAGACAAAACAACAAACAGGCACAGCGTCAATACAGGACTAAGATTGAATCCTTCTACGCCGGCTCTGAGGCTCGTCGGATGTGGCAGGGCTTTCAAACTATTACAGACTACAGAGGGAAACCCAGCTGTGAGCTGCCTGGTGACGCAAGCTTACCAGACGATCTAAATGCCTTTTATGCTCACCCTATAGGACTCCCAATCATGGCCGGATGTGATACAGCCTTGCACAGGGAGCCATGCTTTGATCCTCAGATGGGAGGTGCAGTCTTTTCCGTTCTATCCACTGTCACAATGGTTGTATAATGTTTAAGTAAGCAGTAGCATGCAGTCCCTTGTCTTCAGGAGATGTCCCAAACCTCCAGGTCGTTGATTAGGAAGTCTTCAGAGGTGGACAACACGTAATTGTCAAATGTCTCACACCTCTGGCTCTGCCCACAGATCAGGCCATCGTCTAATCACAGGCCAAAGAGACGTCCCTCATCCATCAAATGCCAGGTAGTCTGGACATCCCTTCACAAAGTTACTAAACTTCCATTCATAAACCTGGAGCTGTGGAGAGAAGGAGAAGAGGAATGTGTGTCCTGTTCCATAGTATGACATAGTATATCAAAGAGTGATAGGACAAAATGCACCAAACACCTGTCCACAGTTGTCTCTGATGACCGTGAGGTTACTGGTGCTAGTCCATGCCCCCCATGCTCTTGTACAGAGTGCCCAGGCTGGTGCCATGTCTCTGGGTGCTGTATACCAGAGTCCAGGGGCAATGCTCTAGCTGGGCAGAAAGATGCTCATTTAGCTTGACGCACGTCTTCCGTGATTTGGTCTTTATGCCACGTTCAAGACAACTGGAAACTTGGAACTCAAAATCTCCGTCATCTGACTTTAGTGTGTTCAAGCGGACCAACATAATCCCTTTGCCCAAGGTAGCAAAGGTAACCTGCCTAAATGGTAGCCATGAAGTGCTTTGAAAGGCTGGTCATGGCTCACATCAACACCATCATCCTGGAAACCCTATACCCACTCCAATTCGCATACCGCCCCAAGAGATCCACAGATAACGCAATCTCAATCGCACTCCACACTGCCATTTCCAAGATGGACAAAAGGAGCACCTATGTGAGAATGCTGTTCATTGACACCACAGTGCCCACAAAGCTCATCACTAAGCTAAGGACCCTGCAACTAAACCCTCTGCAACTGGATCCTGGACTTTCTGACGGGCCGCCCCAAGATGGTAAGGGTAGGTAACAATACATCCGCCACGCTGATCCTCAACATGGGGGCCCCTCAGGGGTGCATGCTTAGTCCCCTCCTCTACTCCCTGTTCACCCATGACTTCGTGGCCAAGCATGACTCCAAGACCATCATTAAGTTTGCTGATAACACAACGATGGTAGGCCTGATCATGGATAACGATGAGACAGCCTACAGGGAGGAGGTCAGATACCTGGCAGTGTGGTGCCAGGACAACAACCTCTCCCTCAACGTGAGCAAGACAAAGGAGAAGATCGTGGACTACAGGTAAAGGAGGGACAAACATGACCCCATTCACATCAACGGGGATGTAGTGGAGCGGGTCGAGAGTTTTAAGTTCCTTGGTGTCCACATCACCAACAAACTTTCATGGTCCAAACATACCAAGAAAGTCGTGAAGACGGCACGACAACGCCTTTTCCCCCTCAGGAGACTGAAAAGATTTGGCATGGGTCCGCAGATCCTCAAAAAGTTAAACAGCTGCACCATCGAGAACATCCTGACCGGTTGCATCACTGCAACTGCTTGTCATCCGACCGTAAGGCTCTACAGAGGGTAGAGGACCTATATAGGACCTATATACTAGGCGGTGTCAGAGGAATGCCAAAAAAATTGTCAAAGTCTCCAGTCACCCAAGACTGTTTTCTCTGCTACCGCACATCAAGCAGTACCAGAGCGCCAAGTCTAGGTCCAAAAGGCTCCTTAACAGCGTATACCCCCAAACCATAAGACTGCTGAACAATTAATCAAATTGTCATCCGGGCAAATTGTCCCCCCCCTGTTTTTACACTGCAACTACTCACTGTTTATTATCTATGCATAGTCACTTTACCCATACAGTACCTACGTGAACAAATTACCTCGACTAACCTGTACCCCCGCACATTGACTCGGCCCTGGTACCCTCTGTATGTAGCCTCATTATTGTTATTTTATTGTGTTTTAAATTAAAAATTTGACTCCAATGCTTCCCACAGTTGTGTAATGTTGGCTGGTTTGTCCTTTGGGTGGTGGACCATTCTTGATTCACTAATGTTGGGCGCGAAAAACCCAGCAGCATTGTAGTTCTTGACACAAACCAGTACGCCTGGCACCTACTACCATACCCCGTTCGAATGCACTTTTGTCTTGCCCATTCACCCTCTGAATGGCACACATACACAATCCATGTCTCAATTGTCTCATGTCCTAAAAAATAAATCTTTAACCTGTCTCCTCCCTTTCATCTAGAGTGATTGAAGTGGATTCAACAAGTGACATCAATAAAGTATCATAGCTTTCAGGTGGATTCACCTGGTCAGTCGATGTCATGGAAAGAGCAGTTGTCCTTAATGTTTTGTACACTCAGTGTGTGACAGCATTGTAGGACCTGATGCCCATTGCGCACAATAGCAAAAAGAAGATTTGGTTTACACAAAGTGAAAGAATGTATCAGCTGAGGGTTTAAAGCTATTTTGTTATATTTCTTACCACAGAGGGATGGTAATTTGTGATCTAGGGTGAGCTCTAGTGGCAAACCACTGCAATAAAGTCAAAACATCTCGTACAGAGACTAAAGCTGTCCTAAATTGGACACCTTTTCGCGCCTATTAAGAAAAGGGTATCAGTTAAGTTGGGGGAAGACAATATGGTTGATTAGGAGACCAGGTTGAACTGTTACATGCATGGCGAACAGCAAACACACATTTAGCTGACTGGTGGAACTGATCTGTCACACTTACTGCAGATATGTGTCGCAAGATTTTGAAATTGCTCTCCGCACTTTTGAGTTTTTGATCAATGCTTATTGAATTTCATCCGATTCCTGTCGATACAGAGATTTACATATCAAATCCATGCAATCCCTTTACAATCCCTGTGAACAGATTCCATCTCAAAATGGTCTTTGTTGTATTTTTTCATCCAAAGCATTCTTTTGTGACAACAAAAAAACAGAATAGGAAATGCAGTAACTCTGGAACCATGAGTCCAACTATGCATAATCCAGCCTTTCTATCACAAACATTCTCACATTTCTTAAAAATATTTCAATTGTATTCCTCCTATACTCCTAATTCATTCTCCACTCTGTTTTCCTGTCTCCCTTAACAGGCAATTCAAGGAAACTCATTGAATCGCTGGGGTTTTCTTTTCTCCATCTAGGTGTGAGATGGTGTTACGGTGTTTTGTGTTACCATAATTGCGGTTGATGTTGCTGTTTTAGAGGGATTGTTCCTTATCAAAGGGACACCCTCAATGTATTACGAAACGTCTTCCATAAATAACCAGTCAACTGCACACAGGAGCAGGCATCACCCACACACCGCCATCCCGCGGGAACATGCTATTCTGGGGAGCTCTTCCTTCTCCTCCTCTCCAATCATTCGCAACGCGCCGGTGCTGTGTTTAATATAGGATTTATCTGCCAGCTACACCATCCATCCGTCCTTCTCCTGCGGGATGGGAGGAAGGGAGGGAAGGAGGGTGTCCATAAGGGCTCAAGTTTTTCTGAAGGCCTGAAGAAATGGTAAATCGTCAGTTTTTCAGGTAAGGCAAAGCCCTCATGTCCAGAGGAAGTTTCCGTCCCGAAGGGCACCCTATTCCCTATATAGTGTACTCCCTTCTGGGCTCTGGTCAAATGTAGTCCACTATATAGGGAATAGGGTGCCATTTGGGATGCAGCCGTAGACATGTAAATGCTTTGGGATAAAAATACACACCACCCCTCTGGTCCTTTCAATGTCTCATTCACCTCTGCACACATTGTTTCTGTTTTCAAATGGAGATTTGATTGAGTAGTTTGGAGACTCGCCCTGACAGGTTAAGTATGGCACAAGACGGCGTTCTCGGCAGGTTCCGGTTCAGTGCTAACTTACGTTACCACATACATCCATTTCCAGGGACGGTAAGTCAGGTAGTCATAGGTCATTTTTTGGGGTCAGCTCTTCATTTACACAGAGGACTTGTGTAGGACTTAGACTTAGCAAACGTTGAGAGTCGTGTCCATAGCCGCGGGAAGTAGTTTGGGGTAGAGGTTTAAACTGATTGCATTTGTATTACAGAGTTTACCAGCATTTGGAACTTGAGTCTGATAATTATCTGTACAAAACAGTTAATACTTCAAAATGCAAATTATTTCTATGTGGAAACTGAAATGGTCTATTCATTCCGTTTACTAGACACTCTTATCCAGAGCTCTTCACATTAGTTAGTGCATACATTTTAATATTGGTCCCCTGTGGGAATTGAACCCATTATCCTATCATTGCAAGCACCATGCGCTACCAACTGAGCCACATCATCACTTCATCACAAACCGCTCAGTCTCAACGTATTCAATTACTGTATTGTGCATTGTTTTCGTTCACGGTGATGGAAAGTCTACAGGTACAAACCTAGATGACCAGCCTATGTCGAAAACAGTAATGTACATTTACCTTAAGTGGTTTGTGAGAATGGTCAATTAATACTGCACAAAAAGGGATTCTTTTCCATGTTATTTGATCAAGGAAAGTATTTCATTTGATGTGTATGTTTTGGGTCTTTGCCCATAACTTTGTACCTTTTGATGTAAATGTTTGAGGACAGAGTTTTGTTCTTAAAGGATTCCATTAGACAGATGGTAGCAGAACCCTGCAAGATACTGTTCTTAATTATACAACTACTTTTTTTGGCCAAAGCTAAGCTGCTGCTGCAAAAAAAACGTTGCCCATGTTACAGAAGTCTATATCAGTTCGCTAATACAGGACTAGCATAGGCCTGCCCAATGAAAGAGGCAGATACAAATATGCAATGCTTTAAAGTATTTACTGAATCCCACGCAGAGCTGTCGTGTTTCCGTTGGGCTGCCTCCTCCTTTGATGGAGGCTAACCCTTGGCTTATTGCCAAACATGTATTCAATTCGAGAAAAAAAGCCGTTTGTGGAGGATAAACTCGAGATGAGAAATGTGTGTTGACGTACTGTTTGTCCCTGTCCATTTCCAATGCAATCATCACAGAGCCCAAATCACCTGCAGCCAAAGATCTTTATTAGCCCCATTCATTCTTGTCTAATTATGAGTAAGCCTTCAAATATATGTAAACTTGTTTCGTATCAGGGAAACTCTCACTCCTAGATAACAATTTGACTGTTTATAGATTCTAAAAGCTTATTTACATCTCATTTGCCATTTGTCTAACCTACTAAGAACAACCAGGAGGAGGCAGATGTAAATGTAGCCATTCTACGCTACCCAAATAAAGCTAAATCTACATTTAATACAGAAATACTTTAGAATACAGGGACATTATATTAAGGTGCTCGAGGACCATAGGATTAAGCATCTGAAACGTCATTATGATTGTGCATACATTAGATGATCATTGGGTTCATGTAAGAACACCACACTCCATAACACGCATTCATTCCAACCACTGAAACATTGTTTTGTTTTTTAAATCCCAGATATATTTGTGTGCCAGAAAATACCTTGTATTTGTATATTTATTCATAATTTTGTTGGTGTGGCAGATCAAGACAAAATGTCAATAAGTAAAAACCATGACAATAAGTTGTGATGATGGATACAGGGTTCTGGCTGGGTCACTGTCGACAAGCAGTGATGCACTGATGGATCGTCCAATTAGACTGGTATTAATGCAGGGACACTCGGCACTCCTGCCTGCTCCGTGGGGATTGAAATGACTGCTTAGTCAATGGAGGGGAGACCACAATCTGAACTGGGGGGGGGGGGGGGTTGAAGGGGGAAACACAGTCGAGAGCTGCATTTCAAATGGCACCCGTTTCCTTCCAGTCAAAAGTAGTGCACTATGTAGGGAATGGGGGACCAGTTGGGAGGCAGCCTTCCTCTGGATTGGAGGGCTTTATCTTGCTTTGTCTTACTGTCTTACCCTTAAAAACAGCTGATTACCTAAAGTAGTGCAATGCATGGGGAATTTGGGAGACAACAGCAGTTAAGGCTATAGAAGTAGAATGGAACACAGGTTGGCCGAAGGGAGAGAGCGCCATCTCTAGTCAATGATAAAAAGGGTACAATCTGTGCTAGGGGCTCAACGAGAACAAAGTCAGGGGTATGGACAGAGGTAGAGGGGGAGTTCTGCACGCACAGTCTGGAGAGAAGGATGGAGAGGGAATGACGCACATGGGGTAGGCCTATAGAGTGCTTTCAGTTGTGCAACTGACTAGGCATCCCCCTTTCCCTAGAGAGAGGGAACACATGTCTGGGGTGTTGCTTGTGTGAGTGTGGGGGGTAGAAGCAGTGTAATGTGGGCTAAAGTCTGCTGAATGGGAAATAAGGTGATTCCTACACCTTATCCCATCAGTTGAGGCTGCAATTCAGGTACCTAATTACCTATCCATTTCAGTAATCATCATCATGAGCCATTCTATACTTGACAGGAGTGAGCTAAGGGGAAGAGGGAGAGAGAGAAATTATATATATATATATATATATATATATATATATATATATATATAGAGAGAGAGAGAGAGAGAGAGAGAGAGAGAGAGAGAGAGAACATATGGAAACTGTATCCCAAATGACCTCTTACACATTATACAGCACACCACTTAAATGTTATAGATGTCATTCTTAACTAAAATGTGGAAACCTAACTTTGTTTGAACAAATGTATTTTTGCTTAACACCCCCCAATGACAACTACAAGCTTATTTATGTATTAGAATGGAGCCCATGAGTAGTCTAAACGTAATCAGCGGTTGCTTTCCCTTTTTCTCCCCTTGGTAAGTCACAGGTCCAGACCCAGTTATGGATCAGTCCTTGGAGGATTCCACTGCTGTGTTCAAATGAAGATGAGCATCACTCCTGGATCGATTATGTCGGTCTGACAAAGTAGGTTCGATCATGTGGTGAGGTGAATACCAAGGCTTTTGGACTAACCCCCAGATCAGCCTATCTGTCTAACTCTGAGAATGGCCATAGCAGCATACTCATTATAGAGTTTTGGGTGAGCTGCTACCCCCAAAATAATAGTGTCTGCCTTTCACTTTCAGTCAGAAATGTACTAATGATGTAGCAAAAGCACCTTAGCACCTTAGCTGTGATAGACATGGATGTGTACGATTCCTCCTGGCTAATGAAGCCTTTACCTGCTATTTCAAGTCATTCTAAGTCAGACTAAAGTAGTCCACACAAATATTTTGCTGAATGCCTTAGGACCCAGTGAGTGACAGCAGTATCTCATCATGCTTCCTTCTCTCTTTAAAGCTGCAATATGTCACTTTTTGGGGCGACCCAACCAAATCCACATAGAAATGTGAGTTACACATCTATCATTCTCATTGAAAGCAAGTCTAATTCTTAAGTTCATTTTTTTAAACCTGAAAATACAATATTTTTGGTTATTGAAAAGATATTTCACAGCAGTTTAGATGGTACAATGATTCTCTACATTGCTAGTTTCGTCACACAAACTGAAGTTAGGCAAACTATTCCAATTTTAGCAACCAGGTAATGGCGGAGCAATTTCTGCATATTGCACCTTTAAGCTTTCAGGGAGAAAATCAATGGACACAATTTGCATGTGCGCAGGCTGTGCATCATACTGTTATATTCTCACTGATTATCCACTTTAGGTGCTCTCTGGCTCACTCGAAAATGCATGGCCAATGAAATTTTAATCAGGCTGTTGCTAATATCGCATTATAGCCCTGTTAAAGAGCAGTGATCGTACGCTACAGGCCACATGTATTCATTTTTAAGAAGACATCTTGCTTTGGACAAATTGGAATTGTTGTTAACAATAGATGCAACTTTAAGGTGATAACAAATCTCTACTTTTCCCTTATTTAAGTGCTTTTATTTATGTCTTGGAAAAAATGGGCACGAAAAATGTTAAATCTTGATGCTTTATTTATCTATTTTAAGTCCAAATCATGACGTTTCGGCCATCAATGGCCTTTAGCAGAATGTCTGTCTATTTTGAACTGTCTACCTGTAAGTGTCCATAGAAATGCACCATGCTTATTCAGGTTTATCTTGACATCACTGTACTACAGAAGCCTATGTCAGTCAGAAATGCTGTGTTTACCTGGCCCCTCAACACTGGCTGGCACCCCAGAGTTTGGACTCCCTGCATTGCTCCATGTTTATCTCTGCATCCCTCCATGTTAACGACCACATCAAAAGGAATATAACAAGTGGTACAAAATGGCTGCACGCAATTAATCCTCCTTAGGATCTGCGCTCAGCCACACATCAGCTGGGAGCTGAATGTCAAATGAGGACCTTTTGCACAGGAAGTCTGGACCTGTTTTCCAATTCAGACAAGCCTTACAAGGCCTCCTAGCTGTGAGAAAACATTGAAGGTCAAGAAGTTATATTGTGTGTGTGTGTGTGTGCGTGCGTGCGCGTGCGCGCGTGTGTGTGTGTGTACGTTCATGCGGTGGTTGTGTGTGTTTCTTCCATAAAAGTATGACAAATGCATATGTAATCCTGCCTGTGATAATAAAAGATTTACTTGACTTGTTGTGAGCCACCAGCCCCCACAGTGTTCTAAAACAAAGCCAATACTGGAAACAGTGGGTCAGAGACATGGAAACATTGGACCAAGGCATCCGTTATGAAAGAGGTTAAAAGAAATAATGTAGCACACGTAATCAGAAGTTTTGAAATGTTGAACAACTCTGAGAGCCTGTTCTCTGTACCCTCACCTGCTGTGCTGGGACTGGGCTAGCTCCACAAGGCTAGTCCCTAGTCTTGAATGGGTGTTTACCAGCTTATTCACTGTGGCGTCACACTTCACAATGGATTAAACTCACCATGGCCTGCTGTCTGACATCTCTGCACGGTAGTGGCGGTTTGGTGCTGTTTAAGATGAGGGAGGACAATCTTTTTTTGTTCATGAACACGGCCTTATTTCTATTACAGCATATTGGATGAATGTCATTCATATTTCATTCACCCAGCTCAACATAACATTGATAGGTTTAGGCTACTACATGATACACAAATTTTCCCTATACCCATCATGAGGTCGGTACAACCTAGCCTATAAGTGAAAGTTTACAACATAGGTGCAAACAGGTCAAGTGAAAAACACAGTTCACTTTCATGGCAGCCACTTTGTATTCCTTCTCACATCTATGCGCTCCCTCCTCTCACCTTTTCCCTTCGCTTGTGGACTTCAAGTCACAACAAATCAGCTTTATGTGACCAGGGAAAAAAAACTTTCCAAGCCATACCATATCATAACCACTACAGACAGCCTACATCATTGTCACCATATTAGCTAAAGTAACGTCATAGTCAACATAGCTAATATAACTAACCTGTTAGTAAACCAGCTACAATTATGCAGTTGAGCAGTTACACTGGTGGGCCCTGGTGGCAATTAATTAGTAAAACCAAAAGCTTACCTTGAGTTCCAGTGTTGTGTTGGATAGTTATAGACAACTAGCTAACATATCTTCCCTCTGTTTGAGCTGGGTGTTTGAGTAGACTAAACTAGCTAGCTGCATTTGCTAGCTAAGTAAGTGAAAGTGAAGAGAAAAAAAACGTTCAACTATTGTCTTTATCTTTGAGTCAACTTCTCGCCACATTTTAGGCACTGAAGTGCTAGCTAGCTGTAACTTTGGCTTTCAAAAATAGATTAATTCTCTGATCCCTTGATTGGGTGGACAAAATGTCAGTTCATGCTGCAAGAGCTCCAATAGGTTGGAGGATGTCCTCCAGAAGTTGTCATAATTAGTGTGTAAGTCTATAGAAGGGGGTGAGAACCATGAGTGTCCTAGGTTTAGTATTAAAGTCAATGTAAGCAGAGGAGGGCAGAAGCTAATGTCCTCCGGCTACACCATGGTGCTACCCTACAGAGTGCAGTAGGCCTTCATTGCAAAACAGTGGGGGGAGAACGTGAGAGATAGATATAGGGAGATAGGGAGGGTGAAGGAAGCTTGTAGAGTACATTATGTGTCTATCACTGTCATTGTACAAGTGTGTGACTGAACATGTTCCCTTCCAGGACACATTTGTGAATGTGCCAGACATGAGAGGCTGGAAAGTATTCCCCTGAGTGAGGAGGCTGGTGGAATTTTAACATCTGCTCCTTTTACTCAGAAAAAGGAACATGTTTTAAAGTATTTTCCCCTTGCTACGATATCACACATTTTATGAGTGCTATTAAAAGAAATTGTGAAAAGTAAAAGCTGATTTTGCCAGAGACTGCTGCTTGCCCTAAAGATATTTTTTTTACTCAATCAATAAGACTGATAGAAGGTAAACAAACCATTAAATGTAAAGTGGGAATCTGGGATAAAAACAACAACAAAGTGCTACTTAAACTAAGCTCATGAGGCATTTATACAGCGTTTCCCAAACTTGGTCCTGGGGACCCCAAGGGGTGCACATTTTAAAATGTTTGCCCTAGCACTAAACAGGTCATTCAAATAATCAAGGCTTGATGATGAGTTCATTATTTGAATCAGCTGTGTAGTGGTAGGGCAAAAAACAAAATGTGCACCTGGTCCCCAGGACAGAGTTTAGGAAACACTGCATTTATAAATCAAATTCTTCCAGAATCAATGGCTAATTTAAAAGTTTTAAAAAATGTATGTACCAATCCCAGATTGTACCTTTAAATCATTCTGAACTCCCTTGTGAACTTTCTGGTGTGACATATCTTAGAGGAAAATTAAAGTGTAGTTTTGATAGTAACATCATTCTAAGTTGTTGCTGTAGAGACACCTGTGTCCTAAATGACTATAATCGACAGACTGTCTCATTTGATAGATTCAAAGTATTAATCTTGTCACCAATAAACCTGGGAGTACAAATTCTAAAGTTACCCATCATATTGCATGCTCAGTCCCACAGGCTATAGGTTGATTGATGGTAATCATGTCCACAAACTATTGAGTGCAACAACACCTTCAAGCAGTGGAGGCCCCTCAGAGAAGGAAGGGGAGGAACATCCTCCTCAGTGAATTTCAAAAAAATAAAACTAGTGAAACATTAAAAGGCTATAATTTTTAGATACAACTATACTAAATATATTAATGTCAACAAATAATTGATTAAAACACACTGTTTTGCAATGAAGGTCTATATTAGCCTCAACAGCACTCTGTGGGGTAGCACCATGGTGAAGCTGGAGGACAGCTAGTTTCCGTCCTCCTTTGGGTACATTGACTTCAATACTAAACCTAGGAGGCTCATGGTTCTCACCCCCTTCTGTAGATTTACACAGTAATTATGGCAACTTCCGGAGGACATCCTCTAACCTATCAGAGCTCTTGCAGCATAAACTGACATTTTGTCCACCCAATCAAATGATCAGGGGATGAATCTAGTAGTGAAAGCATAGGCTACAGCTATCTAGCACTTCAGTGCATAAAATGTGGTGTGTAGTTGACTCAAAGAGAAAGAAAGACAGTAGTTTAACAGTTTTGAACAAATACATTTCTTCAAAAATGAAGGAGAAGCAAGAGAGGGAGAGAGAGAGAGCTAGCTATATTTCATAGTATTCTTTTTTTCACTTTTACTTACTAAGCTAGCTAGTTTAACCTACTCAAACACCTGGGTCAAGCAGATAGGGATGCTTGTTAGCTAGCTGGAACTCTTCCGAATCAAGGTCAGCTTTTGGTTTTATAAATGTATTGCCATCCGGGCCCGCTGGTGTGACTGCTAAACTATTTGGTGATTGTATACTGTACTATAATATTGTTGAGGGTTTACTAATGTGTTAGTTATATTAGCTATGTTGACTATGACGTTAGATAATATGGTGACAAGGCTGAGTGCAGCGGTTAGCGGTTATGATATGAAGGTTTGGCTTGGAAAAATGTTTTCGCCTGGTCACAGACAACTGATGTGTTGTGCACACAATAGAAGAGAAAAGGTGAGAGAGGAGAATGCGTAGATGCCAGAAGGAATTACAACGAGCAAAATTATCATGCTGTTTGTATGTGGCTGCTATGAAAGTGAACTGTGTTGGAGTGTGATCAGGGGTGTATTAATTTTGACGATTCTGTTAAAAAACTTTTTTCTTAAATGGAAGGAAATGGAACAAAACAGGGATAAACATAGCTGAATCTGTCCAATAGAAACTCTCGTTTGTAACTGTTGATCTAATGATTACACCCTAGATCAGATAGACACAGGCAAGAGTGTGCAAGGAGGGATTGAATGTGTTGCTGTCTGTCACCTTGATTACAAAAAATTATCTCGACCTGTACACCTACGTTGTAAACTTTCATTCATAGACTATGTTGTAGCAACCTCATGATGGGTATAGGGAAAATTAGAGCATCATGTAAATTTAGTAGCCTAAACCTATCGATGTTACATTGAGCTGGGTGAATGGAATATGAATGACATTCATCCAATATGGTGTAATAGAAATAATGTCATGATCATAAAAATTTGTATCGCCCTCCCTCATATTAAATGGCACCAACCGCCACTGCCTTCGAGTGATTTATGATTTCGATGGACGTAGAGGAATGCAATTACTTCATCATTATTGGTCATTTATTCATGTGATAATGTGATCAGCATGTCTTGCTGATGTACTGGTTCTGTATTGATCAACTCTGGAGAGCAAATTGATTGATTCTTGAAACTGAGCTTTAACTAACACTTGACTCTCCAACCAGATGCATTTGAACCAGTTTGTTGGTTTTAAATATTTTATAACTGTATGGTTTAAACAAGGATCTGTGAGCAGTATATTGATAATGCTTATTACACAAAAGTTAAGTTATTAAATGGGGGAATAGTTCAACTTTTTTCTGAATTTAGTGGACTAGACTCTCCTCTTCAGTGTGTTTTCTCTAAAATAGAGCCTTAGAGCCTAGAGAGTAGCCGCTGAAGTGTTGGTGTCATCCCGGTCCCATATCAGTGACTCACTGAGCCCTGCGTGTCCCAGCCTGTCACAGACCTGTCGCTCTCCCAGGCTATGCTGTATGCCAGGAGGACACATCACCGCCACTGTTGTGATTACCACGGAAATAGGGTCACAGGCTAGTGGATTTCCTTGTTTCCTTGTTCGCCCTCTGAGGCATTTTACCTTGAAAATGGCTTTCTTTCTTTCCCTCCACCATCCACACCAATCCATCACTTTCCAACAGTTCTCCTTTAGGTAACATGTCATTGCCTTGGCATTAATAACACAGTCCTGTGGCCATTTGTCTTGGATAAGCTGTTTTGACTGGAAAACATATGTCAGTTTATTTCAAACAACATTGATATGAATTGATATAGTGAGTAGCATCTTCACGCTTCTCATACTGACAAGGCCGACTGATTTAGACCTGAGATTAGTTGGGTTACGACAAGTTTCCGTGCCTCTGCCATTGGATATAGTAATTACATGCTGTCTCCTCGGGGGGAAAGGATTTCCCTCAACTGCCTGAAATATATGTGATATCATAAAAGTCAATCTCACTGCCGGACCTGGTTAGTAGTGGATTTGTGAGCTGTCAGGGAGGGGGTGGTATGGGAGGGTTATAGTTTTTTGAGTGTAAGTCTAACTCAGACGCAACAAAGAGACATCTTATTGGGCCTGACAGTGGCTACAGGGCATCCAGCTTGAAATTATGGAAAAGGCAGTGTAATTTGTTCGCTAAAATTAGCTGCAACGTGTGGGTGTTTGGGTGCAATTTGTGTCACAGATCTATGATGATGGAGCCGAGTGGAACACTGGACTGACCAACATTACACACCGCCTTGGGGCTTATGGGGTGTGCGATTGTATAGTGGTGAAGGGAGGGTGTGGGGGTGGGGGGGTATGACTAAAACTCCAGGCCTTGGTAATTTCCAAACATCAGATTTCCATTGTGCTACACTCCCCTCCATATGCATTTGGAAAGTGAAGCCTAAATGTTTAATTAAGCTCTATACCCCAGCATTTTAGATTTCATACATATCTGTTTTACCGTTTTGCAATGAAAGCACTTTAGGTATCAAGTCCCCCCATTTAAATGTCATAAGTACTTGGACAAATTCACTTATAGTGTATTGACAGTAAGTAGTCAAAAGTTGAGTATTTCCTATAGGTCCCATATTCCTTGCACGCAAAGACTCTACAAACTTGTTCAATGCATTTGCGGTTGGTTTTGGATGTGTTTTGGATGATATTTTTCCCAATAGGAACTGAATGATGAATAATGTATTGTGCCATTTTGGAGTCTTTTGTAAGTAAGAATAGAAGATGTGTCTGAACACTTCTAGATTCATGTGGATGTTGATTTGTGAATAATGCCTTCTTCACTGTCACCTCATATGACACATTTGATCTAAAATCCCAAACTCTGGAGTATAGAGCCAAATCGAAATGCTTTGTTTCACTGTCCAATACATATGGAGGGGTGTGGATTTTGGCCGTTGTTTGTGAAGGAAACATACTTCTGAAGAACCACTGGTTCTCTGTTATTTTGGCCTCTGGCGATCATCGCGGACCAATAAGATCGGCCAGAGTTATCATTTGAGCCATCTCTTTTTTTCTCTGTGTTGTTTTGGTAGGGTGTGGACATTTCTTATCAACATGGACATTTCTTATCAACATCATTGGAGTATGTGCTGTCAACTGTGATACTGGTATGTAGCAATCCAGGACAGTTGGTTGTCCACAATGCCATTTAAAATGCTGTAAGGACAAAATCAATCAATCAGACTTTATTTATGTAGAATATTTCTTACAGAGAATGCATTTCAATGTGCTTAACAAATAAAATAAGAAATGGTGAAAAAGATCAAAACAATACGTTTTCCATACAAATAAAAACTAAGATTAGTGAGACCTGCAGCAAAATGAGACTTTGACCTGCAGCGAGCAATTAAGCCCGGAGTAATGAGTTAACATTTCTGCAGAGCTTTGTGAGTGAACCCTTCCGCTCTCTTAGCGCAGAATGTACCAGCTCGGCCTGAGACAGATTATAGATGGGTCTGTTTCCATCACTACCACTCGCCACTAAAGGTGAAACTAATTAATCTTGGGTGAGAAACTGCCCCTCTCTTTGGAGAAGGGCCAGGGCTCTGACTGATTGTTCAGCAGATGCCACAGACGGTGTGTCTTTCAGGGAACAGGAGAAGAACAATTGAAAACAACAAAACTCTTGGCAGCCATGATCGATTCCTTGGTGTTAAAGGGAAATGTCAACATTTTTAGGCAATCCCTACTTATAATTGGTTAAAATCACACGATGCACACGAATATGTTGATGTTGGGGTAGTGCTGGAGATGATTAATACATTTTTGAAATATACAGTTGAAGTCAGAAGTTTACATACACCTTAGCCAACTACATTTAAACTCAGTTTTTCACAATTCCTGACATTTAATCCTAGTAAAAAATCACCACTTTATTTTAAGAATGTGAAATGTCAGAATAATAGTAGAGAGAATGATTTATTTCAGCTTTTATTTCTTTCATCACATTCCGTGGGTCATAAGTTTACATACACTCAATTAGTATTTGGTAGCACTGTCTTTAAATTATTTAACTTGGGTCAAACGTTTCAGGTAGCCTTCCACAAGTTTCCCACAATAAGTTGGGTGAATTTTGGCCCATTCCTCCTGACAGAGCTGGTGTACCTGAGTCAGGTTTGTAGGCCTCCTTGCTCGCTCGCACACGCTTTTTCAGGTCTGCCCACACATTTTCCATAGGATTGAGGTCAGGGCTTTGTGATGGCCACTCCAATACCTTGACTTTGTTGTACTTAAGCCATTTTGCCACAACTTTGGAAGTATGCTTGGGGTCATTGTCCATTTGGAAGACCCATTTGCAACCAAGCTTTAACTTCCTGACTGATATCTTGAGATGTTGCTTCAATATATCCACATCATTTTCCTACCTCATGATGCCATCTATTTTGTGAAGTGTACCAGTCCCTTCTGCAGCAAAGCACCCCACACAACATGATGCTGCCACCCTCGTACTTCACGGTTGGGATAGTGTTCTTCGGCTTGCAAGCCTCCCCCTTTTTCCTTTTTATTCTGGTTTATTTATGGAAATGTGAAAGAAGTGTCACTTGTTTGTCTGTCAAAAGCAAAAGTGTCTATTGTATAACTATGGCAAGATCATTGGCATCTTTTCATTGCAGGTCTTCATTAGTTATACTGGTAACTCCTCTAGGTCTACGATACTGCTCACAGAGATGGCCTAGAAAAATAGCAGAGACTGTATTAAACCATTACTGGATGAGTAAATCTCCACATTGCTGTTTTTCTCTCCAAAATGTCCACAATGCCAGTCTCTTACAGCCCTCACTGTCTCCTCTCTCACCTGCCCTCCTTCATGGCCTCCCTGGCCTGAGCCGACACAGCCACTAATTAGTTTCAGCCCGCTCTCTCCTCTTCAATCATAGAAGAACTTTCAAAACGGCTAACGTTTTCTTTTGGTGGGTGTAGTTATGGGCTGGCAGCTTTAATATGCTTAACTTTTCTCAGGGACGTCAAACAAGTATGAATTTTTGAACCGTGCCACTCGATTACACATGTGTTTACTCTTAAAGGGCAGGCAAATGATGTCTTACTTTATTTTTTCAATTCCACAGCTCACTGCCCAAGTGGATCTATGATTTTATTTTTATTTTTTGTGTGAAAATTACGAATAATTAGATGCAATGATTACGAAAGAGGACTTGATTTCAAAGGTAATTCAGATAAGACGCTTGGGTGTAGGAATACACAAGTAGGTACTCACTGCCCAAGCTGTGCACCTGCAACTTCAAAGTGAGATAGCTTCCCACAATAGTACAACAGACAGACACAGCAGGACCTAATAATACATCAGAATGCACGACTCCTGTTTCTCCAGCTTCAGTGCCCTCACATGTAAATACCTCAAGTACAAAAATGCACGTAGGTTAAAGAAGAAATCTGGGGTTGATACATACATTTACAAATGAATGATATACGGTCATTGATTCATTCTTGACGAATATAACTTATAAATGCCTCATGAGCTTAGTTCAACAGTTTACTTTCTTCAGGTCAGAAATGTATTTTAGAATTTTGGAATTGAAATGGATTTGCAACATCCTTCGAGGCACCAGGTAATGTAATCTTGCACTGTATTTCATCAAAATAATTGACAATTGCGTTGACCGATTCCATTGTGTTTTAGTCACTTTGAACTGCTTATCCGAAATGAAGAAACATCTTTGCGTGGGCATGTTTCTCTGATCTAGCAGCTCTGTGGAGAATAGGAGTCACCATCCAAACCATCCCACATTCCTCTCACCTCCACTATTCTCTTTGTCTCTCTAACCAGGGGGACTGGGGGAAGACTATCTCTCTCTCTCTCTCTCTCTCTCTCTCTCTCTCTCTCTCTCTCTCTCTCTCTCTCTCTCTCTCTCTCTCTCACACGCACGCACAAGCACACGCACGCACAAGCACACCCCCCACCCCCACCCCCACCCCCCCACACACAAATACACACACACGTGCGCGGTTTTGTTCTCGCTATCCATAGCTATTCAGAATGCATGATAAGTCTCGTTAGTCTCAATGCAAGCTATTCCTTTTTCCTTTGGTACAGAAAATTGACGATAGATTATGGGACTATTCCTTTTCCTTCTCCTTCTCCTTACTGGAGTCGAGACTAATGTCCTCAAATCTTTCTCCTCGGTGGAGGGTCGTTCCACCTCAAAAAGCGAAAGAAAGATGATTTCGACACCCACCATCTCAGATCGTTCCGAAATCTTTTCTGTTGTTAGAAACAGATAAGAATAGCATTCCTGAAACAGTATTTTGTTGAAATATAATTTTATCTCTGAGAAATGAAGCTAATAGCACCCAAATTGGCCATTTCAATTTATAGGATTCATATAATATTTAATAAATAACGTGCCTAACATCCGATTTGGACCAAACTTCTTTCTAACAATGAGTTAGCCTTGAGGAATCCAAAAGAGATGGAACACAAAGCCATGTCAGGTATGACAGCAACCCATCGCGTACTCAGAACCTGGTAATATTAGGAGGGAGGATGGGACGTAAATCGAACATATTCAATGACTCGTTTCTCTGAACAGGGGAAAGAAAACAAACATCACTAAATTCACTGATAATGCATTACATAAGCAGCTCCATACTGCTTGTCTGACATAGAGAACTGATGCTATATACTGTACTCATTGTTGGGGTGGGATTGGCATAGGGTGTGGTGGGTCTGTGGGTGGTTTTTTACCATTTATTTGGATTCCCTATGTCTTACTTATTGTTCGAAAAAAGTTTGGTCCAAATCAGTTGATAGGTACTATATTTATTGAATATTATGTGAATCCTATGAATGAAAATGGCCCATTTGTGTGCAATCAATTAGCTTCCTTTCTCAGAGATCAAAATATATTTCCACAAAATAATGTTGCAGGAATGCTATTCTTATCTGTTTCTAACGACAGAAACGATTTCAGAACCATTTGAGATGGTGGGTGTCATGGCTTGCTGAAATGACATGGAACGACCCTGGTGTCATCGCTTTCGCAAGAGGATAAACACATTTTCATCCCCTAAAACGCTCTGCAGAAGCAGAGAAGTTGGCTTTTCATCTATTGCCCTTGGACTCGCTAACACAAACTTGTTTACACCCACCACTGTGGTTGTTATTTTTGTGTTGCGTGACTGGCCTTCTACTTACGCAACTAGTGCCAAGGCGAATAGAACAGTGGCACCACTGCTGACTGTAAATCTAAATAGGAGAATATTAAAGCTCAAATCTGAAGTGCAAATGGAAGTCGTTTAACAATAGGAAATGGATCGGGTATATTTTTTAATCGTATTAATCAGATGCCTTGAACCAGCCCTTCATCTCCCTCATACATGTTATCATTCACCTCTCTTCCCTCACCATTGCGGAAGCACGAGAGAAGGCATAAAAGAACAAAAGGTTCTCCAGCTACAAAGGCTTTCTCCTCTTCTTCTCTCCGACAACGCCGGCGGAATACCAGAACAGAGTTGAAGTCAACCCTCTAACGGAGCTATCCATCAGTTACAAAGGCTACTCCTACACAACTCCTTTTAACCCTTACAAATATTGCTAGGGAGGCATTTAGCGACAGGTTGGGCCAGTAAGCGAAAGGTCGCTGGTTCGAATCCCTGAACCGGCAAGTTGGAAAAATCTGCCGTTCTTCCCTTGAGCAAGGCAGTTAACCCCCAACAACACCTGCTCCCCGGACGCTGATGACGTGGACGTCGATTAAGGCAACCCTCGCACCTCTCTGTTTCAGAGGGGTTTGGTTAAATGCAGAAGACCCATTTGGTTTGAAACGCATTCAGCGGTGCAACTGACTAGGTATCCCCTTTCCTATTTATCAAAGGTGCCACCTTGCACGCCACAGCATTGCCTCGCAGTGAGCACGGTAAGCGCCAACGGATGTGTGCTTTAAAGGTCACGGTATAAAATGGAGATCTCTGTCCATGTCCTCCTGGCAGGGTGGGGGGTGAAGAGGGGTGGAGGGGTGACGCACCGCTGGGATTGTGATTGATAGAATTCCCTGGGCTGGCTGGCTGGCTCTGTCTGTCTTATTGGCTCCCAACTGCCTAGTGCTGTAGCCTCATCAGACCCACACACTCACTCCCACACTATGTACACACACACACACACACACACACACACACACACACACACACACACACACACACACACACACACACACACACACACACACACACACACACTGGCGCACTCACCGATTTAGACTCATTCACACATATATACACAAACTCCCACGGGCATGCATAGTGTATTCATTTTCATCCATATTTCATAGCAGAATGTAATTTTCTCCCCGGAATCTATAATATGATCAAGATCTTCACTGCTCTTTCCATTCTATTTCTATCAGGAATAATTGTGATGACATTAGGAAGATAGAGAACAGGGGAAGGAGCAGGGGAATGGTTGGGACCTGGCCTGGCTTTTCCGCAGCTGAGTGGGTATTTGTTCCAATGTGTTTCAGTTCAGTAGAGACAGGAATAGACGGGAAGCTCATAGAGAGGTGAGGGGATAGAGGAGGAAAGAGCCCACGGCGATCTTATTACCGGAGCCTGACAGTGCTGCTCTTGGAACACCACTGACCTTTGCCTGGGAAAAATTGGAGTATTGGTATTCTCGGGTTGAACTTTTCACCGGGTCTCCAGCGCAGGAAGTCCGACCGACGTTGGTGACTCAGAGCATTGAGCCCCAACGGGCACAGAGGTATTTGCTCCACGGAATCCGTCCCTTTGGCGAGCCAGGCCATCGCCGCTGATAAACATTTCAAGTATCCAAATTAGCCGCATTGACTGTCTTAAGTGGGGAAGTGTTGTTGGTACATGCGTTTCTCGGGGTGACGCCACTGCTGACCTCCGGTGAATACAGTGAGCCTAATAAGCCGAGGGAAGACTCACAGTGAGGTTGCATTACAAATGGCACCCTATTCCCTATAATATATAGGGCTCTGGTCAAAAGTAGTGCACTATGTAGGGAATAGGATACAATGTTTGCAGTCTGATGGAGAGTTGGTAACAAAGGACAAGCATCACATAGCGTTTGGATTGCAGTGTGAAGCGAGTGCGATAACTTCCACTCTGTTGTTGCAGCCTGATGACTCATGACACGTTATGCACAGGCGGTGCTATATTAAAACTTAATACACTTTAAAATGCCTCATTATAAAACAGACCGTCATATTTTGTGTATTAGCTCCTCGTGCGTCTGTCCCATAACTGTTTGCCGTGGATTGATAACTTCAGATGGCAAGTTCTTTCTCCTCCAGGGTTTTGACTGAACTAAACCCAGAGCCCTGTGCCTGAGTTATTCAAGCATTTGCCCCTGCATCGGTGGAGCCTTTCCTGCTGCCAGTGGAGAGAGTAGGCTCTGGGAAGCTTGGTGAAGGTCACTCCCTAGGCCTCCTTGGGATGCCATTATTGAGCCTTTCTAATGAGAGGCAGAGAGAGAAAGACAGAGTGGGAGAGACAGAGAGAGACAGAGAGACAGAGAGACGCCACTCCTTATAATCAACTTTACAAGAATAAACAGTTAGTCTACCTTTTACAACGCCTCACCTCAGGGTCATTTCACACCTATGGTCATATAGTATTACCCAGAACACCAGCTGCCACTATAGTACAATTAAGCAAGGAATAATCAACAAGGAGCTATGGAAAATACGCCGCACAGGGAGTGGCACGAACCTTCCATGGAGTTGCATTGTTTTCCATAAAACGGATAAAGCCCCAAATTGATTATCCCGGTTATGCCATGCCTACACACACACATTTGCCAGTAGAAATGTGTTCATTTGCTGGTAGAAATGTGTTCAACATCCACTGAAATTGCTAGCAAGTTTACTAGACTGCTACAATTGCCTTGGTAACCATACAAACAGACCAAGAGACTTAGTAGCTAACCAAACCATCAGTTCTCCTAAACATTACATTATCTAGGTAACTATTTATGAAAGTATTTCATACATTTTTCATGAATAACCAACAAACGCGCTATTGGGAAATAATGCACACTGTAGAATGCCCTTCTAGCCAATCAGAAGCGAGTATTCAATAAGGAGATGGTATAAGGCTTAATAATCAAGCGAGTGCCATTTCATCACCTGGTCTAAACTGTAGGCTCAGGTTCCATCTCACAATCGGAATCTGGAATGTCATCTTTATTAAACAGCAGCCCTTGGCTTTCTTGCATTTGCATAGATGAATTTTCCTCACACAGATTAAAAAAAAGAAAAAAGATTTGATTTATTTCCAACCCCACAGTGAAATACCCATCGGCGGAGTATGATATGTATTATGATGCAATGTGACCATGCTTTGATTCAGAATAATTTAGTAATACTTTATGAGGCATAACTACCATTCGTTATATTGCACAAGATCAACAACAGAACAAAAGTGCTTTCTTTGAGTATGTGTTTGTTGGCATAGTCCTTTGTTGCTTTATATAGCTCTAAAACACTTAGGCTAAACACATTTGGATGTAAACTGGCCAGTGCTTCAAAACCAGGAGTAGCCACACAGTGTCTGTCATCTCAGGAGGACCGCACAGATGGGTCGTCCTTCAAAGCCTTTTAAGTCGAACAACTGGCACCTTGTTTCAACAGGAGAAAAAAATAAGTAGAGAAAGAGATGCAGCTGCTGAGACAGCTCTTTGTTTCAACAAAGCCCAACCTTTGTACCTCGAACCCAGAGTGATCTCCCTACCGCCTGCTGTCACAAACTGGCTGGACTATCATCTCTCTGTCAGTCATTCTGACAACCAGTCTGCTGATAGTCCTCTGTTTGTCTTTTTCCTCATATTTGTAGGATGCCCACTCATTTTGAGATGCTCAAACACAGACTTTCTTCTCTTTACTGATTCTGACATGCCCTTATTGACTCACTGACACGCTGCTGCTATAGTTGACAGACAGAGCCAGGAAAAGACATGACTTCTCCTGTGAATGAATATGGATACAGGCCTCCATCTGTCCACCTGACAGCTGAACCTGAATGCGGAGTGAGGGGCCTGACGCTGACAGAGAAGCTGAACAGAATTGAAAAATGAATCTGAAGTGAGTGTAAAATATACATCTGATATATTATAGATGGAAGGAAAAAATATTTACGTTGCTTGCAAACCTTAAGGTGTCTTTTCTATTCTCAGCCGGACACCTGGTTTTTAAATTGGCATTCCTCTGACGAAGGTAAAGTGGTGATGTGTGCAGTTTGGATAGTGATTGATTTCCTCTAAGCCGATGGCTCAATCGGGCTGCGCCTTTTCCGGCATGTCTGTCTTCCTTTATTGCTTCGTAATCTAGAGAGCAAATATTATCGCCAAGCTCTCCATCAGACCTGGCAAAAGCAGCAGAGGAGAGGTAGTGAGAGAGAGATGGAGATAAAGAGTGTGAGAGAGAGAGAGAGAGAGAAGAGTGGACAGGGGTGTGTGTGTTTGTATGTGATGGAATCAATACGAACATTATTTCCTCTATGTCTCTGACACCTCTTACTACAGGCCACCAGAGAACTTTACCAGAAAGTTATTCTCCCAACTTACTTGAACTGAATTTGTATGCTGCTCAGAATGTCACTGAACATCTCGTTGTGCACGACAAAGACCTTTGACCACACCAATCACCCTGAATTTACAGTACCCTCTCATTCTCTTCGGATCTCTCAAGCCACCTCCGCTAGTGGTGCAGCGATGTGCCCATTATGAACAGGTCAAAGTTTTCATCACATTTGGGTATTATAGTAGTTCCTGTTCTTTATCCCAAATGAAGTACATTATATGACCAAAAGTATGTGGACACCTGCTCGTCGAACATCACATTCCAAAATCATGGGCTTTAATATGGAGTTGGTCCCCCCTTTGCTGCGATAACAGCCTCCACTCTTCTGGGAAGGCTTTCCACTAGATGCTGGAACAGCCACAAAAGCATTAGTGAGTTTGAGCACTGATGTTGGGTGATTAAGCCTGGCTCGCAGTCGGCGTTCCAATTCATCCCAAAGGTGTTCGATGGGGTTGAGGTCAGGGCTCTTTGCAGTCCACACCGATCTTCCACACCGATCTTGACAAACCATTTCTGTTTGGACCTCACATTGTGCAAGGGGGAATTGTCAGGCTGAAACAGGAAAGGGCCTTCCCCAAACTGTTGCCAACAAGTTGGAAGCACAGAATCGTCTAGAATGTCATTCATTGTATGCTGTAGCGTTAAGAGATTTCCCTTCATTGGAACTAAGGGGCCTAGTCTGAACCATTATTCCTCCTTCACCAAACTTTACAGTTGGCACTATGCATTGGGGCAGGTAGTGTTCTCCTAACAGCCGCCAAACCAAAATCTGTTCATTGGACTGCCAGATGGTGAAGCGTGATTCATCACTCCAGAGGACGCGATTCCACTGCTCCAGCAGATGCTTGGAATTGCGCATGGTGATCTTAGGCTTGTGTGTGGTTGATCGGCCATGGAAACCCATTTTAAGAAGCGCCTGACGAACAGTTCTTGTGCTGACATTGATTCCAGAGGTAGTGAGTGTTGCAGCCGAGAACAGACGCGCTACGGGCTTCAACACTCGGCGGTCCCGTTCTGTGAGCTTGTGTGGCCTACCACTTTGTGGCTGAGCCGTTGTTGCTCCTAGATGCTTCCACTTCACAATAACAGCACTTACAGTTGACTGTGGCAGCTCTAGCAGGGCAGAAATTTGACGAACTAACTTGTTGGAAAGGTGGCATCCTATGACGGTGCCACATTGAAAGTCACTGAGCTCATCAGTAAGGCCATTCTACTGCCAATGTTAGTCTATGGTGATTGCATGGCTGTTTGCTTGATTTTATACACCTGTCAGCAATGGGTGTGGCTGAAATAGCTGAATACACTAATTTGAAGGGGTGTCCACATACTTTGTATAAATAGTGTACCTTTTTGGTAAAGAAAATAGTTTTATTTCACCTCATTTTAACATTCCCATAAAAAAAAATATTATAGTAAGTGCCCATTAAGAGCCAAATAAAGTAACATGGTTCACCGTAACAGGGTTGAGGATTTCACCTTAAATCAGCCATAAATCCCCTTTTTGATTGAAACAGGGAAGGGCAAGATACACCATTTTTTTATTAAAAAAACAAACATTTCTAGCTTGTCTATCTACTGGGGTAAAAGCGTTGAAGTGTTACGCTCATTTCCACCACAAAATGGCTAAAAAGAGTAGAATCAGCTTGCCTGCTTTTACACTATGATTTGAATAATAGATGTTCAATGTTTCTTCAAATAATCTAAAAAGGAATTGTTTCACCACATTAAATCGAGAGTTCATGTCACATTACAGGGTTGACTTTAAAATGTGGGCAAGACATTTATTTAATGTGATTAGATGAATCAATAATCACATGAAGTAAATAGTAATATTCAGAAGACTTGTCAAACCAACAAAATAACTAGAGCTTTACAATGATCGTGAAAACTTGGAGAAGTTTTTGGGGTTAAGTGAGTAAAAATCTTCATAGAAGTCAGGTGCACAGAGTGACATGTCAAAATGCAGAATTTTGGCAATTTAGCAAGTTTTAATTATTTAACATTAAAAATATATATATATTGAATGTTCCGTGTGGTCTATGTGAAAGAGCACTTCATTTTATATAACAGGCGTTTAAAACTCAATATTGGTGCACAATTTCTACTTAAAATATCAAAGGGATGCAAAAGGAACTCTTTTCGTGGAAAGACCCTCTGACACAGCGAGTTCAGGACCTGTCTGAATACTACAAGATGTCTTAAGTTGTTTCTCAACCTGGGAAAGTTGTCATGGGTGCTCAATCAGGACGTGCTATCTACAATATATCCAATATACCCAAACTTGACTATATTACAGAACTTATTTTGCTTCATATGCATGTTTAATGACATCCAGATAGATCTACGTTCAGAAATGTCCCCATGGGTGACTGTGAAACATTTGCAGAGGGAGAACAGAACCATTTTATATCAGATTAAATGACCAGACACTACATATTTAAATGGGGGGATGGGGGGGGAAGATACTAAGAAAATCCATTATCTATTCTTATCCTAGCAGAAAGAAGGTCTTTGGAATAATTTAAAAAAATCCCCACTGAATTGGTGGTATAGAGTGAAAAATACATCTCAGCTTAACCGTCCACCGATTGCAACTGAAGCTATTTCAAGAAAATCTCAGTTGGAATCGATACATGCTGTAATACATGGTGAGGAGTTGTTCTGTGTGCATTCCAAGAGAGGGTTCGGGGCAATGTTCTGTCAAGGTTACACCATCTGATAGACAGATTCTTTATTAAAGCTGAACCTACAGTGAGGTGTCGGGTGTGTCGGGTCATCAATCACCTTTCTCCTTCTTCGGATGTGCAAATGTAACCCTTAACCCCGATCAGAATCGTAAGCCACCCTTGACCTTGGACTGGACATTCACTAACAGGCAGATCCTAGATGGGAGCCTCCATCAACACATTAGTGACTCATGCCACAGTAGGCATGTTTCCATTGACCCAGGTTTATTTAACAAAAGCAATGTTGAAAACTAAAATCTTTGCGACATGTAATGGAAACGGCAGAAGTAGGAGAAATGTTCTAAATATAGAATAGATTTTTATCCGTTAAATGTATTAAATAAATTATGAATGACGAATAATTTTGAAGGTAGGCCTGCACGAGGCACGTGATGTTATCACATATCACATAAAGTTAAATTCCATATTCAATTCTAAATGCCTCCTGCTTGCAAAATCAATATATTAAACCATAAAAATAATGCAGGACACCCACTGGGTGACAGTGATCAATGAGATTTCAACCTTTATTCACCCAATAAAAAAAAGAGTCAGAAGTTTGTTGAATTCATAGTGTGTTATCACTACGTTTTCAACCATATTAATGCACAGTCAAATTGCAATGGAAAACATGTCTAATTTTTGGTTTAGTTGTCATCTATCACTGCACTTTCAACAATTTAATAGCACAGCAAAGTTCAAATGGGAGTACAATGTCAGATATTTTGTTTATTTATACAACAACTTAATGTGTTATCACTGTGCTTCATCTAATAGCACAACCCAAATGACCTGGATTGTAGTTAAGATTACAAATAAAGTACATAGTGAAAGTGATCAATGCTGTTTGAGATTCTTGCAAAGATATTTATATTGTGAAGATCTCCACAGACCTGCAACCTTTCAATGCTTTCTATGATTAAATAAGACTTGTATAATTTCAGTAACCTCAAAAGGTGGCCATGGATGAGTTACTAATTAAGGTTGAATAAAAACGGTAACATTAGCTTGTAAAATAGCCTTAACTTCAGGCTTGTGATTGTATTACGAAAGTCATACAGAAGTCTTAGGTTGACGATGCAACCAATTATCGACATTTAAAGGATAAGTACAGTGCCTTTTGAAACTATTCCACATTTTGTTGTGTAACAGCCTGTATTTAAAATGGATTGAGATTTTTTGGGTCACTGGCCTACACACAATACCCCATAATGTCAAAATGGAATTAAATGAATTAAAAATGAAAAGCTAAAATGTCTTTGAGTCGATAAGTATTCAACCCCATTTGTTATGGCAAGCCCCAATTTTTTGGGGGGGGATGAATAACGTGCTTACCAAGTCACGTAATAAGTTGCCTGGACTCACTGTGTGCAATAATAGTGTTTTACATGATTTTTGATAGACTACCTCATCTCTGTACTCCACACATACAATTATCTGTAAGGTCCCTCAGTCGAGCAGTGAATTTCAAACACAGATTCAACCACAAAGACTAGGGAGTTTTTCCAATTCCTCGCAAAGAATGGCATCGATTGATAGATCGGTAAAAAAAAAAAAAAGCAGACATTGAATATTCCTTTGAGCATGGTAAAGTTATTAACTTCAGATGGTGTATCAATAGACCCAGTCACTACAATGATACAGGTGTCCTTCCTCACTCAATTGCCAGAGAGGAAGGAAACTGCTCAGGGATTTCACCATGATGCCAATGGTGTTTTTAAAACAGTTACAGAGTTTAATGGCTGTGACAGGAGAAAACTGAGGATAGATCAACAACATTGTAGTTACTCCACAATACTAACCTAATTGACAGAGTGAAAAGACGAAAGACTGTACAGAATAACAAATATTCCAAAACATGCATTGTGTTTGTAACAAGGCACCAAAGTCATATTTCAAAAAATGTGGCAAAGCAATTCACTTATTGTACTGAATAAAAAGTGTTTTGTCTGGGGCAAATACAATACAACACATTACTGAGCACCATTGTCCATATTTCAAGCATAGTGGTGGCTGCAACATGTTATAGGTATGCTTGTAATCATTAAAGACTGGTTAGATTCAGGATAAAAAAAAATAAACAGAATGGAGCTAAGCACAGGCAACATCCTAGAGGAAAACCTAGTTCAGTCTGCTTCCACCAGACACCGTGAAATTAAGTCACCTTTCACCATGACAATATCCTGAAACAAGGCCAAATCTAAACAGGAGTTGCTTGCCAAGGAGACAGGGAATGTTCCTGATTGGCCGAGTTACAGTTGAATTATGTAAATGAGATATTTCTGTAGTTCATTTTCAATACATTCGCTAAAATGTCTAAAAACACATTTTCACTTTGTCATTATGGGGTATTGTGTGTGGTAATAGTAATACATATTGAATTCAGGCTGTAACAATGTGGAATATAGCAAGGGTTATGAATACTTTCTGGTGACATTGAATTGTGTTTGGCTGTTAAGTCCAAAAAATATAAAACAGACTTCGTCTAAGATAATGATTTCAACAAATGAATAATTGTTATGTTGGATTCATGTCTCCATCTCAGCTAAAAAGCTAAATGAAACAATAGGACTAAATCAAATCAAACTTTAAATGCATTTGAAATAAAGTCTGATTTGATTTAGTCCTATTCTTTAACTTCGATGTTTGGTTGAAATGTAGACGTGAATCCAGCATATTCATTATTAACTTGAATATAAAAATTTGACATTAACCAAAGCGTTAAACCTTAGGCCTATATAGTATTGTATATTTTAGTTGAACCCTGGGTTGAAATGAAACAATAGCTGTTGATGACTTCGCAAATGCTATATAGGCCTAAATAGTATCATTGATGATATATGACTTATAAAGTATGGTCACATTTCATTTGCTCTGTTAAACACACCCTTTGGAATGACTTCGATAGCAACAGCGACTCTATTCAGTAAATAAGAGATCTCTCACAATAGCACATTGGTAGTAGTCAGTGACAAATATCGAAGTGAAGCAGGGTCACAATACATGGACAAATGATGTTGAAACAACACCGATTCAACCAGTTTGTGCCCAGTGGGCAAGGATTGTCTTGACTTTCAAGAATGCCTGAATAGCTTCACAATGCAATTCACCATCGCATAGTTTCAGATTTAGGCATATGTGAGTGCAAATTACAAGTTACCGTGGCGATAACTGGGCACATGGTAATTATTATAATATGGCAAATATTAGTCAATTCTTGCATTCTATCCATGCTGGCTTTTGCAGGCTACTTGAGACATGAAAGATAGGTAGGCAGGGCATACAGACTATCGCCACTTTATTAATGCACAATTTGACTAATACGATCATGGAAACACTTCAACCACATCCTTTGTATTAGACATTGTAGGCTTGTGTGACATCATTACATCCAGCTGTTTTTATTGACACAAGATATTTAAATAGAAACTCACCCCTAGGAGGCAATTGCCATTTCTATTTTCTATGCAAACTTTCTAAATGTTGACAACAGCAAAAAAAACAAATCCCTGGACAAGTTAATGGAAACATAGCAATTAACTTTGTCATTAAAACAGCAACTGTTGGAGAACTATGTTATATGGTCGTCAGTCAGATTGAACCCATAAGCAGTTGCTTCCAGGTGGGATGGTGGTAGAGGTGTTGGCAGTGGGGGTTGGTGGTTGTGTGTGCGCACATGTAAGTGTTTGTGTGTGTGTGTGTGTGTGTGTGGTGACTTACTGTACGTCCATCAGAGTGTCAGTAGACAACGGCAGGGGTCTGGGGAGTCAGGACCGCTAGGCAGAGCGGCAGCTCTGAGAAAATAATTATCTCTCTCATCTTCTCCCAAGTCCCTCTGGGAAATCTAACAGTGATGGCTGCCAGTTTGCTGTGGCACAGTCTCCAAAACAAACCCTTTGTTTTTCCTTCTGAGAGAGAAAGCTGTTGACAAAACTCTGTATTCCTTTATTTACAGTCCTCAGAACTACATTGCATCCTCTATCTCCCTACCAAATGATGGACTTTAATTTAAACATCTTTGTGTGAACAAAAGGTCTGTAAACTGTGTACAATTGTGACAAAGACGCAAGAGTGTGAACAAAGCAGCCAAGACAATGATTGAGACATGGAGAAACCAGTCAAAACCAGTCCTTGAGCCACTCCTAGCAGCCAGACAATTTCCACTAATATTAGAAATTGATCAAATATTTAGGAAACCTGTTAATAATTCATTTCCCAGAGGATGAAATGTGCTTGGACTATTTTGTTTGCAATTAGCCTTTTATCAGTTTTCGCTTATATATTTGAATTCATGTCAACTGAATGGTTCTAAGACAACCTATTTATGGAAGGTTAGTGTAAACATCCATTGAGTATTCATCCAAATTTTAAAAAGAAACGTATCACTTTGTCTATCTTTAGCAGCCTATGACAGGTGAGCTGACAGAGCTCCAGACTGGAAGTGGAGGGGTGTGCTTGGGTCTCTCTGTTCCAGTAGCTCAATCCTGGGGTGGACAGAACCAGTTCCCTCTGAGCTGGCGCCTGGAGGAAGGGCCTTAATGACCACGGTGACATCAGGGTGAGCAGTAAATTGGAAGTTTTGGAGAGAGCATGTGGTCAGAGATGGGGGTGTAGAGGAGGGGGAGCAGACATGTGTGACAGGTACAGGGGGCAGGGGGGACAGGGGGAAGAGACCAGAGGCAAGAGCTCTTTACGATGGTTAACGATCAGTCCCCTAGGAGAGAGAGACAGAGGAGGAAATAGAAAGGGACAAGTGGTAGGGGTGTGAACGTTTAAACAAAATTGGGACCATTAACATGTAGAAAAAATCCCTAACCGAAAAACTGTCATATGCCCCGAATACAACAGCTGTAGAGTTTACAGTGAAATGCTTACTTACGAGCATTTTCCCAGCAATGCAGAGTTAAGAACAATTTACAAAAAATTTAAAAGGAAATAGAAAAACTAAATAACAATAATGAGACTATATACAAGGAATATCGGTACCCAGTCAATGTGCAGGGGTATGAGGTAATTGAGTTAATATGCACATGTAGGTAGGGGTAAAAGAGATTAAGCAATCAGGAGAGATAATAAACAGAGTAGCAGAGGCGTATGTGAAGAGCTTGAAAGAGTGTGTGTGTGTGAGTAGGTGTCAATATGCATGTGTTTTGTGTGAACGTATAGTCTAGTCTGTGTGTGTGTTGGAGTGTCAGTATATAGTATGTGTGTGAGCCCAGTGAGTCGGTCCATAGAGCCGGTGCAAGAGAGTCAGTGCAAATAAAAAGGGGGGTCAATGCAAATAGTCAGGGTAGCCATTTGATAAACTGTTCAGCAGTCTTATGGCTTGGGAGTAAAAGCTGTTCAGGGGCCTTTTGGTCCCAGACTAGGCTCCAAGTAGCGCTTACCATGTGGCAGCAGAGAGAACAGTCTATGACTTGGGTGGCTGGATTCTTCACAATTTTTAGGGCCTTCCTGGAGACCAAATGTGAAGACCAAATGTTTATTTTAGAATAGGGAATTATTTAAGATTAGTGCAAGGGTGCCAACATATTTGGCCGCAACTGTACATAGCAGAAGTGAATGATATCTGTGTGATGCTGTTGTACAGAGAAAATAACTTTTGGAATAACACAGTGTCACACTTGATTTGGTAGTCCATCTGTAGATGCTCTACAGATGTGACTCACCACACAATGGAAGATTCATGATGGAGCTGGTCTGTGTGGGGGTGCATGAGTATGAAAGAAGACTGGAGATCAGAACTGAGAAACTCCAAAAAGAAAACTAAACCTAATGAAATCTTTATGAAGAGGATGAGGTCAATAAAGTGCGTGTTGGAATACCACAACATAGTTTGAGCTATTATCCATCTGGAAAAACATTGAGAAGGGGGGGCAAATTTCAAAATGGAGGCTGTCTGAAAAAGTCAAGGCTGAAGAGGAAGCGTTTCTATGGCATGGCCTACGTTACCGTGGTGACGCACACAATACCTGGATCTGCGGCAGTGCAGAAATCCTTGGCGACCGGGTATTCTTTGTCTTATCAGCAGCACATTTAGGAGTGCTTCACCCCCTCCGCCACCTGGTTTAAAGAAACTAATTCCGTTGCAATGTGAAGGTCCAATCAAAATCCTGCTTGATAATTACAACTCCATTCATCATCCAAACGCTTGTACAATGGCTTGAAACTTTAGAAATTGAGGCATGTCATACAAGTGGAATAGCTGGGTGACCTTCAACTGCAGAGAGATGTATTGACAGTGAGCTTTAGGCCCTGTATATACGCAAACCAAGAAGACGTAGGCATATTCAGTTGAAGTTGGAAGTTTACATACACCTTAGCCGAATACATTTAAACTCAGATTTCACAATTCCTGACATTTAATCCTAGTTAGGATCACCACTTTATTTTAAGAATGAGAAATGTCAGAATAATAGTAGAGAGAATGATTTATTTCAGCTTTTATTTCTTCCATCATATTTCCAGTGGGTCAGAAGTTTACATACACTCCAAAAATATTTGTTAGCATTGCATTTAAATTGCTTAACTTGGGTCAAACATTTCGGGTAGCCTTCCACAAGCTTCCCACAATAAATTGGGTGAATTTTGGCCCATTCCTCCTGACAGAGCAGGTGTAACTGAGTCCGGTTTGTAGGCCTCCTTGCTCGCATACACTTTTTCAGTTCTGCCCACAAATTTTCTATAGGTTTGAGGTCAGGGTTTTGTGATGGCCACTCCAATACCTTTACTTTGTTGTCCTTAAGCATTTTGCCACAACTTTGGGAGTATGCTTGGGGTCATTGTCCATTTGGAAGACCCCTTTGTGACCAAGCTTTAACTTCCTGACTGATGTCTTGAGATGTTGCTTCAATATATCCACAACATTTTCCTACCTCATGATGCAATCTATTTTGTGAAGTGCACCAGTCCCTCTTCAGCAAAGCACACCCACAACATGGAGCTGCCTCCCCCGTGCTTCACGGTTGGGATGGTGTTCGTCGGCTAGCAAGACTCCCCCTTTTTCCTCCAAACAAAACGATGGTCATTATGGCCAAACAGTTCTATTTTTGTTTCATCAGACCAGAGGACATTTCTCCAAAAAGTACAATCTTTGTCCCGATGTGCAGTTACAAACCGTAGTCTGGCTTTTTTATGGCGGTTTTGGAGCAGTGGCTTCTTCCTTGCTGAGCGGCCTTTCAGGTTGTTTATATAGGACTAATTTTACTGTGGATATAGATACTTTTGTACCGGTGTCCTCCAGCATCTTCACAAGGTCCTTTGCTGTTGTTCTGGTATTGATTTGCACTTTTCAAACCAAAGTACGTGCATCTCTAGGAGACAGAACGCGTCTGCTTCCTGAGTGGTATGACGGCTGCGGCTGTTTATACTTGCGTACTATTGTTTGTACAGATGAACGTTGTACCTTCAGGTGTTTGGAAATTACTCCCAAGGATGAGGTCTTGGCTGATTTCTTTGGATTTTCCCATGATGTCAAGCAAAGAGGCACTGAGTTTGAAGGTAGGCCTTGAAATACATCCACAGGTACACCTCCAATTGACTCAAATGATGTCAATTAGCTTTTCAGAAGGTTCTAAAGCCATGACATCATTTTCGGGCATTTTCCAAGCTGTTTAAAGGCACAGTCAACTTAGTGTATGTCAACTTCTAACCCACTGGAATTGTGATACAGTGAATAAGTTAAATAATATGTCTGTTAACAATTGTTGGAAAAATTGGAGTTCAACTGTATTGCATGAATACAGTCAAATTTACCGGTATTAGTTCATTAAAGTGAGAACGCACGGTCTTGGTTACAATGAAAGGGTCTGGTACGGTGATGACGCACAATAAATACTGTTTGTGTAACAAAGCTCTTTGTGGATAATGATTACTGGTGATCATTACCCCAAGTGCATTATGGATCAGTTCAGGAAGTGAAACACTGTCACAGGAGAAGGAAGCAGGCTATTACTGATTGGATTATAATTTATTCCACATCATCTGGTCAATTTGGTGCCTATTAATGGTGATAGAGCAGTATGGTTCCACCAAGATTGTGTCAAACCAACAAGAATTTGATCCTATTTCTGTCTTAACCTTCAAATTAAACTCCACAATCTTCAACCCCAAGTCCACTGACTGGAACCGTTTCGTAGCGCGTCACTGACCAGTCTGTCAGATTAACCAATTGAGTTAGTACAGCCTTTGTCCAAATGCTCTCTCCTTCCTCCCAAAGGGTGAATTTGTCCACTTACACGATTTGAAAGAAAATGACGAGTATAAGAAATATGATGGCAACTCCCACTAGACCATACCCCAACAATCCAATGCTTTTAGATTTGTGGGGGGAAGTGAACGATTGCACACTTCAGGAGAAAGGAGATATTATTGGGAGGCACCCACACTTAGTGCTTGTTTTGACCAAAGCAGTTTTACAAAGAGAAGGAGCATTCTACCATCACTAGTACAAAGACAGTTGAGAAACACTGCTGTATGAACTTATCATGAGTCCATTTTATCACTATAGCTAGGTTTCCATCCAATCGGTGACAGATTTCCATGTGAATATTAAAAATCTGCATAAAACAATATGCACATTTTCCCAACAGAGATGTTTCCATGAAATGTATTTATTGCAGATGAAAGGCTGTGTGTGATGACATAATGCACATACAAATAACTTCCCATGTACCAAATAAAAAAGTAAGTTAAAAATGGGTTTCCATCACATTTTCACCTCTACTGATGGTTTTGTCACAAAATCTGTTGCGTTATATTGCACGTGCGCTCTAGCCAACTGCTCACAGATACAGTGCGGGTAGGCTACCTACAATAGATTATTATATCTAAGAGCAACAAAAAAAAGAAGGTTTTTGTCAAACGGCAGCCAAGCATCAATCATCATGTCACCAGAATAAACCCGCAATATTTATTGGAAAGGAGCATCAAGCTCATTATTGTGCATTGTCACCACAATGTATTTCATCTGTAGCCTAATAAACTGCACGGTTTCCCGAGTCGTAGTGGGAGGACCACACGACATATCGCGTATAAACCCAAGTTTACTTCGATATGATGGTTATTATATCAATATTTGCTATATAGTATATGGTATATTATATCAATATATTTATCATATAATTCATACACACAAAAAGATTCCGCCATCTCGAACGAACAAATTGTGTGTTTTCCACCAACCCGGGCATCAGGTAATCTGCATGAAATGGTTGGATGGAAACATGGTTTGTGTAGAAAAACTATCTCTCGGGGAAATGAGTTGGCAAGCCTCCTGTTTAAATTAGCTTTAAAAGTGTATTATTGATGTAACCTCCCAATAAGTGTCTGCAGTACTAAAAATATGTTTGTAATGCTAGTGAGAGAAACAACAAGCATTGTGAGAGAGCTGGCTGTTACTTTGACATTTAAAAGGGTTAAAAAATAATGAGAATAAAAACCCTTCAAAGGTACTGAAAGGGATAATCCAATAATTCCAACGATTAACAGTGCTTAAATAGCACTAATATGTGAAATGTTTAATTTGGTCATTATAACAAGGTTGGTAGCAACGTGAAAATAGCTGTGGAAATCTCAAGTCAACTACAAAACCCACAATGCAATGCTCTCTATCGGGCTGGCTAGCAAATGAAGCTGCACAATAATAACAAAGTCAATATCAGCATATGAAGTAGCCCGCGTCATAGCTTTAAACTCGCCCAAACAAACTGCACTATCAATTTAGGAGGGTCTCACCGAGTTCTCAGCACCTGCAGTTTGTCACTGCCCAGATGTAGTGCAGAGAACGTTGCTATGGCAACAACGGCCCTTTCCCACGTTTCCCCACAGACACACAGGGCGTATTGAAAGATGGTACTTGAAGGAGAAACCGAGTCTAATAATTTGGTACACTATTTAGATTGGGAACATCTAAGCGAAATATATACAGTACTTTTCCATGAAGATATAAACTGACATGTGTTCTAGACAAGTATGGCCATACCAACTATTGGCTGATTTGGCAATCTGGAGTGCAGGTAATTGTTTTAAAAAGTGTTATGAAATGTGATAACATCACACTTTCTCTTTTTTTAATATATTTAAAAAAAATCTGTTTTTATTATTTTATTTTATTCATAAAACAAAAATCAACTTACATTGCGACATCAAACGTGTCTAACAAAACAAAACACAGGTATTAACAAGAAAATACTCAAACATACAAAAAATATCAATCAAATAATACAAAAAAATCAACAATTTTATTGCAATTGTATTCACTCTGAAAAAAATCTTATAATGATTCAGGAAGATGTTATTCTTGTTGTTATTCACTAGGGTTAATGTTTTAATAAGATAGTTGAAATCAATCAGAAAAATAATTTTGGTATATTTTGGAATTTTTGTTTGCTTATGAAGTATTTGGCAACAAGAATAAAAAAATAATCACTTCAGTGGTCTTGTTATCATTGCAATAGTAACATATTATATATTTCATGTCAAAAACATAGGCAGTGTTCATAATGCTAAATAAGTATTTTGCAAGGTTTTCCCAAAATTCTGACACAAATTTACATTCAAAGAACAAATGAGACAGATTCTCACCTTTTTCACAGAAAACGCAGATATCATCAATAGCCACAAATTTGGATATCATAGAATTACATGGATATATCTTATGTAAATTTTGAAGTGCACTTCCTTAACTTTGTTTGGTATACAGTATTTGAAAGGCCTTAACCATGCATTTTTCCAGACAATGTCAGGAATAAACATGTTCCAGAAAAACTTTCCTCTCGGTGTAAGTTGGTTTTGTGAATGAAGAATTTGTCTTGTATATTTTTTACAACAATATCTCTCAAGTAAGCACACGCATTCCAATCGGAGTTCTGGAAAAACTTTGTGATCATTACCAAAGCTAAGATGAGTTTTCATTACTGTAGTTAGACCACTGGGAATGGCTTTGATCACAGAAATAAACTCTCTGAAAGGTATTGGAAACTCTTTCAATGTTATAAATTGTTCATATGTGAGAATATTACTCTTGTTGTCGAAAATATCAAGAACAAAGTCAATATTCCTCTCATGCCAGCTGGGGTAGAACAATGACTTATTCCTTATAGTTATGTCTGAATTATTCCACAAAAGATCTTTATGTGGGGAAAAAACAAACATATTTTCCAGGCCATTAAAGCTTGTTGGTGAAACCTAGCCAATTTAGCAGGTAATCTTTCAGGAATATAAATTACATTTCAGTAAAAATTGAAGACCTCCCAATTTATTAACCTTTCTAGGGCAGGCGTTCCGCTAGCGCAGGGGTGTCAAAGTCAAATGGACGGAGGGCCAAATAAAAAAATCAGCTACAAGACGAGGGCCGGACTGTTCGAATGTTCATTGAAAATTTTTTAAATGACGCATATAGTCTAGTGAACCTAATTGAACCTACTGAAAACCTAACAAATATATTACAATATGATCAGATAAATAAAGCAATATTTTCTTATGGCTCTGTCAGTAATCTTTAATTTTCAACAGACACAAAAGACAAATTTCCTTTATATAAATATCCCCATAACATGAACATTAAATGAAAGAAACCGGTATTCAAGGCACCATCAGTAGACTATATTTTCTATTTTAGCAAAAGTGGGCTAAATTTACTTCAAAGAAAAAAACAATAATAGCAATTTTCTATCATCCACTCAACTGAAATATTTTTAAAATATAATTGGATTGAAATACAAAAAAATAAAGTGCAAAAATCTATTAATCAAAAACAACACTTTGTTTAAGGAGAAGTAACATGCAGTGAAAACAAATATTAAATTTTAACTTTTAAACTTGAACTGAGTAAAAACTCTAAATATGTGATTGCACAGTAATGTTCACTTGTTTGAGGTTGAGGGTGATACTTGGTGGTGTCCCATCTTTTCCACAAGTTCATCAATGTTCGGGGTAAGGCTCTGAGCTGAAGAAATCCTCAGAATTGAGTGGAGGTGTTCAGCAGTAAACTTTCTGTGTGATGTTTTGTTCAGGTTCATCAAAGAAAACAGTTGTTCACACAGGTATGTGCTGCCAAACATAGACAACGTTTGAGCAGCCTGGATGCGCAGCTGGGGCATTGTGCCGGGAGGAACGGGCGAACTCCGCAGCACCCACTGCCGCATATTTTGCCCTCAGTGCATCATTGCATTGGAGGTCAATCAACTCCATTTGGAGGTTTGGTGGTGAGCTTTCCACGTCAACAGCAAATGGGTTACCGAGCAGTTCCAACCTGCTTTTTTGTGCTTCAAAGTCAGCAAATCGGCCGAAAGTCAGCGGCAAGCATACCTATTTTATCAGCCAACTGTGTGCTCGGGAACGCACTGGTAGAGAGCTTCTCTTTCATGGTCTGGCAGCTGGGAAAGTGGCTCAAATTTTCTTTCCGCATCTGCGTCTCCCACAGAGTCAGTTTGGTTTTAAATGCCTTCACTGTACTGTACATATCAGAGATGACACGATCCCGACCCTGCAGCTGCAAGTTTATTGCATTCAGATGACTCGTAATGTCACACAGAAAAGCCATTTCACACAGAAACATTTCGTCTCGGAGTTGTGTTGTGTCTTTCCCTTTGCTGTCCAAGAACAGACAAAATCGAAACATCTTTGAAGCACCTTTCCCTGGCTTAGCCATCGCACCTCTGTGTGATAAGGCAAATCACCATGCTCCGTTTCTAACTCCGTCAGAAATGCCTTGAACTGGCGGTGATTCAAACCTTTGGCTCTGATAAAGTTAACTGTGCGCGTGATGATGCTCATTACATGCTCCATTTTCAAGGCTTTACCGCACAACGCTTCCTGGTGTATGATACAATGATAAGCTGTCAGCTCACCTTCGCGTTTTCCTCTTGCATCTTTTCCCGTATCTTCGCCACCAGTCCGCTCCTGTGTCACACATCGCAGGTGCTCCGTCGGTTGTCAAACCCACGAGTTTTTCCCAAGGCAGCTCCATCTCATTTACACATCTTGACACCTCTTCATACAAATCATGCCCCGTAGTTGTGCCATGCATAGGACGTAAAGCCAAAAACTCCTCTGTCACGCTTAGGTTGGAGTCCACTCCGCGGATGAAAATTGACAACTGGGCAATGTCAGAAATGTCGGTGCTCTCATCCACAGCCAAGGAATATGCATAAAATCTTTCCCTTTTTCACAAGCTGCTCTTTTAGATTGATGGACAACTGGTCTACTCTCTCGGCAATGGTGTTTCTGCTCAGACTCACATTTAAAAAGAGTTGCCTTTTTCTGGGCAAACTGTCACAAACTTTAATCATGCAGTTTTTGATGAAATCCCCCTCCGTAAATGGCCGGGCTGATTTAGCGATCTCTTCTGCCAAAATAAAACTGGCCTTGACAGCAGCCTGGCCTTGTGATTTGGCTTTTTTGAACAGAGCCTGTCGAGATTTGAGGCCTCGTTTAATTCCTCTGCCTTTTGTAGCCTTTGTTCCAGAATGTCCATATTCTTGTTTTTGTCCGCGTGTTTCGTTTCATAATGTCGTCTCAGATTATACTCTTTCAGTACCGCCACACTTTCTCCACACAGAAGACACACAGGTTTTCCAGCTACCTTCGTGAACATATACTCCGACTCCCACCTTGTTTGAAATATCCACCTTCCGTTTTGCCATTTTTGATGGGTATCTGAAAGTTAATTTTACTGTGATGCTGACGACTGCTGTGCCAATAAATATTGAAATGAAGCAGCCTACTGCTCGGTGCGTCACCTTTGCATTGTGGGAAATGTAGTATTGGTGCGTGTAAAAGATCTGCGGGCTGCCGGCTTGCTGCGGGCCGGTTCTAATAATAAATCAAGATCATCCCAGGGGCCGTAAAAAACCTTCTTGCGGGCCGGATGTGGCCCGCGGGCCTTGACTCTGACATATGTGCGCTAGCGGAACCCCTCGACAACATTCCGCTGAAAAGGCGGCACGCGAAATTCAAAAATATTTTTTCACACATTAACAAGTCCAATACAGCAAATGAAAGATAAACATCTTGTTAATCTACCCATCGTGTCCAATTTCAAAAATGCTTTACAGCGAAAGCACAACATAAGATTATGGTAGGTCATAGCCAAGTCTAAAAAACACAGTCACAAAAAGAAGAAATATAGATACAATTAATCACTAACCTTTGATGATCTTCATCAGATAACACTCATAGGACATCATGTTACACAATACATGTATGTTTTGTTCGATAATGTGCATATTTATATCCAAAAATCTCAGTTTACATTGGCGCGTTATGTGCAGTAATGTTTTGATTCCAAAACATTCGGTGATTTTGCAGAAATACTCATAATAAACATTGATAAAAGATACAAGTGTTATTCACAGAATTAAAGATAGACTTCTCCTTCATGCAACCGCTGTGTCAGATTTTTTTTTTAAACTTTGCGGAAAAAGCATAATCTGAGAACGGCGCTTAGAGCCCAATCCAGTCAAAGAAATATCCGCCATGTTGGAGTCAACAGAAGTTAGAAATAACACTATAAATATTCACTTACCATTGATGATCTTCATCAGAAGGCACTCCCAGGAATCCCAGTTCGACAATAAATGACTGATTTGTTCCATAAAGTCCATAATTTATGTTCAAATAGCCACTTGTTGTTAGCGTGTTCAGCCCAGTAATCCATCTTCATGAGGCGCGAGCACTTCGTCCAGACAAAAACTCAAAAAGTTCCGTAACAGGTCGTAGAAACAAGTTAAACGATATGGAATCAATCTTTAGGATGTTTTTAACATAAAACATCAATAATGTTCCAACCGTAGAATTCCTGTGTCTGAAGAAAAGCACTGGAACGAGAGCTAACTCTGTCGGGAGCGCGCGTCACTCTGCCAGACTACTGACTCATTCAGCTCCCATTCCCCCCTCCTTTATAGCAGAAGCCCGAAACAAGTTTCTAAAGACGGTTGACATCTAGTGGAAGCCGTAGGAAGTGCAACTTGACTCCATAGACACTGTGTATTCGGTAGGCCAAGCTTTGAAAAACTACAAACCTCAGATTTCCCACTTCCTGGTTGGATTTTTCTCAGGTTTTCGTCTGCCATATGAGTTCTGTTATACTCACAAACATCATTCAAACAGTAGAAGTAGAAACTTCAGAGTGTTTTCTATCCAATACTAATAATAATATGCATATATTAGCATCTGGCACAGAGTATGAGGTAGTTCACTCTGGGCACGCTATTCATCCAAAAGTGAAAATGCTGCCCCCTATCCCAATTAAACACATTATTTGGAATGAAATACGATATTGAATCAGTATTGATCAAACATTTTTTCAACCAGTTTATCTTGAAAGTATTATTTATGTCAACAAAATCCAACACTTCTAGACCGCCTTCAACTCTTTTGTTAGAAAGGACAGATTTTTTCCAGATGAAGTCAAGAAAGGTCTTATTGATCTCTATACAAGTAGCTGGATTTACACATAACGATAAGGAGGGGTACACAAAACAAGACATTGAGCATTAATCCTGATGCAATAGAACATGCAGTTATAGCATTAAGGGCATGGGCGACCTGGTCTGTGTCTCTTAGAGATTTTGATTTCTTTGTTAAAAATGGTTAAGCCATACAAATTGGCATTCTCCAGAATATCTAGAGATAGAAGTTCCACAACCAAAATGAATAAAAATGGCAAAATTGGGCATCCCTGTCATACACTTCTGTTAATACTGAATCTTTTGGATGTATTAAGATTTAGTAGCACAGAACTTTTTATATCTTTGTAAAACATGCAAATTACTTCACCAAATCCAAAAAGTTTAAGACACCTAAAGAGAAATTCATTTTCAATTGTGTCAAAGGCTTTACAGAAGTCCAAAAATAGGACAACCGCATCTGAGTCAATTGCATCTGAATAATCTATAAGGTCCAAGACTAAACGAATGTTAGAGCTTATGTGACGGCCCTTCATAAATCCTGTTTGAGTCTCATTTATAATGGTATCTATTTCTTTCTTTAATATTTTGGCATAAACCAGCGCAATCAATTTGCAATCTATTTTTCATAAAGTAATTGGTCTCCAATTGTCAATGAGAGAAGGGTCTTTATTGGGCTTGGGAATCAATTAAATAAGGCTCTGTTTCATAGTGGAGACCATTTCCCCATTTTTAATGCAATCTTGAAACATATTGAAAATCGGTTCTTCTAGTAACTTCCAACACTGTCTATAAAAATCAATTGACAGGCCATCAGGACCAGGTGATTTCCCTTTTTTCATTGAATTCAGAGCCAATCTAATTTCTTCAATTGACACAGGTGATTCGCAAACTGAGTGGAAATCATCCTCAATTACAGGGACATAATTCTGAATGAACATCACACTATCTCCAGTGATGAGAACCATGTACCTATAATGCGTTCTTACACAATTTCCTGATTTCACAAAAGGACCAGTTAGAAGTCAATCATGGGGTAAATTTTAATTGTACCCACTAATAAAACATAGGCTTTCCCCAAATTGACAGGAGTTTCATGATTTTTATGTCTGGGGGTCAATTATCCCTTCAAATTGATTTAAAACTGAAGTAACTGTAAAACATACAAACTGGCAGGTAAAAAAGCTGTGGCTCACCCTAGTTAAAAGACATTCAACATGGCAAGACCTAATTACTGAACTGGAACACCTGTGTCAATTAGCCACTTCCATCGCTGGACCAATAGAAGACAAGAAAGACTTAACAATGAACAAGACTGACTGCAATTGGTTGGAAATGAGGGAAAGCTCTAGTAACTAGAATATGTGGTAAATGACTGAATAAATTAAGGACAAACAGAACTTAATGTATAAATACTTTTTGAAAATGAATGTCTTTAGTGAAGGCCACTCCTTCACAAGTATATTTTCCAAACAGTACAACACCAATGCTTTGAGACATTAAACACTAATTGGCTGCCTTTGAAACTGATGCTAACACAGTTGCAGCCTGTGAAAGACAACATTTTTTTTTGTCAAAGGCAGAAATGTTTAAATCATGTTTTCATAACTATGATTCAAGCTACATTACAGCCCGAGCCTTGAATCTACTAAGAAGTTTGTTTTCCAAATGTGGTATTTATTTTGCCACATCTCCATGGGGGTTTCAAGGAAGCAGGATTATTTTGGAGTTGACATCTCCCAATAACAAGAATAAATTCAGTAAGTGCTCACCTGGGGAGCATACTAATGAGAAAGCGCTACACTTCTTTAATTCAATCTGTGATAAGTGTCCAATATCTCGGAGTCTACCTCTTTACCCAGACAGGAATACATTACATCTAACCTCTCATTCTGCTGTTTCTCATTCATGTTTTCCTCCTGTCGTGAGAGGGAAAGAAATAGATGGAGGATGAGAAAGGGAGAAAGAAACAAAGAGAACGTGTAATGCGGAAATGATCCTGTTCTGGATTCATTAGTTAGTGATTGCTATGCTGTGTGCTGCAGTGGCTGTAACTCATCCTCATCTGGCTCTGTGACAGTCCCCCAGAGAAACTAAAGGCCCATTAGAGTAGCCCCACCCTGCCCATACCTTATCCAGCCACACAGGGGAGGGGAGGAAGAGAGTCAGGGATGGATGAAGGTGTGAGAGGTGGCAACAAAAAAAAAAGTAGTGTGTTTTGGCACCTTCCAAACTAGTAGGTAGGGATGGTGTGAGAATGACGTAATCTAACGGTTTATGGCTCAGGTACTGTTATTTGTTTGGTTCCTACATACAAAGAGCAGACTCAGAGGCAGGCGTGGCTCGCAGTGGAGCTGGTGGTCTCTCTCTAACCTGGATGACAGCCGCATTGTGCATTCCAAATGGCACCCTATTCCCTATGTAGAGCAGTGCTTTTGACCAGAGCTCTATAAAAGGGGAATAGGGTGCCATTTGGGACACATGAAATAGCCATTGCACTCAGAAAAACACATAAAAAAAAGGTGCAAGGTAATTCATATCTCTATACTGGGACAGGGCAAATGTCCTCACAAAATCTGAGCATCTTATGGCTGGGTCTAGTCATACAAAATTCAAAACAATAAAGTTTGGTTTCTTTATTCAACTCTTGGATTTAAATGGATACACATTACCCAACACATTTCAGCACATTATAAAACATGTACGTACACGTTGACAATTATTAAACCAGGCATTGTGCCAGCATAGCTCCATCAATGCACAACACACCGCTATGAGGTAAAACACAGTTGTGTATCTGAACCGAACATAGAGCTATAGGTTATTAGCTTCAGCTCAAAACATCAACCTTGATCTGAGCTCCGGAGCGATGCACTTTCATCTCCCCTCCATCGCATCATGGGCTCTGTGATTCACCACCACCAACATACTACGACCCAGAAACACAAATCAAGAGTCCCAAATGAAAGAAAATAACAGATCAAAGGAGATGGAGAGGGAGAGAGATTTGAGGGGCTTCTTGACTGTGAAAACGAATTGGGATTTTGATGTGGAAAGCTTCAACGGTATGCTATTAAACTGTGATGATTAGTCCGGTGTTGGAGGAGGTAGAGAGAAGTGAGGAGAGGACTCTCCATGTAAGGATCCTGTAGCCGTATCTGTGGGCTCGTCTGTGGGCTCCATGGTGTAATAACTGACATGCTGAAACTTGATCACCTCGTTGCCCCAGCTGGTCCATCCTGGCTGCAGGCTTCTGGCAAACAGCTCCAGGCACCGGGCGTCGGAACCCACGTACGGACTTAACACCTCTGTGGAGGGAAACAAAGAAATAGAAGAGGGCACCTAGGGCTGGTCTATTGGTAGTGCTGCTGCCTCCAGACAGCAGGTAACCCCTTGAGGAACAGGTTATATCCCCAGTTCAGTCACTCAGTTTCTGAACTCTATTCCTCTCATCTATCTCCCCATCTCACATTCTAATATCTGTCAATAAAGAAGAGGGAGAGGATAGGGAGTTCAAGACATTTTAGATGTCCTCAGAGGAGATTAGAAATAATAGATTATTCTGATAGAATGTACAAATCTGAGCAGGATCTGCCTATGGGGGTATTTAGCTGGTGCAGAAGGGGGAGTGGGGGCTTAATGTGTGGCTTGCCAATGAATGCTGGATTCATGCATGGCGGTGTTCTGGCTGTCCTTGAGCGGGGGAACAATGGTTTTCCAGGAAAAGCATTCCTGACCGATAGGGTTCACTTCTTCTCCGCCCCTGCGCTGGTGCTGTCTGCTCGCTCACATGCATGCTCACGCCCCAGTCACACACTCCACTCACCCTACACTAGGCAGGTTAATGAGTGCCAAAACCCCAGAGAGTCTAAGCCCCCTCCCTCAATCCCCCCCCCCTAAACCTGCCCAGCCTACACCTCTCTTACGAAACATGTCAGAAAGAAAAAAGTTAGGGGGGGGGGGAGAGAAAGGCCAAACATGAAAAGCTCACAGACTAACACAGAAGAAACACTCTGATCGGTGACTCAGCCCGCAAAGTTTGGAGAGGGAATAAAAAGGTCTAATTATCTAAAAACTCAAGGCAAGAGAGGGGGTGTGAGACTTGCGGCTTGCCTCGCGGCTCAACTTAACTCTTTGTGATGTTTCTCTTAGTGCTGCTGCCTTGAGTTTAGACCCTGCACATTCGGTGTAAATCCCAAATGGCAACCTATTACCTATTTAGTGCACTACTTTTCCACCGGGACTCATCAAATGTAGTGCACTAAATAAGCATTCGTGTGCCGTTTGGGTTGTCACACTGATCCTGGGACAGCCAAGTTAAGGGTATTGATGACAGTGCTTGTTCTACTGCCCCACCTGATCTCAACCCATTCATTTTGAAAGTGAGGTATTTCAGGGAATTAATACTTTGAGTGAGTGGAGGTTATAAAACCACAAACACTCACAAATAATAAACTGCAGTGTGTGCGGTCCTGTGTGGCTCAGATGGTAAGTGCGTGGCCCTAGCAACGCCAAGGTCAAGGGTTGAAGTCTCACAGGGAACACAAATATTGATTCTCTCACTGTACTGTAAGTCGGTTTGGATAAAAGTGTTTGGTAAAAGCAGTTGGAATATGTACTCAATTGTCATACTTGAGTAAAAGTAAATGCTATAAATCAAATTACTTATATTACGCAAACCAGACGGCACAATTATAATAATTTTTGTATTTACATACAGACGGGCACAGACATAATTTACAAACAGAGTATTTGTGTTTAGGGAGTCTGCCAGATCAGAGGCAGTAGGAATGACAAAGCGTTATATTGATAGGTGATTGCTGTCCTGCCTGAGCATTCGAAATGTAACGAGTACTTTGGGTGTCAGGGAAAATGTATGGAGTAAAAAGTACATATCTTCTTCAGGAATATAGTAGAGTAAAAGTTTTTTTTAAATATAAATGTAAAATACAGACACCTCCCCCAAAACTACTTAAGTAGTACTTTAAAGTATTGTAACATTTGCACTTTACACCACTGGCTAAAAGTGGTAGAAGTACTGTACATATATCACCTTACTCAGCACCTCCAGCTGTGAGTGAGTAAAGTTATTTTCTCTGCCTTTCTCACCACCCCAGGACAGCAGGTAGCCTAGTGGTTAAAGTGTTGAGCCAGTAACCGAAATGTCGCTAGATCGGAACCCCCAGCCGGCAAGATTAAGAATCGGTCAATGTGCCCTTGAGCAAGGCACGTACCCCTAATTGCTCCAGGGTCGAGTTGGGATATACACAAAAAAAAAAAACATTTCCAATTCACACACACTTCTACATGTGAAATAGAACAAATATAAATCACTCACCAATATCTCAGGTTCTCTGAGTTTAAACAGTAGCACACATCTTTTCACAAGTCAATTAGAATCTCACACACGCTGGCTGGGTGCCATTGAATTGGGCGGGCATGAAGAGGGCACTGCCAATTAGCCGCTTATTACAATACAATGCTGGGAGGAAAATATTCAACTTTAGCTAATTACCAAAGTTTTTTGGAGCCACAATTAAAAGCAAACAGATTATTCACACTCCGAGGAGCATAAACACTTTTTTTCTGCCGTGTCGGCCATCTGGCGAGGATGTGTTTGGATCTCTGAGGTAGAGAGTGAGCGTTGGTGTCCCTCTGTATCCCTACTGCAGCCACACACACACACACACACGTCTGATGTCACTAACAGGATTACTGGGGGAGAGGGGGGGGATAGAGAGCTATCGGATCACAGAGTCGCTCTCCGCTCCGCCCTCTGTTTAGGACATCCATGCTGTGATGTCATACTGAGGTCAGGGGTAAAGAGTTGGCCACTGCCTCCAGACCTGGCACATCCAAAACACTTGGGACTACATACACCACTTGTGCTCCAATCCCCTAACAGGGATATTGCCCTGTGGTAACAGTGACTGAGGAAGAGGACTTTGTGTTTTAGAGGGGGGGGCGGTTTAGAGACTTAGCACTGTGGATATTCACCATTTCAAGCTGTTGCATAAGAATCCACCAGAGGGGGTGTGAGAAAAGGACAGCAGCCCAAATCCTTTTCCCGCCCCTGGGTACTCCAGAGTGAATATTCAGCATTAATGCCCACGTCCGGATGTTCCTTTTTGCCAACGGGTCGATAGAACCTTTCAGGATCAGAAAAGGTCCGCTCTATACCTCTTTATCACAGGTTATGTTAATGTGCCGTGGCACCTCTCTGCGGGACTAGCTCCTCTGACATTTCATCCCAGCAGCACTGCGTTCTACCACGCCCACCACAGCCTCCCTGCTACCCAGAGGGGTTGGAGGGGGATTCACTGGAAGGCCAGAGACAGGGATGAGAAGGGGATGACGTCACCAAAAAGTGATATATCAAAACACACAATTCGGAATGACAGCGGCTCAAATGATGATGGGTTACTTGGCGAGTGTGAAATAGCGTGCTCTGAGTTTGACTGTGGACTTATCAATCATGGCTGGGGGAAAAAACGATATCACACTGTTTTGCTGCAACTCTTGCCCAAGGCAAAGATACGGTGTGTTCTATTACTTATTATTTGTAACAATGAAAAGACAACGCTGTGAAACAAAGCGTAATTAGAAACTCATAATATATTCTCAACCCAATAGTTACAAAGCACAATGCAGTCATAACGAATTTAAATCTCACAATATCCTGCCACTTTCCCAATCATCTTGTATATTCAGCTGACAGGGCACTGACAAACCTCTTCCTCTTGCTCCCCAAGTAAATAAAACACACATAAATCGCTTTCCCTGAAGAAGCAGAGAGTTGATGTCAAGCCCCACTCTACATAATCATTGTCTTCAAGGTCTCATCATTGCTTTCTAAACAACATTGTACGGATCAGAGAAAAGGTTTGACTTGTTAAAAAACAAATGCCAATCAGGCCGTACAGCAGCACATTGTGACAAACTGGGGTCACAATTAGCCATTCGGACAGGTTAGAGCACAGACCTTGCAGCTGATGTCCTTCAAAACACAGCAATCGCGGACACTTACGTCACAGTATTGCCCTCTAGTGGTGAAACTATTCAGTTCAATCATTTCTCCAATTATGAATTTCATTACTGGAACTGTATTCATTCATTCCTACGCACTTGGCTACCACATTACGTTCTTATGACGCTGACATAATTATGACGCTGTTGGTGGAACCAGGACGTGCTGGGAATACTGACCTGAGAGTGAAGGTTTATGGGAGTGTAGGGCCGATGGGACACTGACGATCACACGTTGCTCCTCCATAGGGATCTCTGTCTTCCTCAGAGAGCTGTAAAGGAGATGGAGAAAGCGCGTCATGTTTTGGAGGAGAAAATACACAGGAGACTTTAAAAAAGGTCCAATACAGCCATTTTTTTTTTATCTCAACGTTAAATCATTTCTGGGTAACAATTAAATACCTCACAGTGATTGCTTTTAATTAAAATGGTTAAAAAGAAACAAAAATAGCTTCTTAGCAAGAGAGCAATATCTCAAGCAAGAATTTTGCTAAGACTGAATGAATGGTTTTAGTAGAGGGGAAAACTGAAAACTGTTATTGGCAGAGAGGTTCGTAACTCTTTCTTATTGGTCTATTAACTAATTTACCACCTGGTGATGTCACCTGACAGCACTAAACTCAATTCCACCAAAACAGGCAGAAATTTCAGTGGGTCTTTTCAAACAGCTCTTACACAAAAAGGGCATTAACATAATTTTCACAATTTCACCCTATTATTCCAATCTCGGTGTGGAAATACTGCATATTTAAAATCACGTTTTTGACTGCACCGGTCCTTTAAAGAAATTAATGTAAAAAAAAAAAAGTAGCCTCCCGAGTCGCGGCCGGCTGCGACAGAGCCTGGACTCGAACCCAGCAGCTAGCGCTCCGATTCAGTGCCTTAGACCACTGTGCCACTAGAGATTCTGGGTTTGAGTCCAGGCTCTGTCGCAGCCGGCCGCGACCGGGAGACCCATGGGGCGGCACACAATTGGCCAGCGTCGTCCGGTTTAGGTGAGAGTTTGGCCGGCAGTGATGTTTTTGTCCCATCGCGCACTAGCGACTCCTGTGGCAGGCAGTGCACGCTGACAAGGTCGCCAGGTGTACGGTGTTTCCTCCGACACATTGGTGTGGCTGGCTTCCGCGTTAAGCGGGCATTGTATCAAGAAGCAGTGCGGCTTGGTTGGGTTTCGGAGGATGCATGGCTCTCGACCTTGTTGCAGCGATTCAGCGATGAGACAAGACTAACTACCAATTGGATAACATGAAATTGGGGAGAAAAAGGGCCAAAAAAAATACAATGGAATAACATTTTTATTTTGTCACACCTGTGTGAGTGGTGTCCGCACCCACGATATCGACCAAGTACCAACACCTCGTAAGGCTTCTTATGCGGAGAGTCCAGTGGAAACACATATTCCCCTGACCTGGTGACCTGAGGGCGAAAACATAGACAATACATCCGAGAAAAATGCTTACGCTCATAAAGATCATATAGCTCATTTCAGAAGCAAATTCAACATTAGAGGTCCTAGATGAAACATGACCACTTTTACTATCACCATTTAGTAGTGTCATTTAAACTAAATAGATATATAACAACTATAATAACTTCGATAAATTCTAGGTTCCTTTGTGTTCTACCTTGACCCAGAACCACTCTGCCAGCACCTCCACGCCCCAGTGTGGGTACAGCTCGTCCCTGACGAAGCGCAGGTGGCTGGGTCTGTTGGTCACCCAGGTGACCACCACACAGCCTGTGGAGGCCAACAGTGGGACAGGGAGCCGTTTGAGCTGGGAGGAGGGCAGAAAGCTATACCTAGAGGTCAGCAGGAGAAATGCACAATATGGTCAAAACAGAATTAGAGGTTTGCAGAGTCATACATTGCAGTGGATGTCGCATGGAATAAAATCACACTGAATTAGAACGCTGACCTGCCACTCCTTTTTACAGACTTGTTTTCCCATGGAGGATCCAGGACAATGAGGTCGAAAAACTTTCCATCTGCAAAATAATAAATTTTCTAAGACAGGGTTTCCCCAAACTAGGTCCTGGGTGCACATTTAGTTTTTTTGCCCTAGCACTACACATGATTCAAATGACCAACTCAACATCAAGCTTTGATTATTTGAATCAGCTGTGTAATGCTCGAGGAAACAACAAAACCTTCACCCGGGGGGGGTCCCAGGACCGAGTTTGGGAAACCTTATTCTAAGACATTAGGCCTACACAGGCAGAGAGGATCCTTATTTAGTTCACTAAAGCCTTGCCTTCTCTCCACTCGATTCCTCAAAACATTTTTAGAGAGTTTAAGAGATTTATAAAGACAATGTATTTCTGCACTGACAAAACATAAAATCAGCAAACGCAAGCTCTTTATCATGATCAGGTTTTGTACACTCACAACCAACCAGGGGCTGCATTCTGGCAAAATCAGAGAGCAGGAAGGCACATCGTGGTGGGATAATGTATTTCTCTCCCATCAGCATCACCTCCATGGCAAAGTCCATACAATTTTCTGTGATCCGTGTGAACAGGTCAAGGTGTGTTGTACTACAGCCATCCTCAGACTCAATAAACTGAACTGGGTCCTCTCCATGTTCACTCACTAGAGGGAGCTCTTTAGCCATGTCACACAAGGCTGCCAGGTTGCATTCCTGGGAAGGCAGGGGACCCTCCCGAGCATCGTTGACCTCACTCAGGTACTCACAGGAGAACCCAGCATCCACTAAGGATTTGGTCCCCTCCAAAATGGCAGACCTGATCTGGTCATAACACAATGATAAGCAGTGGTCAACAATAAAAAGTCTGAGTAATGGTAATGGGTAAACTAAGTAATAGTGAACATAAGATTACCTTGTGGTGGAAGGCGAGTGAATCAATTTCTCCTTGGTTCAGATCATTGCGTTTTCGTTTTCTTTTCTGTGGGATTTGAATATATCAAAAAGATCCGTGGTTAAAACAAAGGCGTTTCCCAGTGATAGTATCTGGCAAGTTAGCCCTACGCTCCAGACATGTCTAGTCAAGCCTAGGTCCAAAAGACTTAACAGCTTCTACCCCCAAGCCATAAGACTCCTGAACAGCTAATCAAATGGCTATCTGGACTATTTGCATTTGTATGGAGGAGGAGGTGTGATGGTGCTTTGTTGGTAACATTTATTTAGAATTCAAGGCACACTTAACCAGCATGGCTACCACAGCATTCTGCAGCGATACGCCATCCCTTCTGGTTTGTGCTTAACAGGACAATGACAGGACATTGACAATGACCCAACACAACTCCTGGTTGTTAAGGGCTATTTGACCAAGTAGGAGAGTGATGGAATGTTGCGTCAGATGACCTGGCCTCCACAATCACCCAACCTCAATCCAATTGAGTTGGACTGCAGAGTAAAGGAAAAGCAGCCAACAAGTAATCAGCATGTAGGAACTGTTTCAAGACTGTTGGAAAAGCATTCCAGGTGAAGCTGGTTGAGAGAATGCCAAGAGTGTGCAAAGCTGTCATCAAGGCAAAGGGTGGTTACTTTGAAGAATCTAAAATATATTTTGATTTGTTTAACAGTTTTTTGGTTACTACATGATTCCATGTTTTTTCATAGTTTTGATGTCTTCACTATTATTCTACAATTAGTAAAAAATAAAGAAAAACCCTTGAATGAGTAGGTGTGTCCAAACTTTTGACCGGTACCGTACATATGACCTCAATTACCTCGGCTAACCTGTGCCCCCGCACATTGACTCTGTACCGGTATGTACACTGCTCAAAAAAATAAAGGGAACACTTAAACAACACAATGTAACTCCAAGTCAATCACACTTCTGTGAAATCAAACTGTCCACTTAGGAAGCAACACTGATTGACAATACATTTCACATGCTGTTGTGCAAATGGAATAGACAACAGGTGGAAATTATAGGCATTTAGCAAGACACCCCCAATAAAGGAGTGGTTCTGCAGGTGGGGACAACAGACCACTTCTCAGTTCCTATGCTTCCTGGCTGATGTTTTGGTCACTTTTGAATGCTGGCGGTGCTTTCACTAGAGTGTGGTAGCATGAGACGGAGTCTACAACCCACACAAGTGGCTCAGGTAGTGCAGCTCATCCAGGATGGCACATCAATGCGAGATGTGGCAAGAAGGTTTGCTGTGTCTGTCAGCGTAGTGTCCAGAGCATGGAGGCGCTACCAGGAGACAGGCCAGTACATCAGGAGACATGGAGGAGGCCGTAGGAGGGCAACAACCCAGCAGCAGGACCGCTACCTTCGCCTTTGTGCAGGGAGGAGCAGGAGGAGCACCGCCAGAGCCCTGCAAAATGACCTCCAGCAGGCCACAAATGTGCATGTGTCTGCTCAAACGGTCAGAAACAGACTCCATGAGGGTGGTATGAGGGCCCGACGTCCACAGGTGGGGGTTGTGCTTTACAGCCCAATACTGTGCAGGACGTTTGGCATTTGCCAGAGAACACCAAGATTGGCAAATTCGCCACTGGCGCCCTGTGCTCTTCACAGATGAAAGCAGGTTCACACTGAGCACATGTGACAGACATGACAATCTGGAGACGCCGTGGAGAACATTCTGCTGACTGCAACATCCTCCAGCATGACCGGTTTGGCGGTGGGTCAGTCATGCTGTGGGGTGGAATTTCTTTGGGGGGCCCGCACAACCCTCCATGTGCTCGCCAGAGGTAGCCTGACTGCCATTAGGTACCGAGATGAGATCCTCAGACCCCTTGTGAGACCATATGCTGGTGTGGTTGGCCCTGGGTTCCTCCTAATGGAAGACAATGCTAGACCTCATGTGGCTGGAGTGTGTCAGCAGTTCCTGCAAGAGGAAGGCATTGATGCTATGGACTGGCCCGCCCGTTCCACAGACCTGAATCCAATTGAGCACATCTGGGACATCATGTCTCGCTCCATCCACCAACGTTGCACCACAGACTGTCCAGGAGTTGGCGGATGCTTTAGTCAAAGTCTGGGAGGAGATCCCTCAGGAGACCATCCGCCACCTCATCAGGAGCATGCCCAGGCGTTGTAGGGAGGTCATACAGGCACGCGGAGGACACACACACTACTGAGCTTCATTTTGACTTGTTTTAAGGACATTACATCAAAGTTGGATCAGCCTGTAGTGTGGTTTTCCACTTTAATTTTGAGTGTGACTCCAAATCCAGACCTCCATGGGGTTGATCAATTTGATTTCCATTGATAATTTGTGTGATTTTGTTGTCAGCACCTTCAACTATGTAATGAAAAAAGTATTTAATAAGAATATTTCATTTATTCAAATCTAGGATGTTTTATTTTAGTGTTTCCTTTATTTTTTTGAGCAGTGTATATAGCATCATTACTATTATTTTATTGTTGCTCTTGAAATGTGTTATTTTTCTAACGTTCTTTTTTTTGTATTTTTTTTTTTACTTCAGTTTTTTTTAGTAAATACTTAACACTATTTTTCTTAAAACTGCATTGTCGATTAAGGTCTTATAAGTAAGCATTTCACTGTAAGGTCTACACCTTTGCAGCTGTATTCATCGACCTGGCCAAGGCTTTCGACTCTGTCAGTCACCACATTCTTATCAGCAGACTCAACAGCCTAGCAATGACTGCCTCGCCTGGTTCACCAACTACTTCTCAGACAGAGTTCAGTGTGTCAAATCAGAGGGCCTATTGTCCAGACCTCTGGCAGTCTATGGGGGTGCCACAGGGTTCAATTCTCGGGCCGACTCTTTTCTCGGTATACATCAATGATGTCGCTCTTGCTGTTGGTCATTCTCTCATCTACCTCTACGCAGACGATACCATTCTGTATACTTCTGTCCATTCTTTGGACAATGTGTTAACTAACCTCCAGACAAGCTTCAAAGCCATAAACTCTCCTTCCGTGGCTTCCAACTGCTCTTAAATACAAGTAAAACTAAATGCATGCTCTTCAACCGATCGCTGCCTGAACATGCCCGCCCAGCATCACTACTCTGGAAGGTTCTGACTTAGAATATGTGGACAACTAGAAATACCTAGGTGTCTGGTTAGACTGTAACTGTAAACGCTCCTTCCAGACTCACATTAAGAATCTCCAATCCAAAATTAAATCTAGAATCGGCTTCCTATTTCGCAACAAAGCATCCTTCACTCATGCTGCCAAACATACCATCGTAAAACGGACTATCCTGTCGATCCTTGACTTCGGCGATGTCATTTACAAAATAGCCTCCAACACTCTACTCAGCAAACTGGATGCAGTCTATTAAAGTGCCATCCGTTTTGTCACCAAAGCCCCATATACTACCAACCACTGCGACCTGTATGCTCTCGTTGGCTGGCCCTCGCTTCATATTTGTCGTTCTCTGCTGCCAATAACTGGAATGAATAGCAAAAATCACTGAAGCTGGAGACCCATATCTCCCTCACTAACTTTAAGTTCCTGCTGTCAGAGGAGCTCACAGATCACTGCACATAGCCCATCTAACTACCTCATCCACCATACTGTTATTTTTTTGCTCATTTGCACCCCAGTATCTCTACTTGCACATTCATCTTCTACACATCTATCACTCCAGAGTTGAATTGCTAAATTGTAATTATTTCACCACTATGGCCTATTTATTGTCAGCTAGTGAAAAATGCACACACACATACACCACACACACAGAACATAACTTAGAAATGCCTCATGAGCTTAGTTCAACTGTCACACCCCATTAGAACCCAAAAATATAAGCTTGTTTTTCTCCAATGTTTGTAAACATTGTAAACATAAACAAACACTGTATAGCCTCATAACATCAGGTTAAAACAATACTGTTGATATCATGGATGGTCAGTCCTTGCATCCATAGCACTGTCTATTAATCTGAGAGTAGTTACATTTCTCCAGGCCCATCCCTCAGCTTTTTACCAAAACAAAGGCGGGGTCATCTTTTGGTTATTGTTTCATCTGTGGATTTACTCTAAACAGCTGCACATTATCAAGATACCAAAGTTTCACCAACAAAAAGTTAACAACAGGCCTATATACCAGCATTTGGAATTCATTTAAAAAATGTAGATAGCACTTTTCAGTAGTGCTCAAAGCCTGCCATTCCATGAGCACAGCATTTATTTTTCAACGCGAATCAGTGAGCCCAATCAGCCTAATCATGACAACAAAAATCATAAACAACAGAGTAGAGCTGGCTAATACATCCTTAGTTTTGGGGTTATGCTCAGGTAAAACAATTTGGTTAATATAAAGATATTAGACTGTAGTAGCAAGCAATGCGTTATAGAAGAAGCCTACATAACCAACCCATAAAGTAAAACGTAACATCCATATATGGCCAGCTATGTAAACTTTAACATTGATTTATCCTGCAATAGATGTGGTTAAATTGGGAACATGTATACGTGTCTTGTTCTAATGCCTCTAAAGGGGAATGTAACCTAAAAGTAACTGGATGTTATCAGATTACGTTAATGAGTTCGGGTAATCTAAAAGTTACGTTACTGATTACTATTTGGACAGGTAACTAGTAACGGATTATATTTATTAAGTAACCTACCTGACCTGGCGTACATATAAAGAAACAGACCCCCCCCCCGCCCAATTTACCTTTGATGGGTTACAATCCACTGTCGTTTTATTCTCACTCCTCTGTAGAGCTGCGTCCGAGACGGTACTGTTGTTTGTGGTCACAGTACAAACTGATTTAACACTAACGTGAGACTTTAAAATCTGAAAACACTCATGTTTAAAACAACATTTAAAATGCGACTTCCCACTGGCTGCTTTCCTCTCCGAAGTAACGTTACATAGTTGGACACCCTTGTCGACAAGCGAACAAGCATCCAACAGCCACCCGTTGGCATTTCTAAACACAATCGACATAGCCAATCTGGTTGGCAAACTACTCTCTCCTAACTCTCTTTGATATTTTACATGCCGTGAGTGTCCATAAGCGTACCTTGTGGAGTTGACTAGTTTGCTAACGTTACTTACACATTTCGTTTCCTACTTTCTCTACTTGGACATTATTGCCGTGCGCCGCCATGATGCTTGTCTATCGTCACGTGCATTCGCCAAACCTGTGGCATATTCAATACGTCGATTCTGTTGTAAACCTTTCTTAAACGGAACGAAAACGGAAGGGACAACCCAGGGGCGGACACCCCGGGTGCAGATTTCGTTTACTTCCGTTTGGTTCCTCGTAACAGACCAAACGTTTTGTAACGCAATTCACCCAATGAATACACCCCAGCGCGTTTCCACATCCACAAAGTCGAAATTGGCTATATCCTAAAGAAATAATGAAAACAAAAATAGATTTTTGGTGTAAATTGAATTTTATAGTTATGCATAATGTTAGCAGTTTGGTTAGGGTTAATGTGAAAATAAATTGTCGAAATAGGCGGGGTTTAGGATTTTGCGGCAACTAGTGACGACACAGCCCACGCGATAGATGCGCAGTACATTGCGCATACTCACGACTTCTTTCACCTGAAGAACAAACATGGCAGAGTCGGAAGGTGTGACAACGTCTGCTGTTGCCAATAGCAATAGAACACACATTTCACAGAGTAAAAATGGAGTTAACGGGTCAGATAAACCACATAAAAGTGTGGTAATATTCGACTGTCGTCCGGAAAGACACGACGCAATGGAGAGAGTTCTGGACATAAATGGCTTGGACTTCAACGACTTCCTTCAAGTTGTATCGAAGGTACAGTAGCTAGCTAGCTAAAGTCGTTAGTTATCCAGAGATATGTTAGCCAGACAGCTGCCTGCTTGATTGCAAATTTGCAACAGCTGGCTCTTGAAAATGAATGAGTTCCCACGATTATTGACATTTAACTAGCAGCTCATTCGATAGCTTGGCTAGGTGGCGGATCATGGGAAGTGCATTGATCCAAAAATATAGCTGTCATTTGCCAATTTAATGTTTTAATGAAATTGTTAATAGCTTGCTAACACGTGTTATATGCAAGTGTTATAAGCAAGTTGTCAATACAATATCTAAACCATTCACCAAATTATCAAAATGTGTATATCTAACTCAGCAGATATGACAACTATTTTCCATGTGCCTTAGGAATTTTCCATTCCTTCCAACGAAACGTTTGTCTTGACAACAACGGACAGAAAAGGAATAGATTTTGACAGATATGGTAAGTGACATTCCAGTCAGGGCTACCTGGTGTAGTGCTAGAAAGAAATGCCAAAGTGAAATGCCAGTCATCAACTTTTTAATTGATCATTTAAAAGAATAGGCACGTAACTTGGATCAATCAGTGAAAATGTTTTTGGTATACTAATAGTCAGGCATTGGGTCACAAATAAGCCTTTTATACAAGGGGAATAAGAGATGAGCGACAATACGCTATGTTGTTGATGTGTTATCTCTTTCAGAGGATCTTCAACAAGGAAACACTCTCCACCTGTTGCAGACCGAGGACCAGATCCTGCCCGTGGCAACTAAGGAACACATTGTGTTTCTCCCTCACTATGACACACTGGTCCAGAGTGGCATGTATGAGTACTACGCTAGTGAGGGCCAGAATTCTTTACGTGAGTACCTCTGAAATACTGTACCTTCTCCAGCCCAAACCAACAATATTACAGTCCTGTATGTATTCATTAGCTGTGTTCACACTGAATGAAATGTCTATGCTCAGCACTTACGACCAATTTTCTACTCTATGACGCTTTGAAGTTACTGGCCCGGGCTGATTTTGTTCCAGAAGAAGCTGTGTTAAAAGGCCTATAGTTAATTAAAACCTTTCCCCCCCCCAACAGCGTATGCCTTTGCAGAACTAATCGACAATGCACTGTCAGCTACATCGCACAACACAGGAGTGAGGACCATAGACATCCGATTGGTGAGATACTACTGTGGATTAAAAAATACATTTTTACTCTCCCTATTTTTCTAACAATTGTAAACCTCATATGGTCTTGAATGAATGTGATGCATAAGTATTGTGATGTTTTCATATACAGGTCAGTGTTCTGCACCCCTACAGTATTGATGGAATGGGACACGGGGGTAGTTGATTGTTTCTCATCTCTTCCCCCAGCTGTTTGATGAGTCCTTGGGGAAACATGCAGTGGTTGTCATGGACAATGGCTGTGGAATGACGTCCAAACAGCTTAATAACTGGGCTGTGTACAGGCTCTCCAAATTCAGCAGGGAAAGCAGCACGTTTTCAAGGTTGGTTTAGCAAGAGTAGGGCCAGGAGTTTTTCCACATCACTCGATCTGACCTGTTCAGGTGTCTCGATCAGACAATGCGGTCAGACCCATCTCCCGAGTGGCACAGAGGTCTAAGGCACTGCATCTCAGTGCTAGAGACATCACGATAGACCCTGGTTCGATCCCGGGCTGTATCGCAACCGGCCGTGATCAGGAGTCCCCTAGGGCGGCGAACAATTGGCCCAGCGTCTTCTGTGTTCGGGGAGGGTTTGGCCGGGGTAGGCCGTCATTGTAAAATAAGAATTTGTTCTTAACTGACTTGCTAAGTTACATTTTTTTAAATGACTCACAGTAAATGTATATTAAAATGCACTTTCCAAATAATTAAGTATACACTTTAAGTTCGTTTTTGGTGCTTTCCATGTATCTATCGTCAGTGATTATCCTGTTTGTCTCACTAGTGATCATGCAGGGTATGTTCGCCCTGATCCAGTCGCTCGCAGTCTCAACAGTGATATATCATATTTTGGAGTAGGAGGGAAACAAGCAGTGTTCTACATTGGACAGTCAACCAGGGTAAATGTTCCTCTGTGTTCTACCATATTCCCCTAATGGACTGTGATGCGCTACTATATGACTTGATATCTCTGTCTTTGTTAAAGATGATCACCAAACCAGCGGGCTCCCCAGATGTCCATGAACTCATCATTTCAAAAGAAGAATTTGAGAGGAAGGAGCGGAACAAGGAAGATATTTACAGTGGTTTCATCAGAAACCGGAAGGTAAGGGATTACTCCCAGATCACTCAAAATGTTGATGTGATCTCCGAAAGGCGTCCTCAATCCATCCATTTTGGAACTTTCAGTATCGGTGGCAAACTGCTATAACCTTCCCTCAGTGGCCATCCTCTATTTAATGAAAGCCATCTTCAATTCTCCACCCCGCAGATGGCTGACTCGTCCCACGTGAGAGACGACGAGGAGCGCTTCCTCCATGGGCTGATCGCTGAGGAGGTGGGAAAGGACAGCTTCACGGTCGTGGTGGTTACGGGAGTCCAGCCTGAACATGTCACCTTCCTCAAGCAGGACTTCCACCTGTGGACCAGAGAACTGGCGTGAGTCTGCTCACCCATCTGATGATCCCAATATTATTTAATTGAGAAGGTATAAGGGCATTCCATAGAGACAGCGTGTGAGAAGTCATGGTCCAATGACTGTACCTGCTAGCAGAATGTGTCTAGTGTCCGAAGCTACATCATAATAGTCGGTAGATGGCTCCATTTGGATAATCACTGTTTGCGTCGCCGAACAGTGAACAAGAAACTATTAAAATCCAGTTTTTCGATTTCCCCCTCCCCAAATCAACACCAAACGTGGATTCTGTTATTTTCTGTTTCATACCTGTTTGTCCTGTTAATCAGTCTCGCAATATGGGCACCATGCTGCCCCAGACTGGAAGTACAGGAAATGTGTGCACGCAAAGACAAAAAAAAACGATGGGGATCCATATTAGATGTTGCTTTGGTAGCATCTAAAAACTGGATTTTTAATAGTTCACTGCTCAGTGACGCAAAGGGCGACTCCAATATACCGATTTATGGATGAAGCTTCAGACGCGTGACAAATGTTGCTAGCAGGTATAGACATTGGACCATGATTTCTCACACGTTGTCTCAGGTATGAAACACAGACCAGTGTAGACACAAAGTGAGAACCCAACATAGAATCCATGTTTGGTGTTGATTTGGGGAGGGGGAATCTGAACTGAATTTTAATAGTTTCGGCGACGCAAACAGTGATTCTCCAATTGGAGCCATCTACCGACTATTATGGGTGTAGCTTCGGACGCGGGACACATGCTGCTAGCAGGTACAGTCATTGGACCATAGCTTATCTCACGCGCTTTCATTATGGAACGCCCTTAGACCATGTCTCATTAATTAGAGGTATAGTATTGGGATACCGCCTGCCCTGCACCGTCCCAAATACCCACCACCACCTTTTAATCCAATTGGTTGTTGTCCTCTTTTGATTTTACTCTTTGAAATCCATTAACAAATTTATTGAAATTACCATCTACTTTGTTTTCAGCCACTTGTATCACTACTACATTCACGGCCTAAATGGGAATGACATGAAAGCCTCCTACCGAAACTCTGATTGTGTTTCCAACATTGACATTCAGGTAAGATTGTCATTGTATTTAAATAACCATGTAATTATGTTATTTTATGGTAGTGCTACAGACAATAGTCATCCAAGAGCATCTATTCAGTCTTTGAAGATGTATGTTTTATAACTCTTATTTTATTTTACCTTTATTTAACTAGGCAAGTCGGTTAAGAACAAATTCTTATTTTCAATGACGGCCTAGGAACAGTGGGTTAACTGCCTGTTCAGGGGCAGAACAACAGATTTGTACCTTGTCAGCTTGGGGATTTGAATTTGCAACCTTTCGGTTACTAGTCCAACTCTCTAACCACTAGGCTACCCTGCCGCCTCTAATTTTGTGGTACTATATTGATATTTATCTACTGTTCAGATCTCTCTGCTGGAGAAGTTCCCCAAGATCCCTCGCATGGTGAACCTCCGAGAGATCGACAACGACATGCAGACGCTCTACATCAACACGTCGGCTGACACATTCGAGTTCAAGGCCTGCACAGACGTTGACGGAATAGTGGAGGGGGTCCTGAGGTACCACCCCTTCCTCTATGACAGGGAGACCTACCCCGAAGACCCCTATGCCATACCAGGTAACATAGACTGTACCCCAAATGGTACCCTATTCCCTACATAGTGCACTAATTTTCACCAGAACCTAATAGGCATTGACTGCTATGTGTAGAGGGTTGCTGTCAGATGTTTGGACACATTGGTCACGGTCAAGTTTTTAAATCGCAGTAGTTCACAGTTAAGCTTTTAAAGTCTTGTGAAAATCTCATTTTTAAAAGCTCATACCTGAAGAATGTTGTTGACTCGTCCTTTACTAGTTGTGGCCAAAGCATAAATTCGAGAACCCACTCAGTAAAATCCAATCTCAAACTTTAAAAAATTAAAATAGCTTGGAATTTCTTGACATTTTATTCAACTAGGCAAGTCAGTTAAGAAGACATTCATATTTACAATGACAGATGACAAAAAGGCAAAAGAACTCCTGCAGGGAAGGGGGCTGGGATGAAAATAAAAAGATAAAAAATAAATAACAAAATGTCACAAGAATGACATCATTCTCCAGTGGGGAAAGGAGACTAAATGAGACACAGGCTCAGGAGGGCGCTCAAACTAGGTAGCAAGCCAATCGATCCATAGTTTGTTAGTTGCTGTATAGGAAAGAGGACAAAGCCTATCTCGCCAGTCACTTCTATTTCAAACTACATAGAACAGAAATAGAAACGCAACACTTTCAATGATTTGACTGAGTTACAGTTCATGTAAGGAAATCAGTCAATTAAAATAAATTCATTAGGCCCTAATCTATGGATTTCACATCACTTGGCTCGGAGTAATTAAAACTCGTTTTTCAACCACTCCACAAATTTCTTGTTAACAAACTATAGTTTGGCAACTCGGTTAGGACATCTACTTTGTGCATGACACAAGTAATTTTTCCAACAATTGTTAACAGACAGATTATTTCACTTATTCACTGTATCACAATTCCAGTGGGTTAGAAGTTTACATACACTAAGTTGACTGCCTTTAAACAGCTTGGAAAATGCCTGAAAATGATGTCATGGCTTTAGAAGCTTCTGAAAGGCTAATTGACATAATTTGAGTCAATTGGAGGTGTGTACCTGTGGATGTATTTCAAGGCCTACCTTCAAACTCAGTGCCTCTTTGCTTGACATCATGGGAAAATCCAAAGAAATCAGCCAAGACCTCAGAAAACAAATTGTAGACCTCCACAAGTCTGGTTCCTTGGGAGTAATTTCCAAACACCTGAAGGGACCACGTTCATCTGTACAAACAATAGTACGCAAGTATAAACACCATGGGACCACGCAGCCGTCATACCACTCAGGAAGTAGACGCGTTCTGTCTCCTAGAGATGAACGTACTTTGGTGTGAAAAGTGCAAATCAATACCAGAACAACAGCAAAGGACCTTGTGAAGATGCTGGAGTCCTCTATAAACAACCTGAAAGGCCGCTCAGCAAGGAAGAAGCCACTGCTCCAAACCACCATTAAAAAAAGACAGACTACGGTTTGCAACTGCACATGGGGACTTTTTGGGGAAATGTCCTCTGGTCTGATGAAACAAAAATAGAACTGTTTGGCCATAATGGCCACCGAAGAACACCATCCCAACCATGAAGCACAGGGGTGGCAGCATCATGTTGTGGGGGTGCTTTGCTGCAGGAGGGACTGGTGCACTTCACCAAATAGATTGCTTCATGAGAAAGGAAAATTGTGGATGTATTGAAACGTTTCAAGACATCAGTCAGGAATTTAAAGCTTGGTCACAAATGGGTCTTTCAAATGGACAATGACCCCAAGCATACTTCCAAAGTTGTGGCAAAATGGCTTAAGGACAACAAAGTCACTGTATTGGTGTGGCCATCACATAGCCTTGACCTCAATCCTATAGAAAATTTGTGGGCAGAACTGAAAAAGCGTGTGCGAGCATGGAGGCCTACAAACCTGACTTAGTTACACCAGCTCTGTCAGGAGGAATGGGCCAAAATTCACCCAACTTATTGTGGGAAGCTTGTGGAAGGCTACACACAACATTTGACTCAAGTTAAACAATTTAAAGGCAATGCTACCAAGTACTAATTGAGTGTACAGTCATGGCCAAAAGTTTTGAGAATGACACAATCATTTTCAGTCTGCTGCCTCAGTTTTTATGATGGCAATTTGCATATACTCCAGAATGTTATAAAGTGATCAGATGAATTGCAATTAATTGCAAAGTCCCTCTTTGCCATGCAAATGAACTGAATCCCCCAAAAACATTTCCACTGCATTACAGCCTTGCCACGAAAGGACCAGCTGCCATGTCAGTGATTCTCTCTTTAACACATGTGTGAGTGTTGACGAGGACAAGGCTGGAGATCACTCTGTCATGCTGATTGAGTTCTAATAACAGACTGTAAGCTTCAAAAGGAGGGTGGTGCTTGGAATCACTGTTCTTCCTGTCAACCATGGTTACCTGCAAGGAAACTTGTGCCGTCATCATTGCTTTGTACAAAAAGGGCTTCACATGCAAGCATATTGCCGGTAAGATTGCACCTAAATCAACCATTTATCAGATCATCAAGAACTTCAAGGAGAGCGGTTCAATTGTTGTGAAGAAGGCATCAGGGCGCCCTAGATGCGCCAGGACTCTCTCCTAATGTTGATTCAGCTGCGGGATCGGGGCACCACCAGTACAGAGCTTGCTCAGGAATGGCAGCAGGCAGGTGTGAGTGCATCTGCACGCACAGTGAGGCAAAGACTTTTGGAGGATGGCCTGGTGTCAAGAAGGGCAGCAAAGAAGCCACTTCTCTCCAGGAAGAACATCAGAGACAGACTGATATTCTGCAAAAGGTACAGGGATTGGACTGCTGAAGACTGAGGTAAAGTCATTTTCTCTGAATCCGCTTTCCGATTTGTTTGAGGCATCTGTAAAAAAAGCTTGTCCGGAGAAGACAAGGTGAGCGCTACCATCAGTCCTGTGTCATGCCAAAAGTAATGCATCCTGAGACCATTCATGTGTGGGGTTGCTTCTCAGCCAAGGGAGTGGGCTCACTCAAAATTTTGCCTAAGAACACAGCCATGAATAAAGAATGGTACCAACACATCCTCAGAGAGCAACTTCTCCCAACCATCCAGGAACAGTTTGGTGACGAACAATGCCTTTTCCAGCACGATGGAGCATCTTGCCATAAGACAAAAGTGATAACTAAGAGGCTCTGGGAACAAAACATCAATATTTGGGTCCATGGCCAGGAAACTCCCCAGACCTTAATCCCATTGAGAACTTGTGGTCAATCTTCAAGAGGCGGGTGGACAAACAAAACCCCACAAATTCGGACAAACTCCAAGCATTGATTATGCAAGAATGGGCTGCCATCAGTGTGGCCCAGAAATTAATTGACAGCATGCAAGGGCGGATTGCAGAGTTCTTGAAAAAGGTTAAACACTGCAAATATTGACTCTTTGCATCAACTTCATGTAATTGTCAATGAAAGCCTTTGACACTTGTGAAATGCTTGTAAGTATACTTCAGTATTCCATAGTAACATCTGACAAAAATATCTAAAGGCACTGAAGCAGCAAACTTTGTGGAAATTAATACTCAAACATTTTGGCCACGATGTAAACTTCTGACCTACTGGGAATGTGATGAAAGAAATAAAAGCTGAAATAAATCATTTTCTCTACTATTATTCAGACATTTCACATTTTAAAAATAGTGGTGATCCTAACTGACCTAAGATGTTTAATCCTAGTAAAAATTACCCATCAGGAATTGTGAAACTGAGTTTAAATGTATTTGGCTAAGGTGTATGTAAACTTCCAACTTCAACTGTATGCATCTGTTGGTCACAAAAAAAGTAGGGCCGTGGATTAAAAAAACATAATAAATACTTGGTATCTGGTGTGACCCCCATTTGCCTCATGCAGTTCTACGCATCTCCTTGACATAGACTTGATCAGGTTGATTGTGGCCTGCTGAATATTAGCTCAATCCTCTTCAATGGCTGTGTAAAGTTGCTGGAAATTGGCGGGAACTGGAGCATGCTGTTGTATACGTCGATCCAGAGTATCCCAACCATGCTCAATGAGTGGTGACATGTCTGAGTATGCAGGCCATGGAGTGACTGGGACATTAAAATCAAATTGTATTAGTCACATGTGCTGAATATGACCAGTGTAGACCTTACAGTGAAATGCTTACTTATGACCCCCTAACCAACAGTGTAGCTTAAAAAATATATAAAAATATGTATGTGATAAAAGTAACAAGTAATTAAAGAGCAGAAGAAAAAATATAACAATATGTACAGAGTTAATGTGCAGGGGAACCAGTTAGTTGAGGTAGTATGTACATGTAGGGAGAGTTAATTAAAGTATGCATAGATAAGAATGGCAGTGGTGTGGAGAGGGGAGGGGGCAAAGCAAATAGTCTGGGTAGCTGTTTGACTAGATTTTCACACGTCTAATGGCTTGGGGTAGAAGCTGTTTAGAAACTTCTTTGACCTAGACTTTGCGCTCTGGTACTGCTTGCCGTGCGGAAGCAGGGAGAACAGTCCATGACTAGGGTGGCTTTTAGGGCCTTCCTCTGACACCGCCTGGTATAGAGGTCCTGGATGTCAGAACTTGGCCCCAGTGACGTACTGGGCCGTTCTCACTACCCTCTGTTAGAGGTCGACCGATTATGATTTTTCAACACCGATACTGATTATTGGAGGACCAAAAAAAGCCGATACCGATCAATCGGCCGTTTTTTATTTTTTATTATTATTATTATTTTTTTTTTTCTCAATTTATTTTTTCATAATGACAATTCCAACAATACTGAATGAACATTTATTTTACCTTAATATAATACATCAATAAAATCAATTTAGCCTCCAGTAAGTAATGAAACATGTTCAATTTGGTTTAAATAATGCAAAAACCAAGTGTTGGAGAAGAAAGTAAGTGCAATATGTGCCATGTAAGAAAGCTAACGTTTAAGTTCCTTGCTCGGAACATGAGAACATATGAAAGCTGGTGGTTCCTTTTAACATGAGTCTTCAATATTCCCAGGTAAGAAGTTTTATGTTGTGGTTATTATCGGACTATTTCCCTCCATACCATTTGTATTTCATTAACTTTTGACTATTGGATGTTCTTATAGGCACTTTAGTATTGCCAGTGTAACAGTATAGCTTCCATCCACTATGTTAATATGTTGATGTGGTTACCAAGCAACTTGAAGCTCACAACCTGCTCCACTGCAGCCCTGTTGATGAGAATGGGGGTGTGCTCGGTCCTCCTTTTCCTGTAGTCCACAATCATCTCCTTTGTCTTGATCACTTTGAGGGAGAGGTTGTTGTCCTGGCACCACACGGCCAGGTGTCTGACTTCATCCCTATAGGCCGTCTCGTTGTTGTCGGTGATCAGGCCTACCACTGTTGTGTCATCAGCAAATTTAATTTAAGGATGGTGTTGGAGTTGTGCCTGGCCGTGTAGTCATGAGTGAACAGGGAGTACTCATGACTGCACGGCCAGGCACAACTCCAACACCATCATTAAATAATCAGCTTCCAGGAATTGTGTACAGATCCTTGTGACATGGGGCTGTGCATTATCATGCTGAAACATGAGGTGATAGCGGAGGATGAATGGCCAGACAATGGGCTTCAGGATCTTGTCACAGTATCTGTGCATTCAAATTGCCATAGATAAAATGCAATTATGTTCATTGTCCGTTGCTTATGCCTGCGCATACCTAAACCCCACCACCATCATGGGGCACTCTGTTCATATCGTTTACCTCTGCAAACCGCTTGCCCACACGACGCCATGCACGCTGCCCGGTACAATCTTTAAACTGGGATTCATCTGTGACGAGCACACTTCTCCAGCCATTGGCCATCGAAGGTGAGCATTTTCCCACTGAAGTCTGTTACGATGCCGAACTACAGTCAGTTCAAGACCCTGGTGAGGATGACAAGCAAGCAGATGAGCTTCCCAGAGATGGCTTATGACAGTTTGTGCAGAATGGGATGGTATGATTACATGTGATCTGCAGTTGTGTGCCTGTTTGGATGTACTGCCAAATTATCTTACGGTAGAGAAATTAATGTTAAATTCTCTGGCAAGAGCTCTGGTGGACATTCCTTCTGTCAGCATGCCGATTGCATGCTCCCTCAACTTGAAATATCTGTAGCATTGTCTTATGTGACAATTGCACATTTTATTGGTATTTTATTGTCCCCACACAAGGTGCACCTGTGTAATGGTCATGTTTAATCAACTTGTTGATATGCCACACCTGTCAGTTTGATGGATTGTCTCGACAAAGGAGAAATGCTCACCAACAGGGAAAAATTTCTGCTATCTTTTATTTCAGCTCATGAAACATGGGACCAACACTTTACATGTTGCGTTTGTATTTTTTGTTCAGTGTATGTGGTTTGTAAGAATTGGCCTGTTGGCTGTTTTTAGAAGCAGTAGTGAAGCTAGAATGCTAATGTTAGCTATTGAGGTTAGCTTAGAAATCAAGCCAAATCAGATCCTCCATACAACCAACTCGCCATTCCCTTCGATTTTAAATCCTGTGGAAACCGAGGTAGCTGTAGTTGACTCCTATATGTAGCAACAGGTGGTTGGCCTGCTTAGCTCCTAGCAATAATTTGTTAGATAGCAGTCTGCATTAGTTGCAGTTGGAGTAGTGCCCTAATAGTTCCGTCGTGTTAACAAATCCTGATTCAATCCATACTATACAGTAAGTAGCCGTTCGATATTGGCATATAAAAAAACGCAAGACTGCTAGGCAGTCTGTGCATCCCTACCCCACCTGGAGTTGGTAGATAATTTGAATTTCCAAGTGTATGTGTGTCTCATTGACTGAGCTGGCAAATTTAGCTTTTTTGGGCGGTATTCGCCCCAACCACTGTTTCTACTCAGGCCAAGCTGGGGCATAGAGAAGCTGCTTTTTAACATCCTTAATTATACTTTTTTGGAAGGACATGTATTAAATTAATATTGTCATACATTTTAGGTAATTATTTAATATCTTTAACACTTGCCAGATACTTTAAATCACAGTAGGCCCTGTAAGATAAGTCAGGTGTTCCCATACTAACCATGTGAAAAAATGTTGAAATAAACAGCCAATGTTTACTTATTTGGGACTGACAGTCAATTGAAAATCATTCAAACATAATTTATGATTTGTTTTCTCAACTCACCATCACATACTTTTAACGTGGGGCTATGACAGTCAATTGCAAATTAGTCTGACGTAATGTATCTTATCTCAACACCACTAATGAGATGGGTGTGCTTGATGCATGTCGCGTCAGAGCTTCTCAAATTCGGCGGGCGTGGTCGACAATGCACAATTCATCTGTCACATCAACCTGGATCGATATTTGGTTTTAATGCAGACGAGAGCACTGAATCCAGCTTCACACAGATATAAGCTGGTGACGGGTACCTTGAGTTTTATGGTGCTTTCAAGATAAGTGGGAACTCTGAAAAATACGAGGTCAAATCATGACGTCAATGATTATCAGGTCGGAAACTCGGGGCTCCAGAAAGTGGTCAGAGTTCCCGAGTTGGATGACTGTTCAAAATTATTTTTCCCAGTTGGAGTCCCCCCCCCGGGTTTTCAGTTGTCTTGAACGCTCTGAAGTCAGAGATTTCCAAGTTTACAGATATTTTGACTGCGCCATTAATGCTCAGAGGTAAACGGCAGGGTATTCCCTTTCAGTCAGGAATCAAAACTACTACGTAATGATCCGTGAATGCGTTGTCTGCAACATTTGTCACATGATAGCTCTCAGCTGTTCGATTCTACTGTTCAGTTTCCCATGTCTCTTACATGATTTTCTTTTAATTACACAGTCAACCGATTTACATTTTTTTATTTAATCATTAATTCATTTAATGACAGCAGTTCCTCTCTCAATGCAACAAATATTTCCAACTCTCCCCCTCTAACCACCAAGCCTCTGTATGAAATGGAACGTTGTCATGCTCTGATCCCATATCTCCACATAGTTTTGCGTGCACACTGGGGATGTGTTTTTTTTTGTTGGGTTTTGTGTGTGTATTTTATTAGGATCCCCATTAGCTATTGCAAAAGCAGCAACTACTCGGGTTTGCTGTAGTTTACAATTGAAGTTACCTGCTGCAGTATATCGCCGAGTTCTGTGCGAATCTCTTTTGCAGCCAGTTGCTCTCGGTGTATCATACAATGTGTCTATGTGGCAGAGGGAGACACATTCATAACGAGTGCCAATGCCTGGCCGCCGTCCCGCCATAGATGGAGCAAAAGCCCACCAGTCGATCTATTTGTCAAAATAGCCACGCCGCAAACCCGACATCCCCTGTTCCGTTTTATACTCTGTATTCACGAGACGGAACAGTATTTCCCCGTGAATAGCATCCCCCGAAATGTATTGCAAACAAGTCGATGCATAGGCATTTCGGCCCTCACAGCTAATCTCCATTTGGAGAGCATAAACTGGGGAGTTTGAGTTGGGCAATCCTCTTGATTGCTAGCAATAGCATGAATTGTTTGACAGTGTTATCTGACAAAGGTATTGATGTGAGTTTCTGTGCCTCTGCCTCCCCACGCAGTTTTAACCATATCAATTGTAAGAACAATGGTGCAACTCTAATAAAATTAAATTGTTATAACAATGCGCTTTCTCCCGCGTTGGATAGCGGTCGCTGTCACAACAGTGTGCTGTTGAATTGCCACCTTTTCCTAGACCATGTTGCTAAGTGCATAATAGCAAAGTTAACCAGAATATTTCAAAACTAAGAAATAATACATGGAATTAGTTAGTCAGGAGTGGGGGGCCCCGGTGCACAACTGAGCAGGAGGACAAGTACATTAGTGTCTAGTTTGAGAAACCGACGCCTCACAAGTCCTCAACTTGCAGCTTCATTAAATAGTACCTGCAAAACACCAGTCTCAATGTCTACAGTGAAGAGGTGACTCTGGGATGCTGGCCTTCCAGGCAGAGTTGCAAAGAAAAAGCCCTATCTCAGACTGGCCAATAAAAATAACCAATTAAGATTGGGGGGAGAACACAGACACTGGACAGCGGAATCCAGACTAGGAGGCCAACATCCCAGAGTCGCCGCTTCACTGACTTTGAGACTGGTGTTTTGCGGGTACTATTTAATGAAGCTGCCAGTTAAGGACTTGTGAGGCGTCTGTTTCTCAAACTAGACACTCTAATGCACTTGTCCTCTTGCTCAGTTGTGCACCGGCGCCTCCCACTCTTTCTATTCTAGTTAGAGCCAGTTTGCGCTTTTTCTGTGAAGGGAGTAGTGCAAAGCGTTGTACGAGATCTTCAGTTTCTTGGCAAGTTCTCGCATAGAATAGCCTTCATTTCTCAGAACAAGAATAGACTGACGTGTTTCAGAAGAAACTTCTTTGTTTGTGGCCATATTGAGCCTGTAATCGAACCCACAAATGCTGATGCTCCAGATACTCAATTAGTCTAAAGAAGGCCAGTTTTATTGCTTTTTTAATCAGAAGGACGGTTTTCAGCTGTGCTAACAATTGAAAAAAGGTTTTCTAATGATCAATTAGCTAATCCAAGTTATTCATTTTAAAAGGCTTGCTGATAATGGGCCTCTGTACGCCTATGTAGATATATATACTATAACAATGTCTGCACTGTATTTCTGATCAATTTGATATTATTTCAATGGACAAAACGTGGACATTTCTAAGTGACCCAAAACTTGTGTGTTTGTGTAAAAATACAATTGGTCGAAAAAACAGATGACTCGGTCAACGAATATACTTTTTAGTCAGGTACCGTTTTTTAAATTTTATTTTGTCTCAGGATTTAGAACATCCTCTCGCGACCCCATTTTCATATCAGGTGACCCCTAGTTTGATAACCGCTGATAGAAGTGTCATAACGTACTGAGATATTATGGCATCTGAAATGAACATTTTCTTGTAAAGCCCATGTGATCTCATCTTTGAGTTCAGCAAAAGTCTGATTGCATTCTGTTCCCTCTAATAATATTCACCAGCTACGGAAGAGGATGATGACAGTATCGTCCTGAACCAGGCCAGGGGGAAGAGGCCCATATTTGAGTGTTTTTGGAATGGACGTCTCATCCCATACACCACTGTATCCGAGTAAAGACTTTCAAAATGCTATTTTAATAATACATTTTTCTTCAGTAATGTATACTTTAACAAAAAAAAGGGTTAATGTTTGAATTCTGTGTTCGTCCGTCGTGTTTCAGGTTTGATTGGTGCGCATGGCCAAAGAAGACAGGGACAGTGCCTGCAGAGTGTTACAGCAGGTTCTCAGGGGTGCTGTTCACCAATGACAGGTTCCAGGTCAGCACCAATAAGCTCACTTTCATGGACCTGGAGCTGCAGCTAAAGAATAAGGAGACCTTATTCACCCGCATTGTCAATGGCCAGGTAGCTTCCTTGTGTCTGATGTTTATGTTCTATCACTAGCAAACCTCAGTCCTCTTGGGTGGAATAAAATATTATAGCATATTTAAGCCTCAGAGCTGGACATCTTAACACCCATATTAGACAAATGTGATAACAGTATTACTGAATTACCACTATGATGTTGAACATTTAGCATAAAACAAATTGCTGTGTTACTGATGCATGTCATTTCCCCTCCCAGGAACAAAGGGTTAAAATCCATAAGGAGTTTCACCAGTGGCTGAAGACCTGCCACGAGAAGTGGGACAAGCAAGTTAAGTTCAGAGGCTTCAAGAGAACCATCACACGAACAGACGTGACCACAAAGAAGATGCAATCTCCTTGGGCTACCTTCTCCTCCATCGAGTGGGACGGTAGAGTGTACAAAGCTGGTCAATACGTGAGCATCCTCTTCCTAAGACTGTAGAGCCTGGTTCAATCTCAATTTGTCTTACCATGATTCCTTGCATCCTCTCTCATTGGCTCCTTCTCCACCACCACATTGGAGGAGAAAGTTAAAGGTTCCTCCCCTCAACCTTCTCCAATGCGTTCTGGGAAGGAGGCGAGGAGAGACAATGTAAGGAATTGAGACAGGGCAACAGAACTATTTGGTCGCTGTGGTTTGAAGTGTTAATTAGTTGGCTTGTTTAAACGTCTTTAAATACAGTCAGATAATTAAGTAGCTCATGTGTAGATCTCTAAAGTCTGTTCTCACTGACTTTCCTTCAAGGTGAAGTCTCAGAAAACACAGCCCATCTTCTTTGGCTCCGTTATTCAGTTCCTACTGTATGGCGATCACGAGGGAGATGTCTACGCCACAGGAGGGCAGGTGCAGGTGGCCATGGTAAGACGTCAGACAAAATGATAGTAGTGACACTTTGTTCTACACACTATTATCCTAAAGAACTCCCATTGTCTTAACATATGCAATTGCATGATTTTGGCTGCAAAATCATCTGTTTTTGTATCGGTTCCCATAGGAACCAAAGGCGCTGTACGATGACATCAAGACAATACCCATCTCCAAAATCGACAGGGTGATTACCAACGCAGCCATCAAGAAGAGCATTGATGACGAACTAGCCAAGTGAGGGAACCATTTTGGATTTTATTCCCAACGTACATGAATGTGTTCATTATGCCCCAGTGGTTCATGGGTTTATGATGTAACATTGTCCCGTTTTTGCCCCAGACTCCCAGACAAGCTAAAAGTGACCTGGCCAGAGGGCAACCCCTGGACCCAGAACGATGTCCGGCCAGCAGGCACTCCACTAGGTACAGAGACGGACGCTCTGCACCTTACACAGTTGCTCCGTGCTATCTGCCAAGTGTGTTTGATACTGTATCCCAAGTATGCACATCTTTGTGAGTGACTGATCTCCTTTTCATTCCTTGCAGGACCTCTCCATGTGGAAATTCTCAACAAGAAAGGAGAGTCAATATCTAGGATACCATCAGCCATGCAAAATGCAACACGGAAAGCACTTTCGATCGAACTAAAAGTTGTTTGGCATTGTGAGTTGATCTGAATCGTAAGAATGATTGCTGCTGTTACAGTTGAAGTCGGAAGTTTACATACACCTTAGCCAAATACATTTAAACTCAGTTTTCACAATTACTGACATTTAATCCTAGTAAATATTCCCTGTCTTAGGTTATTTAGGATCACCAATTTATCTTAAGAATGTGAAATGTCAGAATAATAGTAGAGAGAATGATTTATTTCAGCTTTTTATTTCTTTCATCACATTCTCAGTGGGTCAGACGTCTACATACACTCAATTAGTATTTGGTAGCATTGCCTTAAAAATGGTTTAACTTGGGTCAAATGTTTTTGGTACCCTTCCACAAGCTTCCCACAATAAGTTGGGTGAATTTTGGCCCATTCCTCCTGACAGAGCTGGTGTAACTGAGTCAGGTTTGTAGGCCTCCTTGCTCGCATACACTTTTTCAGTTCTGCCCACAAAGTTTCTATAGGATTGAGGTCAGGGCTTTGTGATGGCCACGCCAATACCTTGACTTTGTTGTCCTTATAGCCATTTTGCCACAACTTTGGAAGTATACTTGGGGTCATTGTACATTTGGAAGACCCATTTGCGACCAAGCTTTAACTTCCTGACTGATGTCTTGAGATGTTGCTTCAATCTATCCACATAATTTTCCTTTGTCATGAAGCCATCTATTTTGTGAAGTGCACCAATCCCTCCTGCAGCAAAGCACCCCCACAACATGATGCTGCCACACCCGTACTTCACAGTTGGGATAGTGTTCTTCAGGCTTGCAAGCCTCCCCCTTTTTCCTCCAAACATAACGATGGTCATTATGGCCAAACAGTTATATTTTTGTTTCATCAGACCAGAGGACATTTCTCCAAAATGTACGATCTTTGTCCCCATGTGCTGTTGCAAACCGTAGTCTGGCTTTTTTATGGCGGTTTTGGAGCAGTGGCTTCTTCCTTGCTGAGCGGCCTTTCAGGTTATGTCGATATTGGACTTGTTTTACTGTGGATATAGATACTTCTGTACCTGTTTCCTCCAGCATCTTCACAAGGTCCTTTGCTGTTGTTCTGGGATTGATTTGCACTTTTCACACCAAGGTACGTTCATCTCTAGGAGACAGAACGCGTCTCCTTCCTGAGCAGTATGACTGCTGCGTGGTCCCATGGTGTTTATACTTGCGTACAATTGTTTGTACAGATGAATGTGGTACCTTCAAGCGTTTGGAAATTGCTCCCAAGGATGAACCAGACTTGTGGAGGTCTACAATTTATTTTCTGAGGTCTTGACTGATTTTCTTTTGATTGTCCTATGATGTCAAACAAAATGGCACTGAGTTTGAAGGTGGGCCTTGAAATGCATCCACAGGTACACCTCCAATTGACTCAAATGATGTCATGGCTTTAGAAGCTTCTGATAGGCTAATTGACATCAATTTCTGGAATTTTCCAAGCCGTTTAAAGGCACAATCAACTTAGTGTATGTAAACTTTTGACCTACTGGAATTGTAATGCGGTGAAATAATCTGTCTGTAAACAAACGTTGGAAAAATGACTTGTGTCATGCACAAAGTAGATGTCCTAACCGACTTATCAAAACTATAGTTTGTTAACAAGACATTTTTGGAGTGGTTGTGAAACGAGTGTTAATGGCTCCAACCTAAGTGAATGTAAACTTCTGACTTCAATTGTATATTTTTGGCGGACTGTTTCAACGGCTAGTGTGTGTATACCCTGTCATAAATAGTTTTCTCTCTTCCTCCCTAGCACCTAATGGTGATGTGGAAACCAACTCTCACATTGCAGCACATTCGGCCAAGTGGGCATTCTGGTTCAGAACCATGGGTAATTGTTTTATTTTAATAATTTACTTTATTGTAATGATTTTAGTTTCCTCTCCTCTGTTTTTGTTACTGGCTAGTGATGCAGTGTTTGTCATAATGTCTGACTCTCCGGAGGCTTATCAGTGTTGCTTCTGCATCTGCATTTCTTGCTGTTTGGTGTTTTAGGCTCGGTATCTCCTATAAGCTCTTTAGGACATCTGCCAATGTAAAAAGGGCTTTTTAAATAAATGTGATTCCCTGTACAGAAAACCTGAACAAGCTGGGGAAGTACACTCTGCACCTGAACACAATACTCAATGTCAATGAGAGCAACGCTACCATCTGGGCTGGGAATCGGCTTCCCAACCACACACTGGACTTCTCCATTACTGGTAAGTTAATTTCTGAAATCAGACTGCCACACATATACATTATATGCGTTGGCCCTCTCCAGTAGCAATCAGATCCATCTCCTAAACAGCTGTTTCCTGTCTTTTCTCCTCTCCTAGAGGGCAGTGCAGAGAGGTTTGTGGTGGGCACAGTGAACACCCTGCTCCATGTGGGGGTGCCTTTCCACATCCCACTGGAGCTGCTGGATGAATACGGTCACCCTGCTCGCCCCCCTCCCAACCTCAAGCCCCTCCTGGAATGCAGGTAGGTTACACATAAAAATAGTTAAACACGTTGTCATGTTTTGAGATGTTTTGTTTTGGGTACTTTGTGTCTATGCGGAGTATTTCCAAAGAATTTTCTAAAGATATTAATTAAATGCGCTGATTCGTTGATTGATAGGTGTTTTTATTTTCTGTTTGCACATCCCCTCTGTGTGTGTTGACTGTGTAATAAAGACGTTTCCCTGCAGGGCTCAGCCCCGGAATCTGTCAGTCAGCTCCTCGCTGTTAAGCTGGTGGTTCTTACTGTGTTTCAGTGCCCTGGAAGTGAGTTACGAGGGGGTGACCGCTAGGGGGACCATTTTGACCATCCGAGGCGTCAGAGCCAGGGGGGCGGTGCAGCACTACCAGAGCAAGGTCAGAGACCCGCTGGTTTCCAGGGCTGCAGGGCTCTCACTTTACCTCTATCCAGATGAACCTCAAAGAAACAGACACTCCACTGAAAGCTTTCTCAAATTACGTCCCCAAGTAATGTGTGAAATATATGGGTCTTATTTTTCTCTCGGCAGACGCACGACTTGAAAGTGGTACTGCCTGGCCTCAAACAGGACTCGCAGACTCTGAAGATCAGCCTTCTCCCTGGTAAAGTGATTGATTTAACTTGAAGTCACAAATTAAAGAATGTTTGTGCTCCTAGGTATTCAGAGAAAAATACTTGTTAACTTGGTAAACAGCGAATGGACCATTTTGCGTAAAAAAAAAGCTAAATTGCATTAAAACTCTGTTTTAACAACCTGTGATTTACGGCAACAACTTGGGGGGGGGGGTCTGCTGCTCTGCTTTGAGAAGAAATATCCTCTTTAATGGGGGGGGGGGGGGTTGTCGGTAGATCCCGACAAGGACTTTTAAGTCAATGATTGCCCTGGTGACAGTTGCATATGCTGTCCAGCTGTGGCTTGAGGGCTAGTTAGGGTGACAACATGGGATAACAAAACACATTAACCACCCTTTAGGACTTATAAAACATAAACATATGTAGTCCAAATGGTGTTATAAGCAGCACTGTATATACAGTCACCTCCAAATGTATTTGGACAGTGACATATTTGTACTCCTGCACTTTTTAAATGACACAATGACTGAGGTTAAAGTGCAGACTCCTTTTTAATCTGAGGGAATGATGAGTGAGGAAGTTAGACGTACGTATCATACCCTCCCCTGTTACTGTGATGGTGAGAGGTTAGCATGTTTTGAGGGTATGATAAACTCAGCAAAAAAAGAAAGGTCATCTCACTGTCAACTGCATTTATTTTCAGCAAACTTAACATGTGTAAATGTTTGTATGAACATGACATGATTCAACAACTGAGACATAAACTGAACAATTTCCACAGACATGTGAGTAACAGAAATGGATTTTTTATTTTTATTTTTTTATTCACCTTTATTTAACCAGGTAGGCTAGTTGAGAACAAGTTCTCATTTACAACTGCGACCTGGCCAAGATAAAGCATAGCAGTGTGAACACACAACACAGAGTTACACATGGAGTAAACAATTAACAAGTCAATAATACAGTAGAAAAAAGGAGTCTATATACATTGTGTGCAAAAGGCATGAGGAGGTAGGCGAATAATTACAATTTTGCAGATTAACACTGGGGTGATAAATGATCAGATGGTCATGTACAGGTAGAGATATTGGTGTGCAAAAGAGCATAAAATAAAAAAAACAGTATGGGGATGAGGTAGATAAAAATGGGTGGGCTATTTACCGATAGACTATGTACAGCGGCAGCGATCGGTTAGCTGCTCGGATAGCAGATGTTTGAAGTTGGTGAGGGAGATAAAAGTCTCCAACTTCAGCGATTTTTGCAATTCGTTCCAGTCACAGGCAGCATAGAACTGGAAGGAAAGGCGGCCAAATGAGGTGTTGGCTTTAGGGATGATCAGGGAGATACACCTGCTGGTGCGCGTGTTACGGGTGGGTGTTGCCATCGTGACCAGTGAGCTGAGATAAGGCGGAGCTTTACCTAGCATGGACTTGTGTTCCTGAACAAAGGGGGGGTAAAAATCAAAAGTAACAGTCCGTATCTGGTGTGACCATCAGCTGCATTAAGTACTGCAGTGCATCTCCTCCTCATGGACTACACCAGATTTGCCAGTGCTTGCTGTGAGATGTTACCCCACTCTTCCATCAAGGCACCTGCAAATTTCCAGACATTTCTGGGGAATGGGCCTAGCCCTCACTCTTCCGATCCAACAGTTCCCAGACGTGCTCAATGGGATTGAGATCGGGGCTCTTCGCTGGCCATGGCAGAACACTGACATTCCTGTCTTGCAGGAAATCACGCACAGAATAAGCAGTATGGCTGGTGGCATTGTCATGCTGGAGGGTCATGTCAGGATGAGCCTGCAGGAAGGGTACCACATGAGGGAGGAGGATGTCTTCCCTGTAACGCACAGCGTTGAGATTGCCTGAAATGACAACAAGCTCAGTCCTATGATGCTGTGACACACCGTCCCAGACCATGACGGACCCTCCACCTCCAAATCGATCCCGCTCCAGAGTACAGGCCTCGGTGTAACGCTCATTCCTTCGACGATAAACGCGAATCCGACCATCACCCCTGGTGAGATAAAACCGCAACTCGTCAGTGAAGAGCACTTTTTGCCAGCCCTGTCTGGGTACAAACCCACGGTCGCTGGACCATAGGCAACGTTGTTTCCAGTGATGTCTGGTGAAGACCTGCCTACCAACAGGCCTACAAGCCCTCATTCCAGCCTCTCTCAGCCTATTGCGGACAGTCTGAGCACTGATGGAGGGATTGTGCGTTCCTGGTGTAACTCTGGCGGTTGTTGTTGCCATCCTATACCGCAGGTGTGATGTTCGGATGTACCGATCCTGTGCAGATGTTACACGTGGTCTGCCACTGCGAGGACGATCGGATGATCAGCTGTCCATCCTGTCTCCCTGTAGCACTGTCTTATTTTAAACCCTTTACAATGCAGATCTGTGAAGTTATTTGGATTTTTACAAATTATCTTTGAGAGACAGTGTCCTGAAAAAGGGACATTTCTTTATTTGCTGAGTTTATTTGTCTAACTTTCTCCATAATCATGGTAACATCCACATTAATGTAGAAGTCTTTAGAAACGTATTCTTATTTACAATAAAAGTGACTCCAAAATGACAATACATTATTGTCATTTATTTATTCTATTTAGTACAAAATAATCTGAAACACACTCAAAACAAAACTGAAAATACATCCAATAAATGTGTGGAGTCACAAGCTTGATGTAGTCATTGCATGCTTGGAATATGGGACCAAATACTAAACTTTTAACTACTTTAATACAGAAATGAATTTGTCCCGATACTGTTGGGGGGGACTAGGCACAGAAAGTGCTGCAATTGATGAAAATGCCCTCAAATTAAAGCTGACTGTCTGCACTTTTAGTCTCACGTAATAACCTCCCATTGTATAATTTCAAATCCAAAGTGCTGGAGTAGAGAGCCAAAACAACAAAACATGTCACTGTCCCAATACTTTTGGAGCTCAATGTGTTCAGTGTACATGTAAAGGACATTCCATAGTAGTGTGTCAGCTGAATGTGTGTTTTTTACAGGTAACCCAGATTCACTGAAAGTGAAACAAGAGGATCCAATCACTGTGGAGAATGGAACTTCGGTTAGCTTTGATGTGGAGGTCCATGACGTAGCAGGAAACGTCACAGCTCACCCCAAATTGATCATCAGCTGCCAGGTAAAATCAGACTAGACCCTGACTCTGGAGGTATATACTCAAGTCAAAAGCAGAGGAATTGCACAACTGCAATTTCTATCCCCATCACTAACTTGGCATGCCTATGGCTTCTTCCAGTTCAGTTAAACATTTTCTGAAATCTTAAGTTCCATCTAGTGTTTGGTGTTTCCATGCTCATACATTTGAATGAAGTACAATAGGCATTTTGATGTCTTCAAAGGCACCAAGTAGCATCAACTTCTCGTAAGGCCAAAACGAGCACCCTGAGAATGTTGTCAGACTTGGACCTGCAGCCTGCGGGAGCTGTGTGTACTAGTTCTGCCTCCAAGTTTCTCAGCAGTTGGCTAATGAAAACCACTGGCTCCAGTAGAACAGACGTTCCCTCTTCAGGAAACAAACTAATATAAAGGGAGAGGCGGGCTTGTCCCTCTGCCAGAACACTATTTCAACTCTTTAGGGTTGAGTAAGAGGGTGTGTCACTGTCCCAGAGAGTATGTGCAATTTAGGGCCACTCTCCATACAGCAGGTTACCAGAGTTGTATTCATTAGTGCATACCATAGCAAAATGTTTTGCAATGGAAAACAAGTGTTTCTTATTGGACAAAGTAGTCCCTCCCCTATTTGATCGTTGCGTTCCTTGTGAATACGATCCAGCTCTTTGACAGAATATCTACCAGTAGGATAGAATCCATGAATGATATCTGGCTTGTGGACTTCTGATGGGCCATCTGGACATCTCCCAAGTGAGGGGGCTCTAGGAGGCAGATCTCACCTACGGGAATACTTTTGTGACTTTTAAAATCTGATCACAACCCATAAATTAGCACATGCTTCTGAATTGCTTCAATTTATCAACACATTGCTGTTCTGGAGATTAAGTCATGCTGGATTGAGTGTAGGAATTAGTCTCCTCCTTCAGGAAAGGCTTTAACTGCTGTGTCAGCCTTTGAAGTTGAGGCAGCTGTATTACCCTGGTGGTGCCATTGGTCCACATGTCTCCATCCCTTTCCTTTCTCACTAAGATAAAGAGGAGTTCAATGTTTGCCAACAGTGCCCACTGGGCCTGATAGAATGTCATCTATGCCACTCTTCCCTTCCAGATGAGTGCATAAAAGCGACTGTTGCCCAATGGCAGGAAAGGAATGCGTTTTTGTATACAGTGCATCCGGGGAAAGTATTCCGACCCCTTGATTTCCCCCCCCATTTTGTTTTCTTGCAGCCTTTAAAATGGATTAAATAGTTTTTTTTTTCCCCTCATCAAGCTACACACAATACCCGATAATGACAAAGTGAAGGCAGGTTTTTAGAAATGTTAGCCAATTTGATAAAAATAAAAAAAAAATTAAATCCATATTTACATAAGTATTCAAACCCTTTGTTATGAGACTCGAAATTTAGCTCCGGTGCATCCTGTTTCCATTGATCATCCTTAATGTTTCTACAACTTGATTGTAGTCCACCTGTGGTAATTTAAATTGATTGGACATTATTTGGAGATCACACACCTGTCTATATAAGGTCCCACAGTTGACAATGCATGTCAGAGCAAAAACCAAGCCATGGGGTCGAAGGAATTGCCGGTAGAGCTCCGCGACAGGATTGTGTCGAGGCACAAATCTGGGGAAGGGTACCGAAAAATGTCTACAGCACTGAAGGTCCCCATGAACACAGTGGCCCTCCATCATTCTTAACTGGAAGAAGTTTGGAACCACCAAGACTGTTCCTAGAGCTTGGCCGCCCAGCCAAACTGAGCAAACGGGGGAGGAGGGCCTTGGTCAGGGAGGTGACCAAGAACCCGATGGTCACTCTGACGGAGCTCCAGAGTTCCTCTGTGGAGATGTTAAAAACTGTCAGAAGGACAACCATCTCTGCAGCACTCCACCAATCAGATCTTTATGATAGTGGCCAGACTGAGGCCACTCCTCCGTAAAAGGCACATGACAACCCCCTTGGATTTTGCCAAAAGGCACATAAAGGACTGACCATGAGAAACAAACAAGATTCTTTGGTCTGATAAAACCAAGATTGATCTCTTTGGCCTGAATGCCAAGGGTCACGTCTAGAGGAAACCTGGCACCATCCCTACGGTGAAGCATGGTGGTGGTGGCAACATGCTGTGGGGATTTTGAATGGTGCAAAGTACAGAGATCCTTGATGGAAACCTGCTCCAGAGCACTCAGGACCTCCGACTGGGGTGAATGTTCACCTTCCAACAGGACAATGATGCTAAGAACACAGCCAGGACAACAGAGGGAGTGGCTTCGGGACAAGTCTCGGAATGTCCTTGTGTTCCAGCCAGAGCCCGGACTTGAACCCGATGGAACATCTCTGGAGAGACCTGAAAATAGCTGTGCAGCGACGCTCCCCATCCAACCTGACCGAGCTTGAGAGAATGGAAAAACTTCCCAAATACAGGTGTGCCAAGCTTGTAGCGTCGTACCCAAGAAGATTCGGCTGTAATCACTGCCAAAGGTGCTTCAACGAAGTACTGAGTAAAGGATCTGAGTACTTATGTAAATGTGATATTTCAGTTTTATATTTAATAAGTTAGCAAAAATGTCTAACCCTGTTTTGCTTTGTCATTATGGGGTATTTTTTGTAGATTGACTAGTCCCCCCTCAATGTTAGAATAATGCTGTAACCTAACAAAATGTGGGAAAAGTCAATGGTCCGATTTACTTTCTGAAGGCATTGTATATACCATCCATGACTCAGGCTTAAAAATCCTTCTGTAACCAGTCTCCTCCCCTTCATCTACACTGGTTTGAAGTGCATTTAACAGGTGACCTCAATAAGGTATCATAGCTTTCTCCTGGTCAGTTATGGAAAGAGCAGGTGTTCCTAATACTTTGTATACTCTGTGTATATTTTAGTCCTGGAAATCAGTGAGTTGCTTGACAATGTTTCACTGTTTGTTAGCAGTGCCCACTGGGCCTGATTTTTTAAAATGTCTTTATATAGACAACCTCCGCCTTCTGGAGTAACTCTTTCCTTCTAGATGCATAAAGAGACTGTTGCCCAATAGAATGAATGTGGTTTTAAAAAAAAAAATGGAGTCCTGGAAGTCAACGTGTTGGCTTGACAATAATAAAATATATTTGTGCGGTATGTATCTTTCTGTGGGGTCTCAGTTGCAGGGGATCCCTGGTTCGTCATCCATGGTGGCTGTAGACTGCAGTAACACAGGAGCCGGGACCCTGGTGCTAAAACCAATCACCTTCAAAAACATTGCGGGAGACCAGACTGTTAAAGCTACATTTGATATTCCCGTAAGTAATTGTTTGTCATCTATTAAGACCTCCCCTTTGTTTCACCTAAAACTTCTTAACGTCTCCTTTCAACTTATTTCGCCCCCTCCATGGAGCTCAATGATAGAAAAAAGAAGCTCCTGCACACTGCCATTTTTTTCACTGCTTCATAAGGTTTTGTTTTTCAGTCATATATTATTTGGGGCTTTTAAAATATTCAGTGTAAAAACATAACACGAATACATCTTGTCAAGTGAAATGATACATGTTCATTCATCCCTTCTTACCCATCAGAGTCAGAAGAGTGTAGCTCCAGTCCAGAGGGATCTGAGGGTTGTCCCCAGCACCCGTGTGTCACGTCTCGAGGTGTACAGTCAGGAGGACGAGGACAGCCTGGTGGACTCCATGGTGCTTAGGGACAAGGAAAAGATAGACTGGACTGCAGGGGACCTCCTGGAGAACCTCCATTATAGACTGTATGATGAGAGAGGCAGGGTGGTCCCTCTGTCTGAGGAGATGGCCCGGAGGATCAAGGTAATGATGACACCACCCTGACCGTGTATGAATTAGGGCTGGGGATGACCAGGGACCTCACGATACGGTATTATCACGTTACTTAGGTGCAGATACGATTTATGTATTGCAATTCGACATTCCAAACATACTGCTCACCATATGTCTGCTGCAGAGGGACAACCGAGGGCCATAAGAAAACACGTTCTGATCAGTCATGGAAATAAGTGCTGAAAACATTGTCTCACTGTTTAAAAAGACGGAGAACAAATATGAAGGACAAATACTGGCATTTTGATGGAGGTACAGCTGACTAGAGCATATGAATGAGGGGGCATCTGATTCTAGATCAGCATTCCTCCTCTGAGATGCTTTATGAATACGGGGCCCAGGAGTCCTGCATTAGAGTTGACATGGATATTAGATCAGTATTGATGCTTCTAGCAGCCTGTTGTCTGAGACTCCCCTGTTTGTCTGTTGTGACTGTGTCAGGTGAACTGGGCGGCTGACGTGAGTGTGGAGGAGCTGGCCCAGGGGAAGCTGCCCAACGTGCCGGTCCCGACGCTGGTGAAGGAGGAGCACTTCTACCAGGTCTCCTACATGGAGGAGCTGGTGTCTGTCGACACCTCCTTCACTATAGTGTAAGTCATCTGCTCAAACATGGGTAGAAAGATCTTGCACTCAAGCAACTTTTTTTTTTTTATATATATTTTTTGGGGGGGATGAGGCAAAGATTTTTGCCTCGTGGTGAAAAGATACAAAGTAGACAATGTTAATATGCTTATAGTGGTAGCAACAAAAATTCATTTTGATTGCGCTTATCATATCAGTGGGGCGGGCCTGTTTTTGATTGGCTATGTGTTTGTTTTAGGCCCCGCCCCGATGAGCCGAAACACATGAAGGCCACCCTGAGCGAGTCGACCGTGAGGATGGGAGAGGTCCTATCAGGAAAGATCTGTGAGTCTGGAGCCATCAACAGTTGACTCTCTTGACACCTAATTCACATTTAAACACTTCTTCTTGATTACCTTCCAAATGAGAAACCGGTCATCCCCTTTCCCAGTCTTACAGCTTACAGACCAGTATGGTAATAAAACTCAGATGCTGACCGCGACCTGTGTCGACTCTCTCGCCGTGGATGCCGAGGGTCTTGACAAAGCATCCCTGGTCTTTACCTGGCAGGTACATTGAATAAATCCAAGTGATTTTGTAATGTTATCATCATTGAGAATTTTTGCTGAAAGTATAATTTGCGTCAAAACATCCCATATTGTCCTTAAAGCTACAGTCTGTGAATTGGAAAAATAACATAAAACGAAATGTCCATTACGCCGTTGTGTTGTAACCAGGAGAGCACCCACTCCATGTTAGTGACAGGGGTGCGGTTCAACCCTGGGTTCCCAGGCATCAGAGAGCTGAATTTCACCTGGAGGGACTTTGCGGAGCATGTGACAATTAAATTGACGGCTGGGGTCCCTGCACAGCTCAAACTAGTGGACGGACCACAAGAGGTGGGCATTAAGTTAAGGGCCAAGACACTCTTGACCGCGTCAGTGTTGCCATTTTGTGAAGCAACCACTGAGTTTTGGTACATATTGGTCATGGCTGTCCTCTCTCCCTAACTAACTGTCATCCGTGTGTTGCGTCATTACCTCAGCCCCTGCAGGTACTGAATGAGCAGGGCATCCAGACGCCCTTCCTCCTCCAGCTGTTTGACGAGTGGGGGAACCCCTCTCCTGACCAGAGGGTTGTGGTGACACTGAAGACTTCCACTCCAGCTCTAAAGGTCAGCCACTCTCCCCTCAACGAATGTAAAGGGGACATGGGGATTCTATAAGCTATTGGGTAGCTTATCTTCTTGATAAGAAATTGAAAAGTCTTTTGTTTTTCAGGTGAAGTCACCTGTTAATTCACAACCGATAGACAAAGATGGAAAAGCCAGTTTCGTAGTGGACCATGTGAGCGGTCCAAAGTAAGTTCCTAACCCTATAATTCCTAACCACTTGCCATAATGACCCTGCAACCATATATTATTGGAGGGCCGTGTTCAACCCCTGTTGGTCTCCCAGGGGGGAGTATGCGCTGGAGTTCAGAGGGTCCTTCAACAAGAAGCCCATCCACGGTCCAGCCGTAAAGCTTACCATTATCCCCGATCCTAACAAACCTGTCAAACTGGTGGTGGAGTACAACACAAACTCAGTGTTTCCTGCTGGAGGCACCCTCACAGGTCTGTACCTCTGTCTGTGGCGCCGCCTGTGTGTCTGCGGCTTCTGTGTCAGCTGACCTGTCATGGTGGTCTTTGTGTGGGTCCAGTGTTTTCAGTGTCTGTGGTGTCGGAGGAGGGCAGCACCATCAAGAACCTCAACCCTGCCAACATGTCCATGCTGTTGTGGAAGGGAGAGTCGTCAGGGACGTCAAGGCCCCCCTCAGGGGTGAGTTACGGGACACCCAGGGTGCATCCCAAATGGCACCCTATTGCCTATATAGTGCAGAGCCCTAAAGTAGTGCACTATAAAGGCAATTCAGTGCCATTTGGGACTGAGACCCAAAGGGACGAATGAACTTTAACAGACTTTGGCTGTCACACAAGGACACAACTTTTCACATTACTTGTAAAAAAATATATATACAAACACTACCGTTCAAACGTTTGGTGTCACTGAGAAATGTCCTTGTTTTTGAAATAAAAGCAATTTTTTGGGGGGCCAATTTAAATTAACATCAAATTGATCAGAAATACAGTGTAGACATTGTTAATGTTGTAAATGACTATTGTAGCTGGAAATGGCAGATTTTTTAAATGGAATATCTACAGAGGCCCATTATCAGTAATCATCACGCCTGTGTGCCAATGGCACATTGTGTTAGCTAATCCAAGTTATTCATTTTTAAAAGGCTAATTTATCATTAGAAAACCCTTTTGCAATTGTTAGCACAGTTGAAAACTGTTTTGCTCATTAAAGAAGCAATAAAACTGGCCTTTAGTCTAGTTGAGTGTCTGAAGCATCAGCATTTGTGGGTTCAATTACAGGCTCAAAATGGACAAAAATATAGACTTTTCTTCTGAAACTCTATTCTTGCTCTGAGAAATGAAGGTTATTCTATGTGAGAAATTGCCAAGAAACTGAAGATCTCGTACAACACTGTACTACTCCCTTCACAAAACAGCGCAAACTGTTTCTAACCAGAATAGAAAGAGGAGTTTAAATGATAAACTTGGATTAGCTAACACAACATGATGGAACACCGGCGTGATGGTTGCTGATAATGGGCCTATGTAAATAATCCATAAAAAATCAGCCGTTTCCAGCTGCAATAGTCATTTACAACATTAACAATGTCTATGAGTATTTATGATCATTTTGATGTTAATGGACATAAAAACAAAGACATTTCTAAGTGACCCCAAACTTTTGAATGTGTGTACATACATGCGTACATACGTACATAAAAAGGGATGGCAATAAAGAATACTCATTGTGTTCATGCTTTTTTTTAAAGGCTGCCCAACTGAAATGCAGCAAACCCATGGAAGACGAAAAGGCGAACAGTTTTCACTTCAGGTAACCAATAGTTTTATTTTCGTACCCAGCTTGTGCTGGGTAATTGTAGTACTGAGATGGGTATTTCCTCTCCTGCCTAAAATGGCTCTATTAGAGAGACACACTACAAATTGCAAAGCAAGCGGGTGGCCGCGGTGTTAGTAATCACCTGATGGGTGGCAATTTGAACATTGAATTATTGGGAAATGAACATATAATGGTAACTGATATTCTGGTCAGAGGTGATGGCCACTTCATGGTGTATCAACACAAATATTGTTTTATTTTTTATTAACCTTTATTCAACACACAAAGGTAGTCCTGTGATGTTTATGTAAAATGATTCATTTTCATCTAACAGAGACAAAGTCATCCCAGACCATGTCGGGAAGTACACCATCCAGTTTGTGCTGTGTGTTGACAAGACTAAAGGGCTGTGGAGTCACCAGGTGAGTTCAACTTCAACCAGATGGCTTAGAGCCATAAACCCACTCCTCACAGACAACTAATTTCCAGACACCCCCAACTGACTTTGAGTGAAACACGTACACGTGGATATGGTCTCTGCTCTCCAAATTGGTCTCCTGTTAATCTTATGTAGAAGAAATGTCTTTCATGTCCAGTGGCTGTATGTCCATAGGTCTGTATGTCCAAAGGCCCCATAGGTCATTATTTTGTGCTACTTGTAGAACTATGATAATCACTTCTCTCTCTTTCTTGCCCTTGCCTAGTATGTCATAAATGTTGTACCCAACGATCCTGTCAAATTGGCCCCAGACCTGCAGCCACCAACCCCAGTGGTGGTTAACAACAACGTCCTTGACAGTCGGACTCTGGTGGAGGACATGTCTCTGAAATTAATGGTGAGATGATTAGATCCTCTGGCCAACAATTGTCATGAATCACTAAACATAGGATTAGTGAAGGGGAAAAAGCCAACTTGACTAAGCAATAGAGCAAAACAAAGCATGGTTGCATGGTTAAAATGTTCTATCATTTTTGGTGACCAAGCTTAACTGAGGCCATATACAGTGTCTTCGGAAAGTATTCAGACCCCTTGACTTTTTCCACATTTTGTTACGTTGCAGCCTTATTCTAAAATGCATTTTTTTTAAATGTATTATCCTCAGCAATCTATACACAATACCCCATAATGACAATTTGTTTTACAGATTTATTAAAAATAAAGAACTGAAATACCTTTACATTAGTATTCAGACCCTTTGCTATGACACTCAGTTGAGCTCTGGTGCATCATGTTTCCATTGATCATCCTTGAGATGTTTCTACAACTTGGTTGGAGTCCACCTGTGGTAAATTCAATTGATTGGACATGATTTGGAAAGGCACACGCCTGTATATAAAAGGTCCCACAGTTGACAGTGCATTTCAGAGCAAAAACAAAGCCATGAGGTCGAAGGATTTGTCCCTAGAGCTCCGAGACAGGATTGTGTCGTGGCACAGATCTGGGGAAAGGTACCCAACATTTATGCAGCATTGAAGGTCCCCAAGAACACAGTGGCCTCTATTCTTAACTGGAAGAAGTTTGGAACCCCCAAGACTTCCTAGAGCTGGCCGCCCGGGCCACACTGAACAATTGGGGGAAAGGATCTTGGTCAGGGCGGTGACCAAGAACCCAATGGTAACTCTGACAGAGTTTCTCTGTGGAGATGGGAGAAGGACAACCATCTCTGCAGCACTCCACCAATCAGGCCTTTATGGTAGAGTGGCCAGACTGAAGCCACTCCTCAGTAAAAGGCACATGACTGCCCACTTGGAGTTTGGCAAAAGGCCCCTAAAGACTCTCAGACAATGAGAAACAAGATTCTGTGGTCTGATGAAACCAAGATTGAACTCTTTGTCCTGAATGCCAAGCGTCATGTCTGTAGGAAACCTGGCACCATTCCTACAGTGAAGCATGGTGGTGGCAGCATCATGCTGTGGGGATGTGTTTCAGTGGCAGGGACTGGAAGACTAGTCAGGATTGAGGCAAAGATAAGCAGAGCAAAGTACATTGATATCCTTGATGAAAACCTGCTCCAGAGCTCGCAGGACCTCAGACTGGGGTGAAGGTTCACCTTCCAACAGGACAACGACCATAAGCACACAGCCAAGACGGCACAGGAGGGGCTTCAGGACAAGTCTCTGAATGTCCTTGAGTGGCCCAGCCAGAGCCTGGACTTGAACCTGATCAAACATCTCTGGAGAGACCTGAAAATAGCTGTGCAGCAACGCTCTGCATCCAACCTGACCGAGCTTGAGGGTCTGCAGAGAAGAATGGGCGAAACGCCCCAAATACAGATGTGCCAATCTTGTAGCGTCATACCCTCTATGCTGTAATCACTGCCAAAGGTCCTTCAACAAAATAGTGAGTAAAGGGTCTGAATACTTATGGAAATGTGATATGTATATACACTGCTCAAATAAAATAAAGGGAACACTAAAATAACACATCCTAGATCTGAATGAATGAAATATTCTTATTAAATACTTTTTTCTTTACATAGTTGAAGGTGCTGACAACAAAATCACACAAATTATCAATGGAAATCAAATTTATCAACCCATGGAGGTCTGTATTTGGAGTCTCACTCAAAATTAAAGTGGAAAACCACACTACAGGCTGATCCAACTTTGATGTGTAATGTCCTTAAAACAAGTCAAAATGAGGCTCAGTAGTGTGTGTGGCCTCCACGTGCCTGTATGACCTCCCTACAACGCCTGGGCATGCTCCTCATGAGGTGGCGGATGGTCTCCTGAGGGATCTCCTCCCAGACCTGGACTAAAGCATCCGCCAACTCCTGGACAGTCTGTGGTGCAACGTGGCGTTGGTGGATGGAGCGAAACATGATGTCTCAGATGTGCTCAATTGGATTCAGGTCTGGGGAACGGGCGGGCCAGTCCATAGCATCAATGCCTTCCTCTTGCAGGAACTGCAGACACACTCCAGCCACATGAGGTCTAGGATTGTCTTGCATTAGGAGGAACCCAGGGCCACCGCACCAGCATATGGTCTCACAGGAGGTCTGAGGATCTCATCTCGGTACCTAATGGCAGTCAGGCTACCTCTTGCGAGCACATTGAGGGCGGCCCACCAAAGAAATGCCACCCCACACCATGACTGACCCACCGCCAAACCGGTCATGCTGGAGGATGTTGCAGGCAGCAGAACGTTCTCCATGGCGCCTCCAGACTCTGTCACGTCTGTCACATGTGCTCCGTGTGAACCTGCTTTCATCTGTGAAGAGCACAGTGGCGAATTTGCCAATCTTGGTGTTCTCTGGCAAATGCCAAACGTCCTGCACGGTGTTGGGCTGTAAGCACAACCCCCACCTGTGGACGTCGGGCCCCCATACCACCCTCATGGAGTCTGTTTCTGACACATGCACATTTGTGGCATGCTGGAGGTCATTTTGCAGGGCTCTGGCAGTGCTCCTCCTTGCAAAAAGGCAGAGGTAGCGGTTCTGCTGCTGGGTTGTTGCCCTCCTACGGTCTCCTCCACGTCTCCTGATGTACTGGCCTGTCTCCTGATGTACTGGCCTGTCTCCCACCTTCATGCTCTGGACACTACGCTGACAGACACAGCAAACCTTCTTGCCACAGCTCGCATTGATGTGCCATCCAGGATGAGCTGCACTACCTGAGCCACTTGTGTGGGTTGTAGACTCCGTCTCATGCTACCACTAGAGTGAAAGCACCACCAGCATTCAAAAGTGACCAGAACATCAGCCAGGAAGCATAGGAACTGAGAGGTGGTCTGTGGTCACCACCTGTAGAACCACTCCTTTATTGGGGGTGTCTTGCTAATTGCCTATAATTTCCACCTGTTGTCTATTCCATTTGCACAACAGCATGTGAAATTTATTGTCAATCAGTGTTGCTTCCTAAGTGGACAGTTTGATTTCACAGAAGTGTGATTGACCTAGAGTTACATTGTGTTGTTTAAGTGTTCCCTTTATTTTTTTGAGCAGTGTATTTAAATTGAATCAATTTTAGAATAAGGCTGTAACATAAAATGTGGAAAAAGTCAAGGGGTCTGAATACTTTACGAAGGCACTGTAAATAGAATCACTAGAAAGGAAATAGAACCTCTGACCATGGAAATTTGACATCGTTGACTTGAATAGTTATCCTCGATTTTATTCATGTGCCATGTATGGCTTTAAAATTTTATGTGTGCTTGTTTTTTTTAAATGGTCGAATTAATCAACTAAACTAGGGGTTCCCATTCTAGTGATAATATTTCTGTGGCTGATGGTTTGTGTTGCTTCCCTCCAGGATATGTATAATAACTCAGCGGGGCTGGAGCTGAGTGGGAAAGTGGTGGTGACCATTAAGAGCTCCAAAGGCTCCAGTGACAAAAATCTGCCTCTCTTTGAGGGCAAAGTCAAGAGCCTGCAGTTTAGCTTGGCTAATGGAGAGGCCCAAATCACTGTGAGTGGGGTGGTGGTGCATTTGTAGAACATATTTGTGTGCTAACCATAAGTTTGCATTGCATATAGATATTGTATTCATGTTTTTTTGAAAACGCACAATATTTTAACCTCTCTCTCCTCTCCCCCTTCTAGAATCTGTTCATCATGGAGAACAGTCCTGGTCAGGATGGGAATGAGTACGTCTTGCTCTTCAGACCTTCGGTCCCAGGGTATGGCCCCAAAAATCCCCTGGCAGCGTTTGAGCTTCCCTTCCGCTTCTACAACGGTTAGGTCATACGTTTTCATTTTTAAATTGTGACATCATGTCAATATCAGTGTCATTTTAATAGCATAATTTTTCATCTAAAAGTGGTTGACACACTGATCATGAGTGTCCAGCCATCTTAAAGGGACATTTCACTTGTAATAACAATTCAGACCTCAAAAGTAGACTGTTAAGAAATGTCCACATTCTAGGCCATCTGTTTTGGCGATCCAGCTACGTGTCTCAATCACAAATGAATGGAAAAGATGAGCACTATCTCAATTCCTGAATGTATTTGATGTTTGTCTTTTCCATTCGTGTTTGATGGAGGCATACAGCTGACTCGACACAACCTATGCCTAGGAATGTGGATTCAGCCTAACATTAGACTACTTTTGAGATCGGAAAATGTAAGGGAAGTTTAGATTTGAAAGTGTAATGTCCCTTTAAAGGCCAGTCTCTTGGCTCCTGGAGCAGTGTGTGTCAGGTGATCCTGACTGTCTTCCTGTCCATTACTAGATGTGGAAAACAGGAAGCAGATGTCTGAATTGACCAAGAAGAAGGACCAGCTCAAACAGACCGTTGATATCTACAGGAGTCTGTTTGACACCAACAGGCAACTCATCACTGAGCTCAGTAGTAGGTGTTGCATTTCAAACGTGTTACAAAACTGGTTGTTTGGATGCTGATTGAACGAGCAGTTCCAAGCCACGGTGTATACAAATAAAATAAAAAGGCACACGAGGCAGTGCTGTATCGTGAACACAGTCAAATGCCGTTGTTCAGCCCGACGCGATAGCAAGTTTTATAATCATGGACATATCCAAGTAAATGCCCGTAGGGAAAAAATGAAAATGCAGCTAGTGAACTATCAATCCATGTTCAATGTTTGACGTGACTGAGATAGCTGAAGTTGACTGGCTAGCTAGCAAGTGATAAGAACGTTGTCCAACCTGCGTAGCGACCATTTTGTTTAGAGCAGACGACCAGTCCTTTTGCATAGCAACTATCCAAAAATAATGAAAGTCTGGGGCACGTGGTTGCCAAACTGTCAATGTTTTAAACATTTGTCTTGCTTCAGATCAGGTGCGCAACGCCACCAACAAGGAGAGTCACTTGAAATCCGAGCTCGGGAAGAATGGCATGGCTGTAGCACAACTGTCGTCTGTGAGTATTGGATTATACCCACATTCTCCCACTCACAAAGACCACAGATACTCAACCCCCCCTTCCACAAGACTGTCATTGTGCTATGCATGATGCGTGCACTCTGAAGTTGAAATGTTTGATGGCTGTTTCTACAGATCCCAGCGATCGACAAAGTCATCGGTCAGAAGACGGCTGACGCGGAGAAGATGAAACTCCAGACACGGAGAGTCTGCGCCATGCCCGATCCCTTCAGGGGCAACCTTGACGTCCTGGGAAAAGTAAAACCGACAAACACATTTTACTCTGTCTGGCTCCCAAATGGCACCCTATTCCCCATCATGTGCCATTTTGGGAACCGGACCCTGTCTCTGCAGCTTTCTTATGCTTCGAGCCGAAGTAGTGGTTAATTGGTGAAGGACGGTATGTGGTGTGTAACTCAGAATCTCACCCACTGTCTCTGATGCAGATTGGCCACCTGGCGCTGGTGGAGGACGACGACGTGGCCACGGTCATCTCCTGGCACCTCTTGGGGGACATTGACTGTGTGGTCACCATGACAACGGTGGCGGCACGGAAGATCTATGACGACACCCAGGGGAAGCAGCAGGTCATGCCCCTGGACACGGTGTTCTGGAGGAAGAACAGCAGCAGGTGAACACACGCACACCTTTACACTCTAAACAACATGCAATTGTTCCTTCCTTTCCAGTAGTTGGCTTCCTACAGTTTTTAGTCTGGGACCTGTGTCATGTGAGGTTCTTTGAGCTCTGTTTCATTATTCTCAAAGGTGTTCATGCTTTTGTGGGCTGTACTTGTTTCTTTTCCAGACCCTTGCCCCATATAAGGAACGGTCAGGACAGCTTTCGTCCCATTGGGAACCCTGTGTTTGCCCGAGACCTCCTCATTTTCCCAGAGAATGCAGAGAAGTGCCACATAGGTGAGTTAGTCTTCTTCAGAATTTCTCCTTGGGTCAAATATTCCTCCCCCCCTTAAATGTAATTGTCTAGTTGTGCCTAAGCATGCGTGGTTTCTGTTTCTGTGCAGTTCCAGAAGCTTTTGTCTCTTCATTCCTGGTCTCCATGTTTATCAAGTGTCTCAGACTTGTGATCTAGGATCAGTTTAGCCTTTTCAATCATAATGAATAAGATGATATGGAGAGCAGGGGCCTGATCCTAGATCAGCACTCTTACTCTGAGTTGTGTGTTTGTGGTTGTTAGGGTAGTTCCTCCCCTGGCCCTTCGCTCTCTCTCTCACCCGCCTGCGTTTGGGGGCTAAACGGTTCCAGACGGAACCCCAGGCTCTTACCTCACGGGGCAGTTATGGCATCCCTCCCTGGGGGGGGCTCTGCTACTGGAGCTGAAATTGGACCCCAGCCTTTCACTATAAAAATTATTATACATCATGATGCTGTTTTGTGTAATTTAAAGGATTGTCATCATGCATGTTTAAACTTTTGTTATTTTTCCTCTTAGATTTCTGTATTTCCAGATTTGGGATTGATTTCATAATGAGGGCTCTTGGAACAGTTTTACGTTCTTTCTTTACATGTTATGCTTCTCTCGGGCTTCCGCTTATAAGAGGTTTTTGTCAGGGCATGAAATATACTGAAATGGTTAAAACCTTTTTAAAGAAGAAAAGGAGAGCCGCACACTCTAGGAGCTCAGATGCAATAATTGAATATCCTAATAACCAACAGAACTTCAACATAACTTTTTTTATTAAGTGTTCTATTCCGCTAGCCAGCACCTCACCTAAACAGGTGTGCGTTTTTTCCCGCCTCCAGATAAAAACCTTTTAAGAACCTGAGTTTATTTACCCTCTGTAGAAGCAGTTGTATGATATCATACACCCCCCTGTCTTTAGCCAAATAATGGAACATGTTTCAGTAAAAGTAGGAGCTTTAGTGATCCGTTTCAGGTAATACTCTGGTAGTAGTTTGGTGAATACGTATGTAACTAGCCTTTAAATAATAATCTCTTGTTTCCCTGCAGTGTTCGGCAACCTCCTTGGAGACACCATTTTGACGGATGACCTGGACTCTGCTAACCACTACAGGAAGGGGGTGAGTCAGGCCAGGCATGCTGCCTTAACCAAGCCATCTGTAACACCCTGGCCAATTAGTGTTCTAGTTTAAAGCCTTTGCCTGGGAGATCTGGGGTGTATTCATTAGTGCACACTATAGCTAAATGTGTCTGGACAGTAACCGTTTTCAACAAACTAGTTTGTATTGCACAAATTCAGGGGTTTATTCATTTAGGCGGAGACCGCGGCAAACTTGCAAAACGTTTTGCAACTAAATATAAAAAATATGAGTTTGTTGGACAAATTTAGGTAGGTTGGTCCCTCAGTTTCAACCATATTCCCTATTTAGTACACTACTTTTGGCCCGGGCCCTGGTGGAAAGTAGTGTACTAAATAGGGAATAGTGCTCTATTTGTGAAGCAGGTCTAGTGTCTTTGTATGGGTGGTCCAGAAACCTGTCTTAAAGTCCAGTCAGTTTTGAGAATTGGGTCTGGTTGTTTTTTGTTTTGGCCAGGTGGTCCAGAGCAAGGTGCCATGCCCCACCCTCCTGACTCGGCAGGGCGATAGGATCCGCAGCAACGGCAAGTTTGGGGGCTTGCAGAACAAAGCCCCTCCAATAGAGAGACTGCGTGGCCAGGTGTTTGGCGCACCCCTCCCCAAGGACTACCACACCTTTATGGGCCAGATTGGTCAGTGACTGGATTTTACTTCTGTAACTGGATTTTTACTTTGTGCATTTCGTAGCATAGTATCATTCATATATATATATATAGATATAGATATATATATCTAGATAGATGTTTTTTATTTATTTAGAGTGTAAATGTACAAAGGCCTCCCGAGTGGCACAGTGATCTTAGGCACTGAATTGCAGTGCTAGCTGTGCCACTAGAGATTCTAGGTTCAAGTCCAGGCTCTGTCGCAGCGGGCCGCAACCGGGAGACCCATGGGGCAGCGCACAATTGGCCCAGCGGCATCTGGGTTAGAAGGTTTGACCGGCAGGGATTTCCTTGTCCCATCGCGCACTAGCGATTTCTTTGGCAGGCCGGGCGCAGTGCACGCTGACACGGTCGCCATGTGTACAGTATTTCTTCCGACACATTGGTGTGGCTGGCTTCCGGGTTAAGTGGGCATGTTGTGCTCTCACTCATGGCTCTCGGCCTTCGCCTCTCCCGAGTCTCATGGCTGCAACTCCCATACGGACAAGACTGTAAGTACCAATTGGATACCATGAAAAAGGGGTAAAAAAAAAATGCCTTTGCCCCTGTTTGCAGACCTGCTCCAGCAGTACCGGTTGGCCATGGAAAAGAGCAGACAGGTGCAGGAGGACTTTGATGGCCACATGCAATACCTGAAGTCACCTGAGATGGTGCAGAAAGAAGAGGAGATGGATGAGCAGGAGACTCAGCTCAAAGACATCGAGACAAAGCTTGGTACGTGTATATGATGAGGGGTACATTTTGACACTGATGATTTTTTTTTTTCAAATATTAAAGCACATTCCTCACACCCAAGGCCCTAAAGAGCATTGGTAGGTGACCCCTACATTATTTTCCTGTCGCTTTGTTTTAATCTGTGAGGGATTTACTTTGCTATTTTTTTTTTATGTGAAAGGTATGTTGTCGGTTGTGTTTTTGTACAGCCAGTACTCCAGTTCGGACGCCTTCCGCCATTGGGGTGAAACGGAGTCTTGACAAGGCCGGAGAATCGTCCGGTATGGTAACCAAGAGGACGAGGCGGAAGTTATTAAAACAAGACTATTGATTTCCCTTTTTTTTGAGCAACACAAATGTCCGTTTTCAATTCCATTTGACATGTACAGCAGAGTGTTGTATCATGTCTGAGTCTGAAGAGTTAGTCTCTTCACGCATTTTCATTCATTTGTTCAGCAGGTTGGTGTTTTTTTTTTACACATTTAAACGTAGATGGCAGCAATATGAAGTGATTAACTTTTTCTTTTTGTCCAGTTTACAATTAACTGTGTTTCGAGAGGGGAAGGTAGGTTTTGGACAATGTACAAAGATTATTTTATTTTTTTATTAAAAAAATATTTTTTAAATTGTTTATAAATGTGTTTTCACTTAGGAATTAGGTGTGTTTGTGAAAATTCTACAAGATATGTTTTGAATGAATCCGTATTTGGCTGACTGATGCTAAAGTGACCTCAAACTATAAAAATAAAGAGTCGCACACCATATATGAACTCACAGTAATTTATTGGGTAAATCACCAATGTTTCAGCATCACTGACTTCTTCAGGGTAATGTCATGAATGCATGAACCAGGTCATGTGGACGGTGTAATTAGTGCAACCAATGTTAATAGTGAGGGGTGTGTCGTGATTAAGTTAATTAGAATTGTGTGAAACTGTTAAGCAATAATTCATGGCATTTTAAAAAGTCCCCTTTTCAGGACCCTGTCTTTCAAAGATAATTTGTAAAAACCCAAAGAATTTCAGATCTTCATTGTAAAAGCTTTAAACACTGTTTCCCATGCTTGTTCAATGAACCATAAACAATTAATGAACATGCACCTGTGAAACGGTCGTTAAGACATTAACCGCTTACAGATGGTAGGCAATTAAGGTCACAGTTATGAAAACTTAGGACACTATAGAGGCCTTTCTACTGACTCTAAAAAACACAAATAAAGATGCCCAGGGTCCTTGCTCATCTGTGTGAACGTGCCTTAGGCATGCTGCAAGGACGCATGAGGACTGCAGATGTGGCCAGGGCAACAAATTGTAATGTCCGTACTGCGAGACGCCTAAGACACGGTACATCCGAACAACGTTCGGTACATCCGAACATCACACCTGCGGGACAGGTACAGGATGGCCACAACTGCCCGAGTTACACCAGGAGCGCACAATCCCTCCATCAGTGCTCAGACTGTCCTCAATAGTCTGGAATGAGGGCTTGTAGAGGCCTGTTGGTAGGCAGGTCTTCACCAGACCTCACTGGCAACAACGTCGCCTATGGGCACAAACCCACCGTCGCTGGACCAGACAGGATTAGCAAAAAGTACTCTTCACTGACAGGTCGTGGGTAAGTCTCACCAGGGATGATGGTCTGATTTGATGATGGTTTTATCGTTGAAGGAATGAGCGTTACACCGAGGCCTGTACTCTGGAGCGGGATCGATGTGGAGGGTCCGTCATAGTCTGGGACGGTGTGTCACAGCATCATCGGACTGAGCTTGTCATTGCAGGCAATCTCAACGCTGTGCTTTACAGGGAAGACGACCTCCTTCCCTCATGTGGTACCCTTCCTGCAGGCTCATCCTGACATGACCCTTCAGCATGACAATGCCACCAGCCATACTGCTCGTTGTGTGTGATTTCCTGCAAGACAGGATTGTCAGTGTTCTGCCATGGCCAGCGACGAGCCAGGATCTCAATTCCATTGAGCACGTATGGGACCTGTTGGATTGGAAGGGTGAGGGTTAGGGCCATTCCCCCCCCAGAAATGTCCGGGAACTTGCAGGTGCCTTGGTGGAAGAGTGGGGTAACATCTCACAGCATGAACTGGCAAATCTGGTGCAGTCCAGGAGGTGGAGATGCACTGCAGTACTTATTGCAGCTGGTGGCCACACCAGATACTGACTGTTACTTTTGATTTTGCTTTCTTTTTTTTCAGGGACACATTATTCCATTTCTGTTAGTAACATGTCTGTGGAACTTGTTCAGTTTGTCTCAGTTGTTGAATCTTATGTTCATACAAATATTTACATGTTAAGTTTGCTGGAAAAAAACGCAGTTGACAGTGAGAAGACATTTATTTTTTGGCTGAGTTTATTAGGCTCTTATATGGAAACAATTTAATATTAGCATCAACATAGAATTAAACAAATTATTTCACATTTAATTGTTACTTATTTCATTTGGTTTTGTTACATGTAATCTTTTGGTTAAACTATAATGCATAATAAGTATCAACAGTGGGAACATATTGGGTGTACGCTGATAAGCTGGAGAAAGAATATATCAATTTATTAGACTTTATATGAAGTGTGCGACTATTTCTTTAGTTTATAGATTTTTCGCTGTTCGCACCTACACATAAAATATGTTTTCTGGGTGTGCGCCAACTCGTTTTTTATTCGGTTAAATGTACGTCTAAAATGACACTCAATCAAATGTATCTATAACACTATGATCTCATGTCAATGCACACTCAATCATTTGGCATATATTCTAAAAAGTGTCTTTAGGTTTTATTCGAAGTTTTGTATGAGTAGTACTTTAGTCAGTGTCCCCGCCGATCTGAAGGTGATGGTCATATGACACCCGCATATCAATAAAACATGTTTGCTACAAGATGTATCACTTACAATAAAGTGATGCTAGTCTGACACTCTCACATGTTTGCAAAGCCGGGGGTCCAGAACCGAGTTTGGGAAAACCTGGTGTAAAGCACTGTATTTCATTATCCAGTGGGCTGGATATGAAAGCGTTCCTTTGGGGACTTGTCACTAGAGTTGCATGCATGCAGTCAACCACATTCAAGTATTTTTCAAGAAAGCAGGGAACATGATCTCCGATACAAACTGAAGCAGATGAGTGAGGAAACTACGAAACGGGATCTAATCACTGTTCTACTGGGAGCGCATTATACTCTCTGGGAGTGAGGAGCGCTGGTGAAGGGGGTTCGCTGTACCCCGAACGTCACGTCACAGGCTGCTCTACCCTGGAAGAAAGTTTGCATTATCAGCCTTTCGAGTTGCTGCTAGGAGAGGGACCAAAACGTCTAACCTCAATGCTTACATGTTTAATATTTGTCTACTTTTTTCCGTTGTATTAAAATGAAGTGCCTTCCCACCGGATTCGTCTTAAAACGTGCCTTATTTCCCTTATTGCTCACCTTTCCATTGATCAATGGAACGCCGTCACGGTATAACATGTTCCAGGGAAGCGCATACTCTGGCTCAGAACAACGACAGAGGAATAAGTGAGTGAAGTTTTCATAGTTGTTTGTACTGTATGTATAATCAGAGACATTTGTCTATAGTTTTGACTGATAATGTATGGTTATATTATTGGAGACTCCAATAGTCTAAATTGTCTAGAGTATTTACATGTTTTATGGCTTTTTATTGTTACTGTAGGCCTATGCTGAAATATATATTGATTTATTTTTCATTGAAATTAGAACAAAAAAAGCACATACTTATGGGCTTACACGTTATTTGTTTTTAAAATAGGCCAATGGCAACAACAACAAAAAGTTCAATAAAAATGTCACTGCAATTTAATAGAATAATGAAATCAACACATTTATGGTAGGCCTATATAATGATTAGATTATTTTACTTCAAGGACTTCACCATTCCTCTTTCATAGGCTGACTTGTTTTCGTCATTTTGTGTGACTCAATAATTTAATTTTTCAGAAACTGGTGTGCATACGTCGTGCACAAGAACGTGAGCTATGCGGTCGTGGGTGGCACCGAGAGCTTTGTGCAGCCGGAGTCTGCGCCTTGCCAGATGCATCAACTCAACTGCGCGCAACAAGTGATGTAAGTGGCCCAAGAGGCTCGCTCGAGAGGGTGGGGTGCTGCTATTTTTATTGGTCTCGAGAGCGATGTTACAGCAGTGACTCAATATCATTAAAGAAAGTTGACTTTGAACACTATTGATTACTTTGAATGTTAAGAATACTTCCACATATCAACCAATAATGTTTAGGATCCATGACCATTGTCCCATCCTCTGCCTAGTATTTAAAACACCATCACATGATTGCATTGTTTATTGGCATTCCGAATAAACTTGTGTAAAGTGCTTTATAATATCAGCAAAGAAAATAACTGGTCAGCTGTTAATGTCGGCTACTGTATTCATGATCACCATCGGCTAGTTTATCACTGCACTACAGCAGCAGAGGGTCACAAGCACTGAGTAGATGTAGTTATCCTCTGCATTCACCCTTTCAGATCCTCAGATTATTCCGTATTTATGACAGATCATCTGCAAGTGATTTAGATGTTTATGATGAACCAGTGAGTTTGATTGACTGATCCGTTATGTTCTATTTGTCACTGTCTGGGACAAGAAACATGTCCGTGATCCCATTGAGCCTTATGGAAGATGAGGGGAATTAAAGATTGTGCAGCTATGATGAAAAAGCTATTTATTTAGCTAAACTGTAAACAATCATCTGCTTTGTGCACACCCCCCCCCCCCCCTGTGCAACATCAGTCAGAGGCATCTGACACATTTCTCCCTGGGTTGGCTGCTTTCATGTGTTATTATTGAGCATGGTGTTGGGAAACATGTCCTGGGGCCAGTGACGAAGCGTGGCTCCACATTTGACAGGGTGTAAATGGTGGAAAATATTAAGCAGCGTTAAAAGGAGTGCATGATGCATTAGGAGTGTGACTGGCTAGCTAGCCCATCTGGAGGCTGTTGTCATAAACAGATCTTTATTGCTGGGATTCCAAGGCCTGTACTGCTCTCCCGAGAGGGGTCACTGCTCAAGCGTAAGTTGTAACTTGGCAAAGCATTGCTCACATTACTCACATTTAGGAAATGTCCATTGAAACTTTGAAAGCAGAAGCTCAGTGGAGAATAACATTGAGGGGGTTTTATGTTGTGAACATAATTGCTAGATTGTCTTGTTGTGGGTTTTTCCTTTTGAGCGTGTGTTCCCAATGGTCATATGGTTAGATTTATTGATTAAATCTGTTTTTAAATATGAATATCATTATCATTCATCATTTGTGAGGACTGACAGACAAATTTAAAGTCAAAACAATCTCCCCATTATAGAAAATGTGAATGCACATTTAGGTCATCTCTTTCTTTGCCATATTACCTTTTCCTTTTTCCAGGTATCGAACCCAATTCCGCCCCATGTATAAGGTTGGCTATAAGCTGGTGACAGAGCTGGAGTGGAGGTGCTGTCCAGGGTACCAGGGTCATGACTGCAAAGACCTGAAAGGTGTCCCGTCCCGTCAGACAGTCCTGGGGCCTCAGTCCAACCCGCCTCCTGCCCCTGGACACATCGCAGAGACACAGGGTAAGAGAGCTGCTTAAACCTACCTCACCTTTTAGAGACACATACCTGACCCACAACCCATACATAACTGGTATGCTAGTCTGGTCATATGATTAGTTTAGGAATGTTTTTCACTACTCTACTACTGTAGTAATGTAAAGCATAGATTTAACCCACAATAATAAATATGGGTTCCCTAGTAGAAAAGAGGACCTATCCTAACCATTGGATTTTCCCTCTGTAGGTCCGGGGCAGCAGGCGTGGGGTCAGAGTGGCCACCCCTGGGGGGCAGAGGGGCAGCCAGAAGGTCAGACAGGCCAGGGGGGGGTGAGTGGCCAGGTGGCGAGCCAGGGAGGGAGTCAAACGACACAGCAGATGGAGGAGGAGGTGCAGCGTCTGTCACAGCAGGTCCTGGACATGCAGGCAGCCATGACCAGCCTGTCTGCCAACCTGAGGGTGGATCTGCAGGAGGACGCCAGCAAGATGCTGGTCACGCTGCTCAACAACTTGCGGCAACCGGAAAGCGTGCGTGGCGAGCAGCAGAGCATGCTTCTGCAGGACCTCTCCCTGGAAAAGGAGTACAAAATGGTGAACATGGACGAGTTCACAAACAAGATCAACAACCTCACAGACACCCTCAACACCAAGAGCAACACCCTGGATGACCTCCATTCCAGGGTCAACCACCATGACGGACAGCTACGTCTGCTAATGGAGGCCACACAGGCCCCTCTGGCCACACCCCTTCCGGCTCCCCCGGCCAATGACGTGGCCCTGCGCGCCTACGTGGATGCAAAGTTTCACGCCCTAAGGGACGAGATGATGGAGGGCATGGAGATCAAGATGTCGGACTTGAAGAACTCGTGTGACTATAAGATTCTGTCAGTGCAGGAGCAGTCTGAGTTCCAGGAGAACAGCTACCTCAGCCTGACCGAGCTCCTCGAGTCCAAGGAGATGGACCTCCGCAAGGAGATCCAGGACCTCAAGAATGAGCTGCCTGGTCTGCTTAGGGGAGAGGGAACCCCACCAGGTCTGCAGGAGCTGCAGAAGGAGCTGTTCCGGGTCTCCGGGGCCCAGCCGAGACTCCAGTCCAGCCTAGAGAAGAAGCCCGAGCCTGACCAACTCCTGCCCCATGTGGAAGAACTGGAGGCCCATCTAAACATGTCAGAGAGGAGCGTGGAAGTGCACAACCTCTTCCTAGAGGAGAAGCTGAGGAGAGAGTGGGCAGAGGGGGCTACGAACCTGAAGAAGGCCATTGAGGACAGGATGAGCTCCATGGAGGACCGGGTCACCAGTCTACTGGTGGAGATAAGCAGCCCCCTATCTAGGCCTCAGGCTGGGCTGGAGGCACTGCCGGGTGAGGTGACCTCTCACAAGACCAGCGTTCAGGCTCTGGAGGACAGATTCAATGCCCTTGACCAGCTGTGCTCTACAGAGTGCAAGTCTGACCAACTGGCCATAAAGAGCATTCAAAATAACCTCCAGGTCTATAAAACCAGCCTAGACACCATGCAGTCTAGCATGAAAGGCCACTCAGCTAGTCTTGGAGACATGGAGGAGTTTGTCCAAGGGCAGCTCCTGAACCATACCGCCAGTCTTACAGATACGCAGGAAGAGCTATGGGCTCTGAAAGGACGTATGGGAGGACAGGAGGGCTTCCTGTCAGCCCTGGGGCTCTCTCTTAGCCAGCAGTCCCTGGAGCTCCAAGGGCAGCTTCTGAACCACAGTGCCAGTCTTGCAGGTGTGGAAGAAGCACTTGAAGCTCTCAGTGGGCGTATTGGAGTGCAGGAAGGCTCTCTGTCAGACTTGGGTGTCTCTCTCAGTGCTCATCTTAAAGATGTGCGGGGAGAGCTGGGAGCTCTCAGCGAGCGTATTGGAGGACAAGAGGGCTCTCTATCGGCCCTGGGTATATCTCTCAGCCGGCAGTCCCTGGAGCTCCAGCAACTGAACACCTGTTGCCAGAGCAGCGTGGGGCCGGCCCATGATGCCAGGGACCTGCTGGAGCTCCACCTGGCCCAGAGAGAGGAGCTAAGGGCCCGGCTGGAGGAACTGGGACAGAAGGTGAGGTCCGAGGCAGACCACTGCAGGAACAGGACCGAGGGTGTAGCTCTGGACGTTACAACTGTAGATGGCCGGGTTGCCAGCTTGGATAACATGTGCAGCAGGCTGGAGCCCATCTCCAGCAGCCTGCACAGGATCAAAGAGGGGCTGAACAAGCACGTGACCGGCCTGTGGAACTGTGTCAGCGAGATCAACGACACCCTGCTTGCCCACACCAAGGACATCGAAGGACTGAAGGGAACATATCAGAACCTCCAGGACCACTTCTCAGTCATCACCCAGGACCTCCATCATCTAACCACCAGTCCTGAGAACACTGGTAAGACTTGACACAGAGATTTGGTATTTATTAAGATCCCCATTAGCCGCTGAAACATGACATTTTACTAAGCACAGAACATTATATACATTATGTATAATACAGTGCAAATTACAAAACAAGATAAATAAAATGGATGTGTCTCTTCACAGTCCCCATTGTGCAGTAAGGTATTCTTTAATCCGTTTTTTAAAAACTGGTTTTATTGCTAGCTTGAGTTACCTGGGATGGCAGAGTTCCATGTAGTCATGACTCTATTTTATACTGTGCATTCCCCAGCCTCTGTTCTGGACCTGGGAACTGGGAAGAGACCTCTGGTTGCATGTCCTCTGGTTGCATGCCATGTCCAAACTGTGTGCCAACTGCATGAACAGACAGTACCTTTAACACATCAACACCTTGCACAAAGACCAATAGTGATGCAGTCAATCTCTCCTCAACTTTGAGCCAGGAAATCTGACATGGATGTTAATGACACTTTCCCTCCATGTACATCTAAGTGCGATACGTGCTGCTTTATTCTGGACAAACTGCAATTTGACTATGTCCATCTTTGCCGCAGATGACCACAAGGCTGGGCAGTAGTCCAGGTGTGACAAAACTAGGGCCCATAGAACCGGTCTAGTCGACTGAGATGGCAAGAAGGTAGAGCAACGCCCTATCATGGACAGACCACTTCCCATTTTGGCAACCATTGAGTATATTTGTTTTGACCATGACTGCTTGCTATCTAGGGTTACACTCCAGAAGTTTAGTCTCTTCAACTTGCTCAATAACCACATTCAATAATAGATCTAAATGAGGTTTAGCGTTGAGTGAGTGGTCCCAAAAATTATGTTTTTTGTTTTTTTGATATTTCGCACCAGCCTATTGATTAGTTACCCATTCTAAATCTGACTGGAGCTCTATGTTAAGGGTGTCAGTTATTTTACTGTTGCAGCCGACGTGTATACTGTTGAGTAGTCAGCATACACGGACACACAGGCTTTATTCAAAGTCAGTGGAAGGTCACTTGTAAAAACAGAAAACAATAATGGCCCTAGTTGGCTGCCCTGCGGTACACCACACTCAACTGAATTTGCATGAGAGAGGCTTCCATTAACGAACACCCTCTGTGTTCTATTAAATAGGTAACTCTCAATCTATAATAAGGCAGAGAATGCAAACACCTACGTTTTTTCAGCAATAGGTTATGATAAATGAAATCAAAAGCAGCACTGAGGTCTAACAATACAGCTCCCACAGTCGTCTTACTATCAATTTCTTTCAGCCAATCATCAGTAATTTGTGTCAGTGCCAGGCATGTGGAGTGCCCTTCTTTATAAGCATGTTGAATGGCGGCTGTTAACTTGTTTTCTGTAAAATAACTTTGTATTTGAACAAATGTTTTCCCAAAATTTGTAACAGGCTGATAGGTTGGCTGTTTTAACAATTAATAGTGTGCTCTGATACTCTGGGGTAGTAGAATGACCTTTGCCTCCCTCCATGTCTGAGGGCGCACACCGTCTTCTAGGCTTAAATTGAAGATGTGGCAAACAGGAGTCACAATAACCATCATGTCGAAGTAAACTTGCAGTCGCGATGCTTTGTTTTCCTACCACTACAACTTAGAAAATCATACACAGTTTATTAGGCTAAAGATTAAATAAGATTGACCACGTTGCTTGCTTAAAATGTGCATGATTATTCCAATTATCCAGGTTATACCTCTCATTTGTTCTTAAACCTACACTTCCCCCACGTCAGTGCTCTCCTGCTAAGTTAGTTTCGTACTGGTTACACCACAGTATATATCACAGTATATATCATCAAGGTGTTCCAGTAGCACAAATTGAAAATTACAATCAAATGGTGCTAGTAAGATAAATCTCAGAGCTGCAGCTGGAGCCCATTTGGGGTGCTTAAGGTTGTTGATTTAAATCGTGCCTAGTAATGTGTATTTAATGTAGGACCTGTTAGTGTATGTCTCTAACCAGGTTTCCATCCATTATGTAAGTCGGACAAAAAATGTCACGACAAGCCTGATGGAAATAGCAAATTTGTTGGTAAACTTTACATCCCCTGCGTGCCTGCCACCACATCTATTTCTATTGGTACAAGCACTGTTCATGACACAAACTGTTCACACCCCTCTTGGTGGCAGAGAGAAACATTTTGAAGGTTTACCGTGTATTTCCTACAATTGTACACATTGTGTCATGGGGTGCAGAGAACATTTTGCAGTTCTAAAGCTAATTTTCTTGCAATTATATACATTTTGCCATGTCTAACGTGTATTAATGTGATATTTGAGTGATTGGAACATTACTACAAAATCTATGTGCCCCTCCCCCCGCCGACCCCTCGCTGTTTATCACAGACTTTGTGTCAAAACCATCGACAGAGATAAAAACAGGATGGAAACACAGAACTTTATTATTATTATTTTAAAATAAAAAGTTAGATGACAAAGTGCTTTCTATGTGCGTTACGTCATGACGCACAGCTTTTTATCCGCAACTAGCCAGTTTGATGGAAACACCCTTGGTGGGAAAATGTACATATTGTTTTGTGCTCGTTTTAGAATATTTTCATGAAAATCTGTCGCAAATTGAATGTAAACCTAGCTAGTTTCTTTGTGAGAACTAAGGGCAACGGGAAGCTGGATTTCAATCTCCCTGGGTTTTGACTCAGAGGCAGCACTGATTGAACACACATGGTTATTTTAAATAGACTCGGTTTGTGTCGAGCAATGCTTGGGCTTTAAGGGATTATTAACGTGTGTAGGCGGGCTCCTTATCTCTGTAGTAGAGGTCTTGACAGGTCCAGTTGGAACCGATATACCCGACCCGGGCCCAACATTCTATTTTGTCCCTCTGGTCCAGTTTGGTTCCTGTTTGATTGTCATCGGGTCTATGTGACCACAGCTCTGCATGTTTATTGTACGCTAATAAGGTGCATTTATTGACTTATAGAAGGTTTAGACAACATATAAAGACCTATTCATTAACCAGAAGAGCAACTTGGCTGATAAATGTCATTTATTTGTCACTGGTCCAATCTGGTCTGATTGCCCTCGGGTCTGTCCGGGTTCAACTTTTTGGAACCCGTGAAGACCTATACTCTGTAATAACTAAATAACTATATTTTTGTTAAGACTAGCCTTGCTGTTTCATGGTCATCTGAGAGTTCAGAACCCCCATATCCTTGGTCACTGTAGATAACTAGTGTAAACATGGGCTCTTTGTAAACATGGGCCCAGGGGAACTCAACTGGACTCCGATGAGGTCCACAGCTGGGAATAAGGGAGCTGGAAGCACACTCCATAACATTTATGAGGGTTGCGTCTCTTCTTCTGAAGCCAGCTCTGTATGACTCACTGGTTTACAAAGCAGCTCTGCATGTTCTGGTCTGGGAGTCCAATGGGGAAGGGGTCTGATCCTGGCTGTGAAGCCACAAGGAGAGACTTTGGATCGGAGTCACTGTTTCAACCCGTGTGTGAAGCATGCACTCGGAGACTCTGAGAAATTAAGTGTCAGTACCCCGCCATTCACTTGTTATTATAGTAATAACTTATATTTAAAAACATTATTCTGTCAGCTGGAATGTTTCAATGTTTGCCCTTAGAGGGCATTTCGCTTGTCATATGTTCCTGACTGGATGCTGCTTTACCATGGATCACATTGGGATATCATTGGCTCATACTTGGCTCACTGCTCCTCTTTTGTCCTGGACTGGTCTTTAGCGTGCACAGCGGACTATCGCTACTTATCAGGAAGTGGAAAGTGCTGTCCATTTATAGGGACCTCTGTCACTGGCTTATCAATTGTCCACTTATAGGAACCAAGAAGAAGGTTTGTTATTCGAGAGCAGAGTGGACCGGGTTCAGACCAGGCGCTACTGGGTTGACATGACATCACACCCTCCTTCAACCGTACTCTTTCCCCTCAGTGCCCTTATTTTCCCTCTCTCTTTCTCCATATCTCCCTGCCTACTCTTTCTCTGGTTTTGTTGAATATGTTTAACACACTGGCCTGGCCCAGTCTCTCTTTAAATAAACACAGTCTGCATCCCAAATGGAACCTTATCCCGTATATAGTGCACTACTTTTGACCAGAGCCTTATGGGGAGCCCTATGGACACTGGTCAAAAGTAGGGCACTACATAAGGAATAAGGTGCCATTTGGGACGTAGACACAGTCAAGACTATCCTCTGTACTGCCATGACGTCATACACACCCTTCCTCCTAAACTCAGAGACTGAGTAAGAGCTGAATGGGCGGAACATGAACTGGGACCCTCAACTTTCCTCAGTGGTTTAGATAATAGATATATTGATTGCTGAAAGGAAACATCAGATTTTCCTAAAATGGTGTTTGGCTGCTCAATGACGGACACTCCCGGCTTGACAAGCACCAAATTTAGCTTGGCTTGAAGACCGGTCTGAAAATCTAAAGTCTAAAACTGCTAACAGATTTGTCTGGTGTATTTATGTTTGTGCTCACTGGTGTGGTGCTCTACTGGGAGATTCCACGCCAGTGTAGCTGGAACATTATTTTGGTATCTCAGATTATTCTAGCATTTCTCACATAGAAACTTCCCTGGGAGGAAGGATGTTTGACATGCTTTTTACAGTTGTTTCACAAGCCATTGAAGAAAAAAATAATGATGAATTGTTAGAGCACACTATTAGGAGTATAATAACACCAAGATGTTGTCTGTATCATGTACGGATAATAGGATTTTACAGGAGGCATGTATAGTTCTAAAAGGGTCTAAAATGGCCACTTTCATCATGGTATTCTCAAATCATTTGTGATGTAAATTTAAAAAGCATGTCAAACATGCTTCCTCCCAATTAAGTTTCGATGTGAAAATTGCCAAAACAATCTGAGATACGACAAATATTTTCAGGCTATGCTGGCATGAAATCGCCCCTATTGTAAGTATTTTACAGGGCCAGACTATCCACCTGTGCTCGGGAAAAATATGTTTTGTTCGGTTAATCAAAAGTGTTGTTTAATTAGGGCAATTTCCCAAACCATTAGTCACAACCAAGCGGCTAATGTGGTGTCCCCTGAGCCTATCAATCACTCCCCAGAGATTAGCATTGTGTGTGTACATGGTTGTACGTGTGTGCATGCCCATGTTTGCCTGTGAGAACCACACATGCAATATACTCACCCTTGTTAACTCTTCATTGCTGAAAGTCCAGACAACACAACACTTAAGAGTTCAGTTGTGCGCAGTACAGAGAGAAGCTAGCATGCTTTTCTGCCTCTTCCACTGCCTCAGTGGCCATATTGTTCAGGTCAATGACCCTCTGACAGATAACCAAGGTTGTAGGGTTACAGACACACATCCATAACCACATCTAGTTTTAGAGTTAATTTCGTGTAATTCTACACATTTTGCCATGTGTTGTAGGGATAATGATTGCCGTTTTTAATACGGTGTCTGAGTGAGACGACAAAATCAATGGGGGCCCCATGGCCGGTAATTTGACCATGATAGCTGGCCACTAAACTAACTTGGCAATCTAGAAAATGTTAGCTGGCATAGAATTGACAGACTATCAGTGACTGACATGACATAGGAGAAATTGCACCTTGTGTATTCTGCTATCCCAACTCTATTCCATCTCAGGCGTAAATTGAGACCCCGACTGAGTAAAAAACAAAAAAATGCGTATATATATATATTTTTTTTCTTCTTCATATGAAGATATTCAATTGTCTATTTTCCCCCTGAAAGTAGATTAAACTGATGTGGTACGGAACATAGGATATCACAGGGATTCTTATATATCCTCAGACTGGTGGAGGGAAGGGCTGGCTGTAAGTCTGTGGTCCTTTCTAGCTCAGTTGGTAGAGCATGGCACTTGTAACACCAGGGTTGGTGGGTTCGATTCCCGGGATGCATGACTGTAAATCGTTTTGGATAAAAGGGGCTGCTAAATGGCATATATATGACTGTAGGATTTCTTGGATACACTGTAACACTCCCTCCAGGTCCACAGTTAAAGCCAGGGGCCCCCAGCTGCAATTGTTTACATCCACGTCTTTAATCATAGTGCATGCACACGTTAGAGCTCCATCCTTTAATCATTACCCTGCGATTTAGGCTGAGATTGGCTTTCAGTCAGAATCATCAAGGCCCAACCGACTGCTACACATAATCAAACTAAACTAAATACACACACACACTAAATTACACACACATGTACAAGTTCCGCCTGAAGTCTTCCTTCCTGTGGTATTTTACAGATTACTTCTAGTCCCCTCTCTGTGTAGTGTTTATTAGGGAGTAGGGTGATGTTGCCTCTAGACACTGATTTGGGGTCAGTTTAGCATTTACCCCCCCACTAATGGTTGGGATTGGGGGAGGGTAAGCTGATCCTAGATAAATGTTTTAATAGCCAGACCATGTTGTTCTGGCTTTTATAGCGACTGACCTCTGTTGCCTGAGGTGGGGGATAGGCTGCCTGGTATGCAGGTATGCCTTTCATGTATAGCTTAATCCCTCTGAAGACAGAGTTTGGACCTGTTGCCTGTTATCTCATTGACTGCTCAGGAGAATAATGAGGAGTAGGGCGACGTTGCCCCTGCCTAGACACACTGATCTTGGGTCCGTTTAGCATATTCCCCACTAACGGTTCAGGTTAGGATTGTGGGAAGGGAAAATGATCCTAGATCTGTACCTAAGGGGAAACTTCACCCCAGAACAATGTTGAGATGGTTAATGATTAGCTGATAAACTCATGTGTAGTTTGTTTTAGTCATCTCAGCTCTGGCTGTCAGGAATGCACAAACATTTGACTCCTGTCACAGTGGATGTGTCTGCGGTGTGGTGTTTAGGTCACTGATGACAGGGAATTACTCACTGTTTGATGACAATTAGAATCTCTCAGGCATATTGAGAACCATTCTATATAATAACTGTTCCTTCGTGTAAAATGACAAGAGAAAGTACAGTAATAAGGTGAAAGAGAGAGCAGAGCCGTGTTGAGTGGGTAACACTCCCATACAGAACATAATGCCTCCCCACTGGAGACCAGAGTTTAATCACTGTATACTGCGTCTCCCACCTATTTATCTCCCCATCATTCTAATACACCTTAAAAATACTCAGGGTAGAGAGTGAAATTCCCCCAAAATGTGTAATAGGTCATGTACTATAGCTAAAAAGTACACAGGAAATGGGCCAATAAGAAAAAAACTCAAGCCATTACAACCAAAAAACAGTTTTATTGTTTATTTTTGCTAGGTAATTTAGTCTAGCCAGCTATCTAAAACTTGTAATCATGATGAATTACTGACCAGGCATGTGCCCAGGGGGCCTGACCTCCAGGGTGCACCTATGATTTAGTTGGAAACTCTCACTCAGATATGTGACCAGATTGCTCTATGGGGGCTTATGTCAAATTTAAGTGAAATTTAAATATTTTTGGTTTACACCCATTCAGCATAGTTCACACCCTCTTAAGCCTTAGCGCCACCCATCACTTTAAGAATGAACATGTAAATGCATGGTCAACCCCATCCATAATCCTGTCTTTCAATGAGTTGAAAGTATTCAATCCCCTTGACTTTTTCCACATTTTGTGTTACAGCCTGAATTTAAAATAGTTTAAATTGCGATTTTGTTTCACTAAATCTACATACAACATCCCGTAATAATACACATGAATTAAAAATGAAAAGCTGAAATGTCTTGAGTCAATAACCCCTTTTGTTATGGCAAGCCTAAATAAATTCAGGAGTAAAACATTTGCTGAACAAATCACATAAATTGCATGGAATAATAGTGGTAAACATCATTTTTGAATGACTGTCCCACCCCTTACCCCACATATACTGTACAATTATCTTTAAGGTCTCTCAGTCGAGTAGTGACTTTCAAGCCAGGGAGGTTTTCCAATGCCTCGCAAAGAAGGGCACCGATTGGTAGATGGATAAAAAAAAAGCAGACACTGAATATCCCTTTGAGCATGGTGAAGTTATTAATTAGGCTTTGGATGGAGTTGCTTACCAAGACGACATTGAATGTTCCCGAGTGGCCTAGTTACAGTTTTGGCTTGACAATCTATGGCAATACTTGAAAGTCATATTTTGTGTGGATCGTTGCCAAAAAAGGACAATGGAATCCATTTTAATCCCACTTTGTAATTAATCCAAATGTGGAAAAAGTGAAGGGGGTTGAAAACATTCAGAAGACACTGTAGCTCAGTGGTTTCTCCTTGGCTAAACTAGGCTCATAACTTAACATTTTATATTCATATTTACAGATCCAATACAAGTTTGTAATTAAGGCACATGAAAGTTCACATGGTCAAGAAGGAATTTCTGCAACAACAAAAGAAAAAATTGCCCTACTGCCGCCAAGAGAGGGTGGCCACTAAAATGTTTTGCCCGCAAGGTGGGTGGGGTCCCCGCCCCCTAACCAAATCTTGCTTAGGGCCCCCTGCATACTCAATGTGAGTTCCCACAAACCAGCTTTAACTGGGAGGTTGACTTTACTGGGAAGTGAAGTTAAAGCTTTCACTCGAGAAGCACAAAGCATGTTTAAGAGTAATGCAAGCTTGACCTTAATGTCTGAAAGGAATTCTCAGATGTCTCTTTTTTGACCAGACAATTTTTCTTCATTGTAGTTTTTGGGCCCTAACTTAACGCTGCCACAAGGGGAAGTGAGACTGGTAGAGTCCTACTGTCTGTCAGTGTCAGGAGTCGTCACGGCACCAGCTGGTTTGTTAACACATGTTTACCTCTCCCCAACTGGTCCGGGGTTTTATCCCTCGCTCTATCCTTCATCCTTTCTTTATCCCCTGGCTTGTCATTACCCCCTCTTTTCAGGCGTTCATGGTGTGGAGGAGTCTGGTAATCCCACTGAGACCAAGCCTGTCCCTCAGAGCCCTGTCCTGCCCATTGGGCCAATACCAGACGGGGCCCTACCACCACATATGATAGAGACTGGGGAGGCAGGAGCCCCCGGAATCATGATCTCTTCCAAACCGCCCAAGGGGGCTGACGGCAGCATGACCCCCATCAAGGGCTTCGCTGGAGCCCCAGGTGAGATATAGGGGTAGCTGGGAGAGGGGCTAAAAACACATACAGAATACAAATGCATGTGCACACCTACAAGTAGGTACACTACCGTTCAAAAGTTTGGAGTCACTTAGAAATGTCCATGTTTTTTAAAGAAAAGCACATTTGTTTGTCCGTTAAAACAACATAAAATTGATCACAAATACAGTGTAGATTCAAACATTTAGACGGGTGTTTTGCAGGTACTATTTAATGAAGCTGCCAGTTGAGGACTTGTGAGGCGTCTGTTTCTCAAACTAGACACTCTAATGTACTTGTCCACTTGCTCAGTTGTGCACCGGGGCCTCCCACTCCTCCCACTCCCCCGGGGCCTCCCACTCTTTCTATTCTGGTTAGAGCCAGTTTGCACTGTTCTGCAAAGGGAGTAGTACACCGCATTGTCCCAGATCTTCAGTTTCTTGGCAGTTTCTCATTTGGAATAGCCTTCATTTCTCAGAACAAGAATAGACTGACGATTTTCAGAAGAAAGTTATTTGTTTCTGGCCATTTTGAGCCTGTAATCAAACCCACAAATGCTGATGCTCCAGATACTCAACTAGTCTAAAGAAGGCCAGTTTTTTTGCTTCTTTAAATCAGAACAACAGTTTTCAGCTGTGCTAATATCATTGCAAAAGGGTTTTCTAATGATCAATTAGCTTTTTAAAATGATAAACTTGGATTAGCTAACACAACGTGCCATTGGAACACAGGAGTGATGGTTGCTGATAATGGGCCTCTGTACGCCTATGTAGATATTTCATTAAAACAATCTGCCGTTTCCAGCTACAATAGTAATTTACAACATTAACAATGTCTATACTGTATTTCTGATTTTAATGGACAAAAAATAGATGTTCTTTCAAAAACAAGGACATTTCTAAGTGACCCCAAACTTTTGAAAGGTAGTGTATGTTTGCAAGATGAATTACCTTCTTTCAAAACCTCATGAAATGTATCTTGATTATTTTACAGCTTCCCCACCCTCTAAAGGGTCTTTAAAGCCTAATATTCCAGTTATTTCTGGTAAGTGATATTTTGACTCATTTGATTTAATTTACTATGAATATAAAATTGTGAGTCTTCTGAAAATAAACCTCTTTCAACAGTTGCCCACATTCCCCTGAGACCGTCATTACACAAACCGTATTTAACTGTAACAGGTAAGATATTTAGCAGTCTCTTAAGATTAAAGCAGTAGTATTCCAGTCAGTTATGGACAAGAGTTACTGTATCTGTCCTAATAAACACTTTTTTATTTGTATTTTTAAATGACAGTGAGAATGTGTGTCCCAAATTTGGGGACAAGCTGTGTCAATGTGACTTACAGTTCCTTTAGAAAGTATTCACACCCCTTGACTTTTTCCACATTTTGTTGTTACAAAATGGGATTCAAAGGGATTTAATTGACATGTTTTTGGCAATGATCTAAACAAAATACTCTAATGTCAAAGTTTACAAAATTCACAAAAAATAAATAAAATATATCTTGATAAAATCAGTATTCACACCCCTGAGTCAATACATGTTATAATCAATCACCTTTGGCAGCGATTACAGCTGTGAATCTTACTGGGTACGTCTCTAGGAGCTTTCCACTCCTGGATTGTGCAACATTTGCTCATTCCTTTCAAATTTCTTCAACCTCTGTTATTGCTAGACAACCATTTTCAGGTCTTGCCATAGCTTTTCAAGCAGATTTAAGTCAAAACTGTAACTCTGCCACTCAGGAACATTCACTGTCTTCTTGGTAAGCAACTCTAGTGTAGATTTGGCCTTGTGTTTTAGGTTATTGTCCTACTGAAAGGTGAATTCATCTCCTATTGTCTGGTGGAAAGCAGACTGAACCAGGTTTTCCTCAAGGATTTTGCCTGTGCTTAGCTCCATTACGTTTATTTTTTATCCTGCAAAATGTTTACAAGCATAACATGATGCAGCCACCACAATGCTTAAAAATATGGAGTGTGGTACTCAGTTATTCATTGTATTTGCTCCAAACATAACAAATCAGGACAAAATAACCTTTTCTTTTTCCAGTATTACTTTTTTTCCCCAACATTTTTTAATTTAACCTTAATTTAACTAAGGAAGTCAGTTAAGAACAAATTCTTATTTACATTGACGGCCTACACCAGCCAAACCCGGACGACGCTTGGCCAATTCTGCGCCGCCCTATGGGACTCCCAATCACGTCCGGTTGTGATACAGCCTGGATTCGAACCAGGGTGTCTGTAGTGACGCCTCAAGCACGGAGTTGTAGTGCCTTAGACCGCTGCACATTTTTAGTGCCTTGTTGCAAACAGAATGCATGTTTTGGAATATTTGTATTCTGTACAGGCTCCCTTCTTTTTACTCTGTCAATGTTATTGATCTATCCTCAGTTTTCTTCCATCATCACAGCTGTTAAACTCTGTTTTAAAGTCATCATTGGCCTCATGGTGAATTCCCTGAGCGGTTTCCTTACTATCCTGCAACTGAGTTTGGAAAGCCGCCTGTATCTTTGTAGTGACTGGGTGTATTGATACACAGTGTAACTAATAACTTCACCATGCTCAAAGGGATATTGAATGGCTGCTTTTTAATTTTTTTATACCCATCTACCAAATCGGTGCCATTCATTGCGAGGCATTGGAAAACCTCCCTGGTCTTTGTGGTTGAATCTGTGTTTGAAATTCAGTGTTGGACTGAGGGACCTTAAAGATAATTGTATGTGTGGGGTACAGAGATGAGGTAATCATTCAAAAATCATGTTATTGACTCAATACATTTTAGCTTTGCATTTTATGTAATTTGCAAAAAAAATGAAAAACATAATTCCACTTTGACATGGGGTATTGTTTGTATAGGGCAGTGACAAACATTCTCAATGTAATACATTTTAAATTCAGGCTGTAACACGTTGGAAAAAGTCAAGGGGTATGAATACTTTCTGAAGACACTTAGGGTTGAACTTTAACCCTGTATCTCTGTGTCAGGTGAGCGGGTGTCCTTCTCGGCTGGTCTCAACCTCCTGCCCTTCCCTGGTGAGGTGGGCATCATCCGCTTCAACAAGGTGTTGGTGAATGATGGAGGACACTACGACCCTCACACAGGTAACTACTACAACACTGTCCCAATCACACACAGATACCACACTAACCTAAATGTAAACCGCAACCTACCCAAATAATCAAGACTGTAAGTGCAAGATTTATGTCAACTTTTGTATGTGTCCCTCATGCAGCTAACATGAGTGCCCCCTTGTCGTTGACTGATATTCCCTCTTTAATATTCGTCCTCCCGTATTTCTTCCTACTCTTCCAGGCATTTTCAATGTTCCCATGGAGGGCCATTACCTGCTGACTGCTGTGCTGACAGCCCAGAGAGGTGCCAGGGTGGAGGCAGTGCTCTCTGTGTCCAACCACAGCATCCAGAGGCTGGACACGGCTGGTTACCTTCCTACTAATGGTGGCGGAGGTGGGGCTAGCTCCACTAGCTGTGACTGCGGAGGCTCAGCCTCCCTGAGCCTGGTTCTCACTCTGAAGCGTGGGGACAGGGCAGGTTTAGTCATGACCGCAGGCAAACTTGCTATCTCTGAGAACACAGAGGTCCTCTCGACTTTTAGCGCCGTGCTTCTCTACCCCACCTCCTCAAAAAGATAACCCCACCAATGAGTAGCCTTATAAAGCTCCAACCTTAAAACACTAGTTCTAATTTAGATGTGGGTATGCCTTACAGGTATTGTAGTAACTCATGATGGTACTTTAAAGCAATCTTATGACAGAGCTTTCATACAAAAAGAAATGTGTATCAAATATTTTATCATAAGATCGTTATGGAGGGAACAGGGCTGGCTACTGCCATTCATGGAGTATTCATATTTAGTGATTATATTCTAAATGCAACGTTTTTTAAAATTACATCTTTGAATGTATGCTTGTGTTGATGTGTGTGTTCAATTTGTTTACATTTTTAAACCTGTGTAATTTTAGGTATTTGCAAATGACTATTTTTATTGAGGACTATCAATTGTACATAGCATTGTAAGCGGAACTACTGTTAAACAAATAGACTGGTCCTTTTCCTACCTGACAAGGGATGCAGAACTTCAAAACGAGCACAGTTGTTTTGAAAGATCTTTGTATTTCATCACCTCCCAGTGAGTCACAATGTTCTTTAGGAACAATGCCTGAAAATGAACTGTTTTGAATCAGAGAACTTCAATTCTGCCCCTGGTACCAGTAATAAAAGCTTTGTCTAAACAGTGGCCATGAGTGTTTATTAACTATTGTTTTATTATATAGGCCTATTGTTAATTAATAGTATCACTATAAATGTATGATAGAATGGTTAAAGGGATACTTTGGCAATTAGCATGCTAGCATGTACCCATAGATTTCCATTGGTCCGCATCACTAAATCTTAACTTCCTTCATACTGGACACAGAGACATACAAATGGTATCCACGAGTTCATCTGTCTCTGGGGAAGTATCACTGTAATATACTATACTTATTTGTATTGGTATCGCAGGTATTTGAGAAAATAGTTTTGTGCTAAAACAACGTGTGGCGCAAAACTCCATTATAAAAAAATATATTAAGGTCAGCAAAAAATCACTGTTTTTAACAGTAAGTTCCGTTTAGACAGATTGTTGGCATGTGAAAAGATGTTCATGATGTTCCAAAAGTTACACCCTCCTTTCCCAAAAACAAGTTTCTGAAATAAGCAATAACATCTGCATGGAATCATAGATTTTATCTTTTTTATTTTTTGTGCTAAACATTCATATCCCAAACATACACTTCAATGTATATAGTGACACTCAAAAATAACACTTAATCAAGTAACAGTGAAGGCATTTAAGATTGGAGAGTGTGTGAACTGTAAAATTAATCTCTTAATAGATACACTGAAAACTATCAAAGCAATTACTGAAAAACACAACAAATACCAGCGTGTTAAGATGTGTGTACTCTCCACACAAAATATCACTTTCATAGAAAGAATGCCTTTGTTACTGAGGAACTCTGCAACACCTCCGAACGTCATCAAATACAATGGTATAATAATTCTAAATAGACTAGACAAACCCAAGTTATAACAATAGAAATATATCCCATAAAGAAGCATTCATTTCATAACACAAACACTGTCAAAGTTAACCCATAAAACGTCTGCAAAAAACATATAATTGTGCTTTCAGTGCATATTAGTCTGTCTCCATCCAAAGGCTCCAGTGTTGTGTGCCCTGTGTGTCAGCAGCATCGACACTTTAGAAAGGCCTTCCATCGCCTTAAACTTCACTGCAGCCATCTGCATGTATGTCTAAAACATCGCCTGCTCAGATCACTTAAATCGATCTATTATCATACAGTATGCGTGTATCTAAGACTAGTGCCAGTTCCACTGGCAGCTCTGCGCAACATATTAGAGATCGACTCAATCTGTATCGCTGAAGCGTTACAGATTCCGCAAAATAAATGTAAAGGTAACTTCCAATTGGGCCGACATTTGCGGCGTTTAACGTGAATGCAGTCGTCTCCGCTAATGCGGGAAGGTTGCCTTTCAATTTCAAATCGCGCCGTAACGCTGAACCTTCGCAACACGGCTTGAAGAGAGCCCTTAGTTCAAAATTAGAATAGCATGCATACACTATAATGTAAGGCCTTCCCAAACAGCGGGACACCCCAACATAGGGAGTGTATTATCACTCAAGCCAAATAACTAACCTTACGACTACGCCTGTCTTCTTTCTCTTCACATTGTACTGTAAAAAGGCTGTACATTCTGTATTGGAAAGTATGCCTAAATCGATCATGTGACGCAGTTCTTACTGATATATCAACGAAACGCTATTAAACCTGTGGAGCACTAAACAATGGAATATAATTCAGCATCAGTAGACACATAGTATAGTCATCAGTTAAGGCAGTACAAGCAATCATCATGGGAAGACCCATACAATTATTAAGCAATACAAAATATTGCTTACATCGATTCCAACAAATACAGTTGATTTCAAGTGATTTCTTTCCCGTCCAAAAGACACAAAGTGCATCGACCATACCCGAAGTGTCTGTTGGTTATCGCCTTAATACCTGATAATACCACAGCTGTGGGAACTGTCCAATCAGAAATCAGAGCAGCTCCTCAAGACGCACATCAGCGATTGGTTGTTTCAGAGCAGCTCCTCAAGGCAGACCTCAGCGATTGGCTGTCTCCAGAAGCAGAAAGAACTGAATTCTGGGAAACTGAAGGTGGCGCTCTGCTCCTTACTGCGTAAAGGGAAAACGTGCTCCACCAGTTCACTCAGTCGGCCGTAGCTACAGTGAAAGACAGGGAAGGGGTTAGATAACGGTTACTGTACTTAACTGACCAAGGTCAGGATTCATTAAAAGGCATGTTGTCGACAAGCGCACTGCACTAGACTTTGAAGATCATATACGCTTGAGCCTACATCCACAGCATTTTACCGTGAATGTGATCTCCGCGAACATCAGACGATCTCCACGAACGCCTTTAAAAGGTGCATTTGTCTGTAATTGAATCCGGCCAAAATACTCCCCAAGAAACCCACACTCCTGACATACAGAGAGATAAAGAGTCATTATGATTACAATCCTGTGAAGTCGCTACTTACGAAGTCTTATTGCCTTTCGATTGCTCTAGGATGAGCTCCCCTTTGGGGTTGACTGTGAATATCCGACACACTGGTACACCCACTTGCTTGTAGGCAAACACATCCTGAGCCAAAAACAGAGGAGTAGTCTTAACAATCACCATCATTCTGATCCTATTCCAAAATAAGTACACAATGAGAAGGTAAAGCAAAGCTTACATTTGCTCTGTTTCCAAAGGCTGCGTAGAAGGGATGTGTGTTTGGGTAGAAGAGGTTCTTGATGTCTGTTAGGCATTCAATCTTGAACTTCTCTGGCTTCTTTTCAATCACCTCCCTGATAAAAGGTTAAGTAGAAAGGAATCAAAAAGCCTTGAAATTTAACTATATTACAATGCTATTACAACGTTGTTACTATTCCAAGCAGACTGTACCAAATGGAACTGAAAGATCAGTTTTAACTCTGAAAGGCGGAGAAGAGGAAAGAAAATGCATTGCAATCTAACTATATTACAATGCTATTACAAATCCAAGCAGACTGAACCAACTGAGACGTTAAGGGTGAGTTGTACCTGTGAAATGCAGAAAAGAGGCTGCTAGGGGACAGCATGAGGGGTCCTCGAGGCAGGATGGTTCCCCGGTCGTTCACCCAGTACAAGTACCCTCTGGTCATGTCCGCCATGCCGATTGCCCGCGCCGAACAGTACAGGAATTTGTAGCCATTCCTGAAGAAATGCACATTGAAGTATAACTGCAACATTAGATCCGTCTCCTATCCAGGCTCTCAAATTTTTTTACTTCTGGAATTGCATTTTTTTTTTTTCATGTGAAACAGGAATGTGATTAGTCATGCATTGACTAAGTGGTGGATGTGATAAATGGTAGTTCTAGGGCCATATGTATCAAGCAACTTAAATAGGAGTGCTGACAAGGATCCGTTTAGCATTTTAGGTCGCAATGAATAAGATAACATGGACAGGGGCAACCTGATCCTCGATCAGCACTCTTACTCTGAGACGCTTGATACATACGCAGGCCCTGGGCTAAGGCTTACTTACTCATGCACTGAGTGGTACAGCTTAGCAATGCCTTGATGAGTCCAGTCTTTCCCGAGCTGAGGAAGAATTTGTCCAAACACGTCAGACCTAAGAAAAAGGAGCATTTGGTGAGACATAAAAACCCACACCAGTAGAAATCCACTTTTTGTAGCTGAAAGACGATGGCCAGAGCTTAACCATGATGTTGCATACAGATTTAAGTCAATAGGTCATCATTTTAGTCAAAGTATGATATATCTGGGCTTGAAGTGACAAATCCAACCTCCCCACTTCGTGCAAATCTGTGTGAATGTGGTGTCTTTTCCTATGAATGACATGAAAATTATTTCAGGGCTGGGTTTTATTTGAATGTTACCACCCACCAGCATGGCATTGTTTATTAATCAGAAACAGCGGAAAAGTTATTCCTCTTTACGACTGAGATGAGCCAAACAGCCGTGGGTCCACAGAGCCATGGAGCAAATAAAAATAGGGGGTGCATTAGATCATTTGTCCATTTTTACTTATTTTTTTTAGCTAGTCTGTAATATATATATATATATTTTTAAATGACCAGTTTATAAATGGTTGCGTGAAACTCGCTCCCCCCCAGTCACCCAAAGATGAATGGTTTTGACCACTAAAGTTTTGCTTCACTACACGCTCCACTGCTTTGTTTGATGTAACGTTAGCTAGAAACCACAAGTGTCTATTCAGATAATGAAAAGTCAACCGCGAAAGAAAATTCAAGGAATTTTTACAGAGCCCTTCGTAATTATTAGGACAGTGAAGCATTTTTTCTTCTTTTGGCTCTATACTCCAAACGTTTTGATTTGAATCATGCAATGACTATACAGTTAAAGTGCGTACTGTCAGCTTTAATTTGACCTATGAGAAGACGCAAATAAACTGGTGCCCTAAAATGGTTCCCCTATGGCATCGCTCTCAAGAACCCTATTTGGTTCCAACTTGTACCTTTACATTTACGAGTGTGGGATTGATATATACATTTTTATACTTGATTCTGAGTCTCCTAAGAATCTGACTGCGTCCCAAATGGCAGCCTATTCCCTATATGGGTTCTGGTCCAAAAGGTTGACTTTTGGGATGCAACCTAGGAGTTAAGACTGAGGGGACTGACTGGGTAATTTAGTTAAACAGAATTGAAGGCCACTTTACTTGGTGATGGTGCCGTCGATGTCAGAGATGATGACTTTGTCATCCCAGTTCCACAGGTAGATGGTGCCCTCGCAGCGACACGTCCCCTGGTACTGGGTGGTGATGCTAAAAGTGACGTCATTAGGCCCCTCCCTCAGCTTCAGACTGACCTATGAGAAGACACAAATAAACTGGTGCCTGAGAGAGTGACATGAAGTGGTTTCCAAAATCTCCTCTGGACACTGACAGGTGCTAACAGCAGGACAGAGAGTGCACTTGCCCTCAATAGCCCTCAATTGCGCTTCCCATTCTGTCACAGAAGCTATGAGGGTAAGGATGTAAAGATGTGCCCTCTATCCAACTCTATGTGCCAATATCACTTTATAGGATTTAAATAAAATCACTTTATAAGTTAGATGCTCTTTACTATCTGGTCAGACGAGAGGCGGAGAGACTTCATGTAGGAGTGCGAGCCAGTTGGTGGAGGTAGCTCTGTGTGCATGTGCTCAGTAGGTGCCACTGTGTTGAGCTCTTTCGATTCTTCATCGCTGGAGGAGTCGTCTACTGCTTTCTGCCTGCATGTCAAATAACAACAACCTCAGGTCAACATCAGACTTCCTAAAAACAGTATAAGATTAAACTAATGTGAGTAAAGATTAAGGGAGTGAGTAGTTACTCTGAAAATATAACGAGAGGAATGACGCTTCTCTAGACATCAGTTATTAAAATGAACATCCAGCATTTGTATATGCTGCCGCTAGAGGGCAGTATCCCAACACTGAATTGTCACCAAGCTTCATTTACTACAGAAAGACAAAACACAGATGAGACTCCCAAACAGGGTCCCTCATGCATGTTCTCAGGGGCATTTCCTATGAATCACTGTTTTTCCTGGGCTAATCTAGTTTCCCATTGGTTGGTGTAATGATGAATATGGGTGAGGCGGGTGACATCACTGTGTGAATAATTGGGCTTCCCCTTGTGAAACAACGCCAGGGAGGGGTGGTGGGGGACAGACAGGGTGAGACAGGGTGGTGCTAAGCTGACTCACTGTGGCACTGCTGGAATCTGTTGATCGAGGACAGGGCTCTCTGTGTCTCCGTGTTGGGACTCGTGTCTGTCCATCTTGGCCTCTGAAGACTGGAGAGCGGAGCAGACAACATTAATCACCCGTTAATGAAACGTCATCATGTCAACACTGACTGTATATGGCCTAGTGTTTTTCCTTGATTAATAGTGGAATTACTGCCCATTTATTAAATTAAAAAATGATTCCTAAGACTATGCAGTACAATTAGCACATGGTTCTCCTCACTCTGATTTGCTTAAGCTAATTTACAATGGAAATGCAAATCCAATGGGATTCACATGGGAACTATTTTCTGCCCACACAAAAAAAGAGTCATGAGGAAAGAGACGGTGAAAATCATGGACCATCTGTTTAAGGTGACAAATGACAGTATCAGGAAAGCAGTTCAGCTAGGGTTGATTTCATTACGGGTACTACAGAGTATCAATACCAGTGGACCTAAAGTGTACTGCAAAAACACCCCGTTGTCCCAAATGGCACCCTATTCCCTATATCAGGGGTACCTGATAATTAATTGTAGCCACCTGGTGTCCTAGGTCTAAATCAGTCCCTGATTGGAGGGGAACAATGAAAAAACACAGTATAACTGGCTTCGAGGTCCGGAGTTGAGTTTGAGAGCCCTATATAGTGCACTACTTCTGTGCACAGCCTTATTGGACCTAAGTATTACACTGTATAAGGAATAGGGTACTATTTGGGATGCAGTCCCTACCTGTTTGACGCTGCTTTTCCTCCAGAACCACCAGCGGCCGGACTTCTTAGGCATCTTCTCTTTCACCCATGCCTCCTCTGTGGCCTTAGATACACATTAAGTATTTATGAGTACATGCACAGAATGTTGAAGTTCTAACATACATTCATAATGCATAACATGTGATCTACCTTGGGCAGGTTCTTCTGGAAAGCTTGCATACTTAGTATCAATGGAGCTGCCAATGTCCAGTTGTAATATCTGTAAAAATAATAATAAAAAATAACATATATATATAGTGCCTTCAGAAAGTATTCATATCCCTTGACTAATTCCACATTTTGCTGTGTTACAGCCTGAATTCTCATTAATCTACACACAATACCCTATGACAAAGCGGATTTTTTCAAGTGTTTAACTAAATTTTGTCACGATTTTAGTGATATCCAATTGGTAGTTACAGTCTTGTCCCAACGCTGGAACTCCTGTACAGACTCGGGAGAGGCGAAGGTCGAGAGCCATGCGTCCTCCGAAACACGACTCTGCCAAGCAGCACTGCTTCTTGACATTGCTCGCTTAACCCGGAAGCCAGCGGCGCCAATGTGTCAGAGGAAACGGCTGCGCCACTCGAGAGGCGGAAACCTGTTTTTAGATTTTTTTTCAAATGTATTGAAAATGAGATACAGAAATATCACATTTACATAAGTATTCACACCCCTGAGTCAATACATGTTAGAATCACTTTTGGCAGCAATTATAGCTGTGAGTCTTTCTGAGTAAGTCTCTAAGCACATCTGGATTGTACAATACTTACACATTCTTTGAAAGATTCTTCAAGCTCTGTCAAGTTGGTTGTTGATCATTGCTAGACTGTCATTTTCAAGTCTTGCCATATATTTTCAAGCCGATTTAAGTCAAAACTGTAAGTAGGCCACTCAGAAACATTCAACGTGGTTTTAGTAAACAACTCCAATGTATATTTGGCCTTGTGTTTTAGGTTATTGTCCTGTTTAATGGTGAATTTTCCTCCTAGTGTCCGTTGGAAAGCAGACTGAAGCAGGTTGTCCTCGAGGATTTTGCCTGTGCTTGGCACTAATCTGTTTCTTTTTATCCTAAAAAAATCCCTAGTCCTTGCCGATACACATAACATGATGCAGCCACTACCATGCTTGAAAATATGAAGAATGTGTTGTGTTGGATTTGTCCCAAACACTTTGTATTCAGGACATAAAGTTAATTTCTTTGCCACATCTTTTTCAGCTTTACTTTAGTGCTTTATTGCAAACAGGATGCATGTTTTGGAATATTTTATTCTGTACAGGCTTCCTTCTTTTCACTCTGTTAATTAGGTTACTATTGTGGAGTAACCACAATGTTGTTGCTCCTCAGTTCTCTCATATCACTGCTATTAAAACTATGTAACTGTTTTAAAGTCACCATTGGCCTGCTGTTGAAATTCCCCAGCGGTGTCCTTCCTCTCCGGCAACTGAGTTAGGAAGGACGGCTGTATGTTTGTAGTGACTGGGTGTATTGTAGTGACTGGTTGTGGCTCAGTTGGTAGAGCGTGGTGCTTAGAACGCCAGGGTTGTGGGTTTAATTCCCACATGGGGCCAGTAAAAAGAAGTATGACTATGTATGCACTCACTACTGTGAGTCGTTCTGGATAAGAGCATCTGCTAAATGACAATCATTTGTATGTATTAATACAATATCCAAAGTGTAATTAATAACTTCGCCATGCTCAAAGGGATATTCAATGTTTGCTTTTCTATATTTTTACCCATCTACCAATAGTTGGCCTTCTTTGTGAGGCATTGGAAAACCTCCCTGGTCTTTGTGCTTGAATCTGTGTTTGAAATTCACTGCTTGACTGAGGGACCTTACAGATAATTTTATGTGTGGGGTACAGCGATAAGGTAGTCATTCAAAAATCATGTTAAACAATGTTATTGCACACAGAGCGAGTCCATGCAACTTATTCTCGGAGGACCTGAGCCCTAGGACCATGCCTCAGGACTACCTGGCATGATGACTACTTGTTGTCCCCAGTCCACCTGGCCGTGCTGCTGCTCTAGTTTCAACTGTTCTGCCTGCGGCTATGGAACCCTGACCCTGTTCACTGTGATTACTATTATTTGACCATGCTGGTCATTTATGAACATTTGAACATCTTGGCCATGTTCTGTTATAATCTCCACCCGGCACAGCCAGAAGAGGACTGGCCACCCCACATAGCCTGATTCCGCTCTAGGTTTCTTCCTAGGTTTTAGCCTTTCTAGGGAGTTTTTCCTAGCCACCGTGCTTCTACACCTGCATTGCTTGCTGTTTGGGGTTTTAGGCTGGGTTTCTGTACAGCACTGATATATCAGCTGATGTAAGAAGGGCTATATAAATACATTTGATTTGATTATGCGACTTGTTAAGCACATTTTTACTCCTGAATTTATTTAGGCTTGCCATAAACAAAGTGGTTGATATGCTAGACATTTCAGTTTTTAATTTTTAATTAATTTGCAAAAACATAATTCCACTTTGACATTATGGGGTATAGTGTTTTGGCGAGTGACGCAAAATCTCAATTTAATAAATTTTAAATTCAGGATTTAAATTTGGAAAAAGTCAAGGGGTGTGAATACTTTCTGAAGGAACTGTGTAATAATATAATTGTGATTAGTTCAAGGAAATCTACAAATTGTAATCTTCTGTTCAAAATGTCAGTCTAAGAATTAGTATGATGCAGGAATATGAATTAGTATGAGTAGGACGGCTGAACGACTCACCGGTTTGAAATTCTAACCACCAAATTGGGATTGTCAATGATTGCTGGATTTTCAGCAAATTCATGATATGTGATGATGTGCTCCATGAATTTCTCTGCAATAAAAGTATCATAGCATTTGCATCTTCAAGGTATCCTAATCTGCTCATCATTATAGCATATCTATTGTCATATAATATAACACATTATTATTTGTGGCATTGTGAGTAACAGTGTACTAGTTAGTTATTTGCATATTTATCAAAGTGAAGCCCTAGGTTGTGTCCCAAATGGCATCCTATTCCCTACAGTGCCTGGTCAAAAGTAGTGCACTATATAGGAAATAGGGTTCAATTTAAGGCACACCCCTAGTCACTATAACATAACACTTACATACTGTAGGACACCTTACCTTTGGAGATTTCAGAGTTCTCCCCGACCCCTCCACAGAGAGACAGGGTGATGTCTGGTAGATCCCCAGCCGAGTCAGACAGACACTCTGTCCCGCTGTCGGCCGCTGCACTACCCACAGACTGGGGAGACTGGGACCCATCGCACCTGCCAACCTCCACCCAGTGCTTAGGGATGGTCTCGGACTCACTGCAACACACACAACCACAGACTGGTCAGTCACTGCAACACAACTCTATGGGCCCTGGTCAAAAGTAGTGCGTTATAAAGGGAATACGGTGCCTATAAAGGGAATAGGGCCTCAATACATGGGATGAAAGGCATGAGGTACCTCTTGGGAGCTAAGTAGCGCGCGACGACGTCAGGCTCCATAGCGTTCAGGTCGTCCAGGTAGATATCCTCAGGCCCCTGGTGCTGACTCCTCTTCCTCACACCTTCGTCACACACAGACGAATAATCAGAATTCACTTAAACCATTCACAGCCCAATTCCGGGTGTAGTCAATAACACGGTCTGAACCCTTAAGGCTTGCGCACATAGCACCGAATGTGGATCAAATTTTTGTCTGCTGATCGATCAGCGCGCTGTGTTTTAGGGACCACCAGCTGTAGAGCTTTGACTGACGACATTATCACACCATTCTACATGTAAAATTGGTGCACATTTAGGCAGGCATTCTGTTCAGAGGTTCTAAGTACTCTCGGCTGGGTCATTCCTATGATGTGTCTTTTCTGTCCCCAGGAAATATAATTTATTATTTAGTGTAATTTAGTAATTTAGTGTGGATTCCAAAAGGCTTTACCTTAAAAGTAACAAAATAAAAATATAACACTTTTTTTTCAGTGAATGTAGGCGTTTTTGCCATGTTCCCGGTTATTATTCATCAACTTCCACAAGAAATATAAGCCATAAAATTATAAATGATAAAATACTTAATCTTTCATCACTGTTTTATAGACCTAGTTAAATTCACTCTCATCAATGTTTTCTTTTCATGATGTTTGTATTTTATGTTAGATTTTCTGTTTGTCCCTGATATCACTTTTTTTCTTTTTTCTTTAAGAAAACAACCCCTTCCTACAATGACACCACATTCAGGAAGAGTCATAATGTCTTAGGTGGGAAAACAATGGTGCAAGGCTAAATAAATACAAACACTCAGTTTTATCCATTTGTCCATGTTTCATGTTGTTAAGTCTGTATGTCCCACTCGTAAATTTTCACCCTGTCAGGCAAAATTATAGACAAAATGAACAAAATTGCTCAATCTTGATCACTCACAGAGCTATGGCTAATTTAGGTTTATGCTCTACCCTGTTAGGATTATGCATTATGTATTATGTACCTTACAGGTTGGAAAATGCACCTAAAATATGTTGCCCCAAAATATTTTCTGAAAGCCAAACTTTTTTCTGATATATTATATCTTTTCTGATATACTTTTCCCCCCAAATGTTATGAGGTCTGGTAGGAATGACCCGGCCAGCACACGCTATTGGTGTGTCTGAGGCCTTACTCATGACCAAGCCATTTTCTTTCTGTTGCCATCAGACCATTCTGTAGTGATAGAGCTATGAGGTACTTAAAATAAGGGACATAAAACATCAAATAGAGGACATAAAAGTAATGTAAAGCATTTGTTCATACTAGCTGTCATTAACAACAGAAGGCTATGGAATGCCATCATCCGGCACATTGTGCTGCCGTAAGCCAAAATCCTTATAAATGGCCTAAGTCATGTGTTATACTTGATCAATAAGCTATTTATATAAACCGTCTATGCATACTTTCGATTTGTTTTTTAAAATACTTTTGGTTGATATTTAAAGCACAATTAGTACCTCTCCTCTTGGAGGGGGAGTCAGTCTTGGAGCCGATGGACCCCAGGTCCCCGGCCATGCAACTGGCCCCACCGGCAGTAGAGCCACTGTCCCTCTGGCTGGAATCAAGCACACTGGGAGGAGTGGAAGTCCAAGGGCCCCTCCGTTCAGGCTTGGACTGGATACAGAGGTCTGGACTGGGCTCCGACATTAGAGCACCTGGTTCTGGTTTGAGGGGACACGGTTCAGGTTGGGGTGGGCAATGGTCATGAACAGGTTTGGGGGGATGATGGGGTTCAGATAGAGGGTCGTGTTTTGAGCTGAGGAGGGTATTTTGTTTGGGGGTCCGGGGCTCTGGTTTGACGATAGCAGGTCCACACACTGGGTCCAGAGAGGTGTGCAGGCCCCCATCCTCCACCTCCATGGCCTCTGAGCTGAGGATGACCCTGAAGTGTGTGCTCTCTGACGGGGTGATAGTCATCGTCTTAGGCAGCTCCGAGGGCTCTTTCTTACTGACCTGGACAAGAGTCAATATGAAATCAGTTTGGCATATTTCCATCTCTATATAGGGAATGTGGTGCCATTTGAAACACAAGATCTAGGTCTTACCCTGGTGGATTCTGGGAACTCACCCCAGGACCACTGCATGTGTGACTCTGCTCTGAGCATGCTCTCTGATAACTTCACCATCAACTCTGAGTCGCTCTTTGGAGACATGGGCTCTGACAGGGATCTTGGGGATCTGTTACAATCGAGAAAACAGCACAACACATACACAACATGTACTCACAGCTCCACAGGGCTATTCAATCAATGTTCTGCTACCATTTTAATTCATATCTACCTAAAATGAGATTCAATCCAAGGCGTGTTATAGAGCAATACACTGGAGATCTGACTTTGCGCCTTTTAAGATAACTGAAGTTTGAGCCGACGTCAGGGACATAACCTTCAAAATAAAAGGCTCATTAACGGCTGTCCAGTGTACTGCTCTATAACATGCTTTAGATCAGTGCACTCCAACCGTGTTCCTGGAGAACTACCCTCCTGTAAGTTTTCAATCGAACCCTAGTTGTAACTAACCTGATTCAGCTTATTAACCAGCTAATTATTAGAATCAGGTGTGCTAGATTAATAACTACGTTTTCTTTTTTGTTAAGTCCTAAGGAAATAAAAAAATCTTCCTAATGATCCTGACTGTTTGCATGATCTGTGTAAATATTTGAATAGGAAGTTATTGACTGAGCGACTGAATGAGGGGGTCATACCTGTGGCTGTCGCCGGGAGACCAGTCTCCATCAGAGAAGGGGTAGCTGTCCAAGGAGTGGAGGTTGGGGTGCTGCCTGTGTTCCACTGTGTCCTTCACTGTAGAGAACAAGGGGGCCCTGAGGGAATGAAGAATATCCCCCATTGACCACAGTGTTAACACTCCCTATCCTCTACACACACTGTGCTGAACAGACCCACCCAGACCCAACCTGAGTGTACCTATGGAGTCATTGAGCTCCTGTTAGCCCCCTCTGTCTGTCCCATTAGCTGGGGGGGGGGGGTCAGCATCTAGGGGCAACTTCACCCTACTCCTCTGTCCATTTACCTGCCGTTGTTTTGTGTACCGTGCTCCTCGTCTGAGCTCAGTTCACAGACCTCCTCACCACCAGCAGTGGAGGCCTGTTGCTCCTCCTTCCGGGGGTCTGCTTTGTGCTTCTTTCTACGTCTCTTTTTCTTCTTCCCTGCTGTGGTGCTGGGGGGAAGGAGGGGGGTGGAGGAGGAGGCTGGGTTTTGTGAGTCCCCCTGGGGCGGCTGCAGCCCACCCTCCAGGCCCGACTCCCCAGCTCTGGACTCTCTGCCCCTCCCCAGAGCCTCCTCTGTGGGGATGGGCGACGTCACAAGGTGGGCAGGGATTATCTCCTGGGTCGGGGTGACAAAGAGACGACGAGTCACAACTAGATCACGTTATAGACTACGTCCCCAATGGCACCCTATCCCCTACATGGTGCACTACTTTTGCTCAAAAGAAGTGCACGTTTTAGGCAATAGGGAGCCATTTGGGACACATACACAGTCAGTAATAAGCTGTGTCAACAGTGGTTGTCATGAAACCGATAAACAAAATCTCACATTATGCTGCTCGGTTTCCTGAACAAAGAAGGCCTCTCCGTTGTCCCCCAGCTTCATGTGCAACTCCACTGGTTCTCCATTGATCTCAATGTCAATCTGCAGAGGGAAAGGACAGGTCAGGCATCCATTTATGGAGGAACTCTGGGGCCATATGTATCAAGTGTCTCAGACTAGGAGTGCTGATTTAGGATCAGTTTTGTCCACGGATGGGGGGGGGGGGCACTCCCCCTCCACTCAATTTCAAAGATTTTACTGAGTTAAGAGTTCATATAAGGAAATCAGTAAATTGAAACAAATTAATCTGGTGTGACCACCATTAGCCTCATGCAGCGTGACACATCTGATCAGGCTGTTGATTGTGGTCTGTGGAATGTTGTCCCACTCCTCTTAAGTGCTGTGAAACTGGAACACACTGTCGTACATGGCGATCCAAAGCATCCCAAACGTGCTCACCGGGTGACATGTCTGTTGAGTATGCAGGCCATGGAAGATCTGGTACATTTTCAGCTTCCAGGAATTGTGTATAGATCCTTGCGACATGGGGCTGTGCATTATCATGCTGAACTACACTGCTGCTACTCGCTGTTTACTATCTATGCATAGTCACTTAACAAATTGCCTTGACTAACCTGTACCCCCGCACATTGACTCAGTACAGGTATCGCCTGTATATGGCCTCCTATTGTTATGTACATTTATTGTGTTACTTTTTGATTGATTAGATTTTTTTGACTTGATTTAGTAAATGTTTTTACACATTTGTGGCATTGTGTTGTGTGACAAAACTGCACATTTTAGAGTAGCCTTTTATTGTCCCCAGCACAAGGTGCACCTGTGTAATAATCATGCTGTTTAATCAGCTTCTTGATATGCCACACCTGTCAGGTGGATGAATTATCTTGGCAAAGGAGAAATGCTCACAAACAGGGATGTAAAATCAAAGTTAAATATACTTTTTGTGCATACATTTCTGGGGTGTTTTATTTCAGCTCATGAAACATGGGACCAAAACTTTACATGTTGCGTTTATATTTTTGTTCAGTGTATAAACAGTTCACTCACAATGTTCAGTACCAGTCAAAAGTTTAGACACACCTACTCATTCAAGGGTTTTTATTTATTTGTAACTAATTTCTACATTGTAGAATAATAGTGAAGACTTCAAAAATATGAAATAACACATGGAATCATGTAGTAAAAATATATTTTATATTTGAGATTCTTCAAAGTAGCCACCCTTTTCTTGATGACAGATTTGCACACACTTGGCATTCTCTTAACCAGCTTCATGAGGTAGTCACCTGGAATGCATTTCAATTAACAACAGAGGGCTATGGTGTGCCTTGTTAAAAGTTAATTTGCGGAATTTCTTTCCTTCTTAATGCGCCAATCAGTTGTGTTGTGACACGGTAGGGATGGTATACAGAAGATTGCTTATTTGAGATGTCTAAAACCAAATAGGGCCAAGAAAAATGAGTCCATCATTACTTTAAGACATGAAGGTCAGTCATGTCTTAAAGGAAAATTTGAAGAATATTTAAAGTTTCTTCAAGTGCAGTCGCAAAAACCATCAAGCGCTATGATGAAACTGTCTCTCATGAGGACCGCTCTCATAAATGCACCTCAGATTGCAGCCCAAATAAATGCTTCACAGAGTTCAAGAAACAGACACATCTCAACATTAACTGTTCAGAGAAGACTGGGTGAATCAGGCCTTCATGGTCGAATTGCTGCAAAGAAACCACTACTAAAGGACACCAATAAGAAGAGAATTGCTTGGGCCAAGAAACACAAGCAATGGACATTAGACCAATAGCAATCTGTCCTTTGGTCTGAGAGTCCAAATTTGAGATTTTTAGTTCCAACTGCCGTGTCTTTGGAGATGTAGAGTATGTGAACGGATGATCTCCGCATGTGTGGTTCCTACCTTGAAGGAGGAGTGATGGTGCTTTGCTGGTGACACTGTCAGTGATTTACTTAGAATGCAAGGCACACTTAACCAGCCTTAACACTTAACCAACCACAGAATTCTGCAGTGATACGCCATCCAATCTGGTTTGCATTTAGTGGGACTATCATTTGTTTTCCAACAGGATAATGACCCAAAACACACCTCCAGGCTGTGTAAGGGCTATTTGACCAAGGAGAGTGATGGAGTGCTGCATCAGATGACCTGGCCTCCACAATCACCCTACCTCAACCCAAATTAGATGGTTTGGGACAAGTTGGACTGCAGGGTGAAGGAAAAGCAGCCAACAAGTGCTCAGCATATGTGGGAACTCCTTCAAGACTGTTGAAAAAGCATTCCTCATGAAGCTGGTTGAGAGAATGCCAAGACTGTGCAAAGCTGTCATCAAGGGAAAGGGTGGCTACTTTGAAGAATCTAAAGTTTAAAATATATTTTGATTTGTTTAACACTCTTTTGGTTACTACATGATTCCATATGTGTTATTTCATAGTTTTGATGTCTTCACTATTATTCTACAATGTGGAAAATAGTAAAAATAAGAAAAACCTTGAATGAGTAGGTGTGTGCAAACTTTTGACTGGTACTGTATTAGTGTGCTTGCTTCAGCAAGATCACTGTAAATATTCAACATACTTATTATTGTGTGCTTGCATGCACAAAACAACAATGTGCTGTATGTAGACTAACACCATGATATGGTTAATGAAAGCAAACTGGGCCAGATGATTACCTGCTTGCAGTCTTAGGCTGCGTTTACACAGGCAGCCCGATTCAGATTATTTTTCTGAAAAACATCTGATGTGAAAATAACTGATGTGATTGGTCAAAAGACAATTAGTGGAAAAAAACATCATAATTGGGCTCCCTGTGTGGACGCCCCCATAGGTCTCTGTTCAAAAGAAATGCACTATGTAGGAAATAGGATGCCACTTGGGACACAGACAGAGGGATAATGGTCTGTTTCAGTAAAGGAATAAAATGTTAAATGTTTTATGTAAAGGCTAAAAAACATATATGTCCATCAATAATACAACCAGTGAAGTAGCTATATGAATTTTCAAAGGATCCTATAAAAAAAATAGCATCATCACCAAATCCATTGCCTGATGCTGGGTCAATCCTCCCACACTGTTACGTTACATTCCTCTCTGTACTGTATCAAGGCCATCTCTCCTCCGCTATGCAGAGGAATATCTAAAACTGTGTTGCCATAGTGACTGAGGCGAGCGGTAGCAGTAGGAGCACAGTAGGGGTGGTACTCCTCCTGTCTGTGTCCCAAATGACACCCTATTACCTATTTAGTTCACTACTTTTGACCAGATCCCTGGCTAAAAGCAGTGCACTAAATAGGGAATCGGGTGCCATTTGAGATGCAGCCCCAGTGTCTCGGGGATGATGAACTGGGATGGTCGTCCTCCCCCCATTCACTCTCAATTGCTCTCTCAGAAGTACTTCTTTAATACCTGAATCTGTGTCAGGCAGCAGCACTTCCACACGGCAACATGAAAGGGCCCTAATTACACGTCAGTAATGGATGTGATAGAGCGAAAAAACCAAATGGCAGTTTAGAATGACAGGGTTCCATTACAGACCTAGACAAAGTTTTTCAGCATCCTTCCATCTGCCAGAGATGATGCGGAATATAGCAGGAAGGTGTAAGAACGATTCTGGGCAGGCAGCACGTAGCCTAGCGGTTAAAAGCGTTGGACCAGGAACTGAAAGGTCACTGGTTTGAATTCCCAAGCTGGCTAGCTGAAAACTCTGTTGATGTGCACTTGAGCAAGGTACTTGACACTAGTTGCTCTGGATAAGAGCTTCTGCTAAAAATGTAATATGGGTGGGTTTAGCTCTGGGAATTTTTTTACTGGGGTTACAAAATCCCGTTAACTTTCCCAAAATTCCCAGGTTTTTCAGAAATCCTGGTTGAAGGATTCTGTATTTCCTGCGTATTCCCTCCCAATTCTAGGAATCTTAAATGTTTTGCTAAATGATCAGAATTTTGCATCCCTACCTACCTATCACCGCAAGGGTTTTGGTCTGGAAATATTAGAGGCCCACCTGTTTTTACATCCGAAAATAATTTTCTAAATAATGTATATATTTTCTTTTTATGTTCGGACACAGCAACAAAAAAAGATCTATGCAGAAAAAACCCTGACCTCTCTTTCCCAAATATCCCCCGAACTCACCACTTTCTCCTTGGAGCGCAGCACTCCCAGTTTCCCAAAGCGTACATGGAAGGGGGAGCAGTGGAAGGTCCCGTCAGGCTGTCTGACCACCACCACGTCGATGCAGCCTGACAGTGTGGCCTGGTTAATGCCCTTATACAGCTCCTTCACTGTCACCAACACCTGGCCTGCCAGCTGGCCCACGTAGTTCATGGTGTCTACCTGTGGATAACACACACACAAAACCAAATGTAAAACTTAAATATCATATTTACATAAGTATTCAGACCCTTTACTCAGTACTTTGTTGAAGCACTTTTGGCAGCGATTACAGCATCGAGTCTTCTTGGGTACGACACTACAAACGTGGCACACCTGTATTTCTCATTTCCTTTCCAACAGCTCTACTCACTACCTTTACAACAGCTCTGCACAACTACGTGAAGTGCAAGAAGTACTGTATGAATGCTCTGACTTCTGTTGAGGCCATTCTTGCACTGACTTCTGCTGAGGCCATATCACTGCATGGCCAATGCAGAGTTGGATTGACCATGCGCCTAGATGCACAATGCACTACTTTCTCCCGCCAATTTTTGCACATTCATTGATTCATAACTTCATTGTGTGATATTTTTTTTTTTAGGATAGATCAGCATACATACGATATACATACTATATACATTTTATGGACACAAGTCTATTTGCAATAGTTTTATTTGGTTTGGATTTAACTCTATTTTTGCCATATCTTTCATGCTGTTTAAAAAAGTTCTTAACCTACAGTATTTGTGTTTTACGGGCACCGTATGATTTACATTAGTTATCTTGTTGTTATTAGTTGTTATTAGTGCCAACCTTCAGCTCCATTCAACCCCTCCTATCTATCTCTTAACACCATTGATATTGGATTTCTATTTGCCATTTCTTTTTTAACTGTGCTGTGATGTTTCAGAAAAGTTCTGAACCTTTCTATTCTCATAGTTCTAGAAATTGTAAATTAAAAAATGTTTTTGTTAAAAGTATTATAATATTATTGATCGATTGACTATGACTTTTCAGATCACCCAGTAGTGCTATCTGCAGGGTTAGCTCCAGGTAAATATTGCAATTCTTCAGCCATTCCTGGACTTGTGACCAAAAACAGGCTACATATGGACAGTACCAAAACAAATTATCTAATGATTCTGCCTCTTCGCAGAAAAATCTGCAGAGGTGGGAAGGTTGTATCCCCCATATAAATAACAAATTGGTTGCAAGAATTCTGTATAATAATTTAAATTGAACAATTCAAAGTTTTGAATCCGGCGTTGTTTTGCGTATCAGTTCATAAACCATGGGCCATGGAGTCGGTACATCAAAAATCTCTTCCCAACTATTTAGCAATTTATATGGCACGGCTGTCAATTCTTTGGTTCTTAAATGAAACTGGTATACTTTTTAATTTATCACAATTTTCTTTAACCAATTATGGTCTTTAATGCAGGGCCGACTGACAAGTTCCTTACTTTCTCCCCCTTCCACTTTCCTCTTCCATTTTTGTGGTAATGCTGCAATTAGTTGGTTGTAATTTTGGGTAGAGCAGACATTTCCATATTTTTTAGTTAGCTGCATGTATGACATAACTCCACCAGTCGTATTTATGATATAATTTACAAAGATTATTACGTTCCTTTTTTAAAAAATCAATTAGTATATTTGAGTTTAACCACAAATATTTATTGTATTATTTGTTATTTCTTTTCTGGTGGATTAAATAGAAATTGCAACCAACTTTCTATGGCTTGTTTAAAAATATTATTTCCTTTTCAAATAACTGAAAGTGAGAGGTTGTAATCTGAATGAAGGGACAAGGCCTTTTTTGAACATAGTAAGAATGTCTCACCCTAATTTTCTAGAGAACCCATTTGGATTTAAGTTTAATTTTTTTATGACTGAAGCCTTTAGTGAGAGGTCTAATGCTTTAATATGTAATTATTTCTGCCCTCCGAATTCATATTCATTATATAAATAGGCCCGTTTAATTTTGTCTGGCTTGCTGTTTTTTCTCATATAATATTTAAAAAACTGTTCGCTAGGTGTAGGCAAGACCATAAGCAAGTAGGTAAACTGGGATATGACTGAACAGTTCATCAGAGTTATTTTTTCCACAAATAGAAGGTATTTACCTTTCCATGGTAGCAAGATCTTATCTATTTATGCTAAATATCTATTCAAATTTATTGGAGTGAGATCATTTCTTTCTTTCGGGATATGTATACCGAGTAAATCCACATCACCATCAGAACATTTTATTGGTAAACTACATGGTAATGTAAAAGTTGTATTTTTTAGTGATCCAATACGTAATATAGTACACTTATCATAATTTGTTTATAATCCAGAGAGGTTCGAAAAATTATCTAGATCCTCTGAGGCTGTGGAGGGATCCAAGTTCTGGATTTAAAGAAAACATGAACCATCAGCGTACCATGACATCTTTGTTTTTAAACCCTGTATTTCTAATCCCTTGATATTATTGTTGGATCTGATTTTAATAGCTAACATTTCGATGGTCATAATAAATAGATAGGCCGATAGTGGACAACCTTGTTTTACTCCTCTTGACAGTTAAAAACGTTCTGAGAAGTATCCATTATTTGCTATTTTACACCTAGGGTTACTATAAATGATTTTAAAACATTTTATAAGAGATTCTACTAAATTTAAATGTTACAGGTATTTATATATAAACTCCGGACGTTATGAAGAGCAGGAATGGTTTTCTAGATTTGTCATAGTGTTCTATTGTTTCCAGTACTTGCCTTATATTATCTCCAATGTATCGTCCATGTAAAAAATAACTGTCGGATTAGAATGAATAATGTCCGACAATCCTTTGTAATTTAATGCGTTATACATTTAGCTTGAATTTTAGCATTACATCACAGAAGTGTAAGGGCCCTCCAATGTTTTAAATGTACTGAATCTTTATATTTCCCACTTGTATCCTGTTTCAGTAAAAATTAAATCAGACCTTCTTGTTGAGTGTCTGATAATCTACCATTTAGACAGGAGTGGTAGAAACATGCTAATAACGGTTATCTGAGTATATCAAAGAAGTTTGGTATACCTCAACTGGTATGCCATCCAGCCCTTGAGTTTTCCCGGACTTAAAGGCTTTAAATCGCATCAAGAAGTTCCTCTTCTGTAATTATGCCTTCACATGAGTCTTTCTGTATGACTGTTAATTTTACATTATTAATAGAAAAACAATCCATATGTTAGAGGAGACTGAAACAAAAACATATGCTTAAACTACTTTGCTTCCTCTTTCAAAATATAACTTGGTGAATCATCATTTGTAACAAGTTTCAGGAAATTATATTTGGTAACATTTATGTTGAAGAATAAAAAATAATTGTGCATTTTTCCCCATATTCCATCCAGTTTGCTTTATTATTATTATTATTATAAGATATTACACTTGATCTTTCTTGAAAAAGTTCCTCCACTTACTTTAGTTTTTCCTCTAATTTATTCTGAGCCTCTATGGTAGTTTTTTTATTGCTATGCTACATTTGTGAGAAACAAGTTCTGGTTTACTTAATTATATTTATGAGTTCTGTCAATTTAGTCATCGTCTTTTGTTTGGAACGCTCCTGTCAATCTTGAGTGAGGACGCATGCGCATAGAAGTAGGCCTATAGTCTACCTGGCCTGCGCACAAATGTAGGCATATAAATGTGCCCATTTGGGGATCTTTGATAGTATTTCTCTGATTAGCTTAACGCACCACCACTATTTTTCTTTATTTTATTTAACTAGGCCCTATGGAACTCCCATTAACGACAGGTTGTGATACAGCCTGTAAATCTAACCAGGATCTGCAGTGACGCCTCTAGCACTGAGATGCAGTGCCTTAGACTGCTGTGCCACTCGGGAGCTTTACAGGCGTGGTCCCCTTGCCACTTGGGAGCCCACTAATGACATATGGAGCTTCTCAAAGGAATGTTTTCTTCATCTCAAACAGCAAGCAAACAAAGTCTGTTTTTACATCCGTTGAGAATTCCAATAGATCCTCAATGTAATTGAAAAATCTTTCCAGCTCTCTCCCTTTTGATAACCACTCAGTTTAAAAAAAGGGGAAAATGTCATGCTCTGATCCAGTGGAAACATTATAAAATAGGCTTCTTATCAGTGCTCGACTTGGACCGAAATAGGTTCCGGTACTAATTTTGGGTGCTAGTAGTTTATATTTAGGTGCAGGAGCTCCACAATACTTTTGAAATAATATTGTATAAGAGGAACAGGAGCTCAAGCAGTAGAACATTTGAGGTGTCGGTACTCAGCTCTGGTGAGCTCCTGCCCAAGTCAAGCACTGCTTCTTATCCCTTGCGCAAATAGCCTACAGCTGTGTCTGTCCCGAGCTCTGTGGAGCAGAAAACTTCTTGAGCAGAACCCAAGTTAATAGTTAATACAATGTTTCAAATTCGTATGCACAGACCATGTATGATTTATAGGATATTTATTTTTATCAGGATATTTTCTACTTGCAGGCTGCAATGTTTTTATTTGTTGGCTTATGTAGTTGGCAATGGCAATATAATTACTTTTTAGGTTCGTATCATTTTCATAACTAATCATAATTTTGCTTAACCACATGACAATCATTTTGAGATATGAAGATGTTAATATAAATTAAATTAAATGAAACTGTTTCACAAAAATGTGCATATGAAAACCATAACTGGCATGCAGATTGGTAGAAATGGCAAGATAAATTGGCATTCCACATAAGAAAGGTTGCAGACTCCTTGTGTAGCCTATTACCGGCAACTTCAGGAGAGTAGGCTAATGGCAGAATCTGCGAAAGCTAGCAGGAGTGGGATGAGAATAGTTGGGTCTTCTGGTTATCTCTGGCGCCCTCTTGAGGCATCAAACCGTAAGCTTAAAGCATCAGACAAGCTCAATGCATATAGGTTTTATTCAAACACATATGGTGTGTTGTGACGGCCCCTCCCTGCTCTGTCTACTGGGTTTTGCTGTGCTTACTTCCTGCAGGAGATTGGTGGGCATAGTAGGAGAGGTAGGCGGAACTGGAAGGGTCGTCAGTACTGATGGGGCACACCTTTGAAAGCTCAGCTGTGGCATATGGAAAATGCACATTTAAAAATTCTGAGCAATCATTTGATTGAAAGAACAGACGACTTTCGGTCTACAAAGATTTTTTTTTTGTCGGGGACAGTGCACATTTCTATCCATATAAATGTTCTCTCGTACACTTATAAATTGGTACATTGGCCTTATTAAGGAAATTGTCTATATCTTTCTATTAACTTTTTTTTCAGGTTGATAAGAGTTTGTGATAAAATGTTATAAAAAGTTAATTTTAGAAGGCTCCATTGTTAGGCTACCATCTGGGGGTTTTAATGCTGTGGATGGTACCGTTCCTCCTCTTCTTTCTTAATTTTGCCAATCAATAATTTCCCCCACAATTTCACCTTACTCAACATATTGTTGTTTGGATTTCAGGGCAGAAATCTCTTCAGAGCAGGTGGTAATTATGTCATATACAAGCTTCAAAGTGTTCAAAGTCATGGATTTTCTGTTTTAGTATTTCTAATTCTTTATGGGTCTTCTTTTTCTTATGTGAAGAGTAAGACATGATACAACCTGTCATATATGCTTTAAGAGTTTCCCAGACAACAGTTAGGCATACTTAATTATCCACACTGAACAAAAATATAAACGCAACATGTAAAACAGATTGCGTTCTTCACTTTACCTGTCACATGATGAACTTACAATGAAAAAGCAACGTCTTCTTTGCAAAAACGCTGCATGGCCATCATCTGTTTATCACAGAAATAATGTAGCCAGCTACATTTCCTAATGTTTTTCTTCAAGTTAATTTTACCGGAGAAAAGTAGGTTGACTACACCAAGAAAAGTAGGATAAAAGTAACCACACATCAGTCAGAGTGCTGTCTGCTAATTGAATGCCATTGGTGAATTCTCATCTTGCGTGTAAAACGAAGAATTCTACGTTTAATGCGACCCCTAAATGTAACTTACTAGTTATCTAAGTAAACGGCATATGTTGTCTAAATGATGCGAAATATATTTTCAATAGCAAGCAGTTGGACCAAAACCGAAAGTAAAAGGCTCAAGCCCAAGTCATTCAAAACAAATCTTCGCCCTCCCCCGCATCCCATTTTTAATAACATGGCGGAGACTCACGCTTGAGCCTTTTACTTTTGGTTTTGGTCCGAAAGTATCACAGCGATTTAGATGGTACAATGATTCCATACACTATTCATTGCTCGTTTGAGCGAACAGTGTAGAATTTTAACAACCAGGAATTGACTGAGCGATTTCCACTGCATAACCCAGCCACAAAGTCAGAACAGCGATCCCATTTTGACAACAGAAACAAATTGGCGAATATCAAAACCAATCCACACCGGTGGATAAGTAATACTGTGAAATACAACGAATTCACTATGACTGCAGATATATTCTGAAATGTTTTTGAAATGACAATGCAAAAAAAACTAATGTGTAGCACCTTTAAAGAAAAGTTTACAATAACAAAGTAAATTCTTAAATATGAGTTGAGGGTATAACAGGTGAATTCTTTCAGTTGGATGTTTATATCGCCACAGTTCACATAGATCCATCTCTTGAATGTTGGGGTTTAATACCTTAGAGCAAGAATATATAGCTTATACTTTTTGTGCATATCGACATTTTTGGGGATCTTTTATTTCAGCTCATGAAACATGGGACCAACACTACATGTTGCGTTTAAATTTTTTGTTCAGTATAATTTGAGTCTGTGTGTGTGCTTACGTTTGTCGCACCGCACGGTAAAGCAACGCACGCGTTGAAAATATTGAACGTATGCGCTACACAGAAAGCACTGCTGACTAGTGCAGCACCCCCAAAGTAGCGTTGCGGACTGCTCCATTGACAATGATTGACTTCCGCTGGAACGCAATGAGTTTGATGCGCCAGTGCCACTTGCGCCAGTGAATAGCTAGCTTTTCACGTGGTACAGACTTGTAAGATGCTTCAGGAGGGCGGTTACTGGCGCTGGCAAAGTAGAGGTCCCGAGTTTGTGCCAGGTATGGGCCGAATCGGGAGGAAGTGGTACTCGCTAAGCATGCAGCGTGACGCCCTTTACACACACATTTGTGTTGTTGCTGAGCTTTTCATTTCAAAGCCCTTGGGAATAAACAAGACTTTGGGATGGGAATGGACTTCAAACTTTTATGTAAATCTGGGCATCCTGTTATGACCATCAAGATCCAATGAATACTGCCTGACTCAGTGTATCTGTCATAAGACAGGTCCTAATCTGAAACACACTCAAGTGACAAAAAGATAAGCAAAAAGTAACTGATAAGGTCATTGGCTGACATTATAACCAGTGGAAATACAGAGGCAGTGAACATCATGGCATACAAACTTCAGTTATCATTGAGTTCTTATTAGCCAACAGGAAAAATACTCTGGCCTCATCCATTAACACCAAGTAAAACAAAAACTAAATAATTCACCCAGATGTAATGATTACTTTGCTGTACCGCAGCCTCTGAGTGCCATAGAGAATACACTGAGCACAGATTCATGATCGGATTCATTTAGGCCCAATGTAGGTTAAATCTCAATCTTAAAAATACTTTTTTTCTGCTACTCCTTAACCCTGTATTTTGTTATTGCTGGCAATTCTTATCATTACTACATCTAATATTTTTAATTGTGTTCCTACATTTCTTTATGCGCTTCTACATGTTTCAATTTAGGAACTCACGTGCTACTTGTAAAAAAAAAAGTCAGCATAGAGCCAGATTAATGCAGGGGTTTACCGGCGCTGCCAAGAGGCATACAAAAATCACATTAAAAAAAATATATATAAAAAATTATATGAAGGAAATACAGTGCCTTTGGAAAGTATTCAGATCCCTTGATTTTTTTCAACTTTTATTTTTACATTACAGCCTTATTCTAAAATGGATTAAAACAATAAAAAATTCTCAGAAATCTACACACAATGCTCAATAATGACAAAGCGAAAACTGTTTATTTTTTTATTTTAGCAAATGTATTAAAAATGCTAAACAGAAATACCTTTTTTACATAAGTATTCAGACCCTTTACTATGAGGTGCATCCTGTTTCCATTAATCATCCTTGAGATGTTTCTACAACTTGATTGGAGTCCACCTGTGGTAAATTCAATTAATTGGACATGGTTTGGAAAGGAACACCCCTGTCTATATTAGGTCCCACAGTTGACAGTGCATGTCAGAGCAAAAATCAAGCCATGAGGTCAAAGGAATTGTCCGTAGATCTCTGAGACAGGATTGTGACGAGGCACAGTTCTGGGGAAGGGTACCAGAAAATGTCTGCAGCATTGAAAGTCCCCAAGAACACAGTAGCCCTCAATCATTCTTAAATGGAAAAAGTTTGGAACCACCAAGGCTCTTCCTAGAGCTGGCCACCCGGCCAAACTGAGCAATCAGGGGAGAAGGGCATTGGTCAGGGAGGTGACCAAGAGCCCGATGATCACTCTGCCAGAGCTCCAGAGTTCCTCTGTGGAGATGTTAAAAACTGTCAGAAGGACAATCATCTCTGCAGCACTCCACCAATCAGGCCTTTATGGTAGAGTGGTCAGACGGAAGCCACTCCTCAGTAAAAGGCACATGACAGCCCGCTTGGAGTTTGCTAAAAGGCACCTAAAGACTCTCAGACTATGAGAAACAAGATTCTTTGGTCTGATTAAACCAAGATTTGATTATTTGGCCTGAATGCCAAGCGTCACGTCTGGAGGAAACCTGGAACCATTCCTACGGTGAAGCATGATGCTCTTTGGGGATGTTTTTCAGCGGCAGGGACTGGGAGACTAGTCAGGATCAAGGCAAAGATGAACAGAGTAAAGTATAGAGAGATCCTTGATGAAAACCTGCTCCAGAGTACTTATGATCTCAGACTGGGACGAAGGTTCACCTTCCAACAGGACAATGATCCTAAACACACAGCCAAGACAACGCAGGAGTGTCCTTGAGTGGCCCAGCCAGAGCCCGGACTTGAACACGATTGAACATCTCTGGAGAGACCTGAATATAGCTGTGCAGTGATGCTCCCCATCCAACCTGACAGAGCTTGAGAGGATCTGCAGAGAAGAATGGGAGAAACTCCCCAAATAGGTGTGCCAAGCTTGTAGTGTCATACCCAAGACGTCTCGATGCTGTAATCGCTGCCATAGGTGCTTCAACAAAGTACTGAGTAAAGGGTCTGAATACTTATGTAAATGTGATATGTATATATTTAAATACAATCAATTTTGGAACAAGGCTGTAATGTAACAAAATGTGGGAAAAGTCAAGGGGTCTGAATACTTTCCGATGGCACTGTTTATACTGTATAGTTGCCAGAACAGCTTCATTACGCCTTGGCATAGATTCTACAGGTGGACCTAAACCATGGCAGAACACTTTACCCCACACCATAACATATACTTTGTATGCCTTGGGTGGTGGCTATAATTTCTTAATCCGGCCCTGCGTAGAGCCATGCAGTTAAGGTTGGTGAAGGCCTAAATAAGTGAGCAGAAAGGCATTGAAATATATCAACATTTGTAGGGAGGGATTGACAAGTCAATGAAAATACACTGTAGGGGCCTATAAGGTCATCCTATTTCCTGACAACCCCATAATAGTCACACAATTTGCCATCTGTGTAACTCTAATAACCTGATGGCACTTGTGTTGTTGGTAACAACAGCCTCAGAAAATATTTAGTTTTATCTGCTGCCCCAAACAGTTTAAAGTCAAAGGCTTAGCAGTCCCCTTGTGGCTGCAGCCCGAGCACAGATTACTGCTGCCTACAGCATGGAGGTCAGTTATAGCCTGAGTCCCAAAGAGCACCCTATTCCGTATGGTTTCTGGTCAAAAGTATTGCACTGTGTAGGGAATAGGGTGCCATTTGGGACAGACATAAACAGGGCAACAGTACCACAGAGTGGCACTTATAAAGCTCTTTTGTTTGGGGCGGATTTTGCTGATCTTGATGCTTTTGGGGCCATTCATTCCCATGTTCCACTGTAGCAGAGTGAGCTGATGGATGGAGAAAACAAATGGATGAAGAACACAATTGAATTGTACTGCATCAACTACAGTTTGGGATGTATCGTTAAGGTCAATTATGTATATAAACCCTGGATTGCTGATGCTATGTTTTGCCCATTGAGAAGCTTTGAAGCCACATGCCGGCTCCCAGTAGGAGCAGTCCTCCATAGGAATTAATGGAATTCTACAGTATTTCAATAAAATGTTTCAATTATATGTATTTAACTATTTTGTTTGTTTTTATGTAGTGGGGACAGAAACATTAGTCATCTAACAAAAATGTATAAGACATTTTTTATTTGTATGTTTAGCTCACAATATAATTTAAAAGTATGCATTAAAGTGTCTGTAATAAAATAAACGTGGCAAAAAAATGATGGCGGAGTGCCAAGATGAAGGCAAATGGCTTCAACACAGAAAACAAACAATACCTTAAAACAGGGATTCCCAAACTTTTTCACTCGGGGGGCCCCCCTTCCAGCATAGGGGAGCATCACATGCACCACATCTACTTCTATGGGCACAAGCACTGTTCATGATACAAACTGTTCACACCCCTCTTGTTGGTTGAGAGAATTGAGCAAGTTTAAAGCTTATTTCCTGCAACTCCACACATTTTGTCATAGGGTGGAAAGAAAATGTTGCATTTTAAAGCAAATTTTCTTGCAATTCTATACATTTAGCCATGTATAATGTGTATTCATGTGATTGGAGGAACGGATGATGCACTACCCAATTTCAAAATTGCACCTTGTGCATTCTACTATTACAACTTTCAAGAGCAAGTTTAAAACTGGACTAAGTTCTTTAAAACAATTAAACGACAGGTTGGGAACCACTGCCTTCAAACATCCATAAATGTAACATTTCTGTGCAATTTATATGAATTATTTTAGGCTATCTGGCATGAGTGTATAAGCCTAAGCTTTAGGGCCAAACTGTACGCTCGCCAAAAAGCCTACATGCCAATTGCCAAATGCTTTGGGAGTGGGCATAACAATCTTTCTATTGGAGGCAGAAAGGACAATGTCGGAGATGAATTCAATAACAAAAAATCTGCAAAATGGAGAGTTGAAAATAAAGAGAAGGGAGGGCCTGAAAAGTAGTTTGATTAGGTGGTAAAAGAGGATGATAGTAGTGTTATTTGTGATGATTTTGAGGTGCTATATAAATTCGACAGTCACAAGAGGGGGACTTCAAGTAGGCCTATGGCACGTCAAGGGAACTGTAGTTTAATGTTCAGATGGGTTAAATGGAAACTTAAATCTGGACACTTACTGTAGGTCTATAACCTCTCACATAACCATAATAATAACTCCTGCAGAATTAAGGATTTCTTCACCAAATTTTCAACTCGGGAAGAGGAGTGGAGAAATATGATTTCTTTCAACAATTTGAGAGAATGCGAATGCGCAGTTAGATACCATCTGTAGAAGTGTTGTTATCTTAATCAGCATCATAAAAACTGATAGTATTTCAACCACATGACATTTTGCACCAAAACTCTTTCAATTTTTTTGTTGTTGTCTAGTTTCTTGCATTTTCTATCGGGTCCCAGGACCGGATTAATACAGGGGCTTACCAAGGCCGAAGCCCCTGGGCCCAGGCCCGAGGGGGGCCCAAGAGGCAGCAAAATAAATAAACTCAGCAAACTTAACATGTGTAAATATTTGTATGAACATAACAAGATTCAACAACTGAGACATGAACTGAACAAGTTCCACAGACATGTGACTAACAGAAATTGAATAATGTGTCCCTGAACAAAGGGGGGATCAAAATCAAAAGTAACAGCTGTATTAAGTAATGCAGTGAATCTCCTCCTCATGGACTGCACCAGATTTGCCAGTGCTTGCTGTGAGATGTTACCCCACTCTTCCACCAAGTTCCCAGACATTTCTGGGGGGGAATGGCCCTAGCCCTCACCCTCTAATCCAGTAGGTCCCAGACATGCTCAATGGGATTGAGATCCGGGCTCTTCGCTGGCCATGGCAGAACACTGACATTCCTGTCTTGCAGGAAACTACACACAGAACGAGCAGTATGGCTGGTGGCATTGTCATGAGGGTCATGTCAGGATGAGCCTGCAGGAAGGGTACCACATGAGGGAGGAGGTGGTCTTCCCTGTAAAGCACAGCGTTGAGATTGCCTGCAATGACAACAAACTCAGTCCGATGATGCTGTGACACACCGCCCGAGACCATTACGGGCCCTACACCTCCAAATCAATCCCGCTCCAGAGTACAGGCCTCGGTGTAACACTCATTCCTTTGACAATAAACGCAAATCCGACCATCACCTCTGATGAGACAAAACCGCGACTCGTCAGTGAAGAGTACATTTTGCCACTCCTGTCTGGTCCAGCGACGGTGGGTTTGTGCCCATAGGCAACGTTGTTGCCGGTGATGTCTGGTGAGGGCCTACAAGCCCTCAGTCCAGTCTCTCTCAGCCTATTGCGGACAGTCTGAGCACTGATGGAGGGATTGTGCATTCCTGGTGTAACTCGGGAAGTTGGTGTTGCCATTCTGTACCTGTCTCGCAGGTTCGGATGTACCGATCTTGTGCAGGTGTTGTTACACGTGGTCTGCCAATGTGAGGACGATCAGCTGTCCATCCTGTCTCCCTGTAGCGCTGTCTTAGGCGTCTCACAGTACAGACATTGTAATTTATTGCCCTGGCCACATCTGCAATCCTGGCCACATCTGCAATGCCTCCTTTCAGCAAGCCTAAGGCACATTCATGCAGATGAGCAGGGACCCTGTGAATTTTACTTTTGTTTTTTTCAGAGTGAGTAGAAAGGCCTCTTTCGTGTCCTAAATTTTAATAACTGTGACCTTAATTAAGGGCAGTGATTGGGGACACTGCTCTGTGTAGGGTGCCATCTTTCGGATGGGACGTTAAACGGGTGTCCTGACTCTCTGAGGTCATTAAAGATCCCATGGCACTTATCGTAAGAGTAGGGGTGTTAACCCCGGTGTCCTATATAAATTCCCAATCTGGTTCTCAAACCATCACGGTCACCTAATAATCCCCAGTTTACGATTGGCTCATTCACCCCCCTCCTCTCCCCTGTAACTATTCCCCAGGTCGTTGCTGTAAATGAGAAATTGTTCTCAGTCAAATTACCTGGTAAAAATAACGGAAAAATAAAATAAAAATTGCCTACCGTCTGTAAACTGTTAGTGTCTTAACGACTGTTCCACAGGTACATGTTCATTAATTGTTTATGGTTCACTGAAAAAGCATGGGAAACAGTGTGTAAACCCTTTACAATGAAGATTTGTGAAGTTATTTTGATTTTTAACTAATTATATTTGAAAGACAGGGTCCTGAAAAAGGGATATTTATTTTTTGCTGAGTTTAAATATAAAGTTGAAGTCGGAAGTTTACATGCACTTAGGTTGGAGTCATTAAAACTAGTTTTTCAACCACTCCACAAAAAGATGCTGGAGGAAACAGGCACAAAAGTATCTATGTCCACAGTAAAACGAGTCCTATGTCGACAACCTAACCTGAAAGGCCACTCAGCAAGGAAGAAGCCACTGTTCCAAAAACCTCTACAAAAAAAGCCAGACTACGGTTTGTAACTGCACATGGGGACAAAGATCGTACTTTTTGGAGATATATTTTTGTTTCATCAGACCAGAGGACATAACTGACCATCGTTATGTTTGGAGGAAAAAGGGGGACGCTTACAAGCCAAAGAACACCATCCCAACCGTGAATCACGGGGGTGACAGCATCATGTTGTGTGGGTGCATTGCTGCAGGAGGGTCTGGTGCACTTCACAAAATAGATGGCATTTTGAGGAAAGAAAAATATGTGGATATATTGAAGCAACATCACAAGACATCAGTCAGGAAGTCAAAGCCCAAGCATACTTCCAAAGTTGTGGCAAAATGGCTTAAGGACAACAAAGCCCTGACCTCAATCCTATAGAACATTTGTGGGCAGAACTGAAAAAGCATGTGTGAGCAAGGAGGCTTACAAACCTGACTTAGTTACACTAGCTCTGTCAGGAGGAATGGGCCAAAACTCACCCAACTTATTGTGGGAAGCTTGTGGAAGGATACCCGAAACGTTTGACCCAAGTTAAACAATTTAAAGGCAATGCTACCTAATACTAATTGAGTGACCCACAGGGAATGTGATGAAAGGAATACAAGTTGAAATAAATAATTCTCTCTGCTATTATTCTGACATTTCACATTCTTAAAATAAAGTGGTGATCCTAACTGACCGAAGATTGGGAATTTTTACTAGGATTAAATGCCAGGAACTGTGAGACTGAGTTTAAATGTATTTGGCTAAGGTGTATGTAAACTTCCGACTTCAACTGTATATATATTTTCTATATACAGTACCTGTGAAAAGTTTGGACACACCTACTCATTCAAGGTTTTTCTTTATTTTCTACATTGTAGACTAATAGTGAAGACATCAAAACTATGAAATAACACATATGGAATCATGTAGTAACCAAAAAACGGTTAAACAAATGAAAATATACTTTAGATTCTTCAAAGTAGCCACCCCTTGCCTTGATGACAGCTTTGCATACTCCTAGCATTCTCTCAACCAGCTTCACCTGGAATGCTTTTCCAACAGTCTTGAAGGAGTTCCCACACATGCTGAGCACTTGTTGGCTGCTTTTCCTTCACTCTGCGGTCCAACTCATCCCAAACCATCTCAATTGGGTTGAGGTTGGGTGATTTTGGAGGCCAGGTCATAAGATGCAGCACTCCATCACTCTCCATGGTCAAATAGCCCTTACATAGCCTGAGGGTGTGTTTTGGGTCATTGTCCTGTTGAAAAACAAATGATAGTCCCACTAAGCGCAAACTAGATGGGATGGCATATCGCTGGAGAATGCTATGGTAGCCATGCTGGTTAAGTGTGCCGTGAATTCTAAAGTCACTGACAGTGTCACCAGCAAAGCACCATCACACCTCCTCCTCCATGCTTCACGGTGGGAACCACACATGCATAGATCATCCGTTCACCTACCCTGCATCTCACAAAGACACAACGGTTGGAACTAAAAATCTCACATTTGGACCCAGACGAAAAGGACAGATTTCTACTGGTCTAATGTCCATTGCTCGTATTTCTTGGCCCAAGCAAGTCTCTTCTTATTGGTATCCTTTAGTAGTGGTTTCTTTGCAACAATTCGACCATGAAGGCCTGATTCACGCAGTCTCCTCTGAACAGTTGATGTTGAGATGTGTCTGTTACTTGAACTCTGTGAAGCATTTATTTGGTGTGCAATCTGAGGTGCGGTTAACTCTAATGAACTTATCCTCTGCAGCAGAGGTAACTCTGAGTCTTCCTTTCCTGTGGCGATCCTCATGAGAGCCAGTTTCATCACAGTGCTTGATGGTTTTTGCGACTGCACTTGAAGAAACTTTCAAAGTTCTTGAAATTCATGTCTTAAAGTAATGATGAACTGTCATTTCTCTTTGCTTATTTGAGCTGTTCTTGCCCTAACCTAACATGGACTTGGTCTTTTACCAAATAGGGCTATCTTCTGTATACCACCCATACCTTGTCACAACACAACTGATTGGCTCAAACCCATTAAGAAGGAAAGAAATTCCACAAATGAACTTTTAACAAGGCGACCTGTTAATTGAAATGCATTCCAGGTGACTACCTCATGAAGCTGGTTGAGAACATGCCAAGAGTGTGCAAAGCTGTTATCAAGGCAAAGGGTGGCTATTTTGAAGAATCTCAAATATAAATATATTTTGAATTGTTAAACACTTTTTTTGGTTTCTACAGTACATGACTCCATACACGTTATTTCATAGTTTTGATGTCTTCAATATTATTCTACAATGTATAAAGTATTAAAAATAAAGAAAAACCATTGAATGAGTAGGTGTCCAAACTTTTGACTGGTACTGTATATATTATATATACAGTATATACTGTATTATACATGTATTTTAGATTTTTATCATCACTGCAACAGCCAACCACAGGAAGACTCTCTGAGTGTAGGCAGCCTGCTGCTACCTGCTTCCGCTCTGCTGAACATCAGATGGTGGAGGAGAGGAGGTAGGGGGACCACGTGGGTAACTGGGGGACCCCACCTTGATTGGGTAACTGAAAATATTCACTACATGGTCAATAGCACGTGGACACCTGCTCGTCGAACATCTCATTCTAAAATCATCGGCATTAATATGGAGTTGTTCCCCCCTTTACTGCTATAACAGCCTCCACTATTCTGGGAAGGCTTTCCAGTAGATGTTGGAACATTTCTTGCTTCCAATCAGCCACAAGAGCATTAGTGAGGTCGGGAACTGATGTTGGGCGATTAGGCCTGGCTCCTAGTCGGCGTTCCAATTCATCCCAAAGGTGTTCGATGGGCTTAAGGTCAGGGCTCTGTGCAGGCCAGTCAAGTTCTTCCAAACCAATCTCAACAAACCATTTCTATATGGACTTTGCTTTGTGCACGGGGACATTGTCATGCTGAAACAGGAAAGGGCCTTCCCGAAACTGTTGCCACAAAGTTGGAAGCACAGAATTGCCTAGAATGTCATTGTATATTGTAACAGCCCCAAACCATTATTGCTCCTCCACCAAACTATACAGTTGACACTATGCATTTGGGCAGGTGGCCTTCTCCTGGCATCCTCTAAACCCAGATATGTCTGTTGAAATGCCAGATGGTGAAGCGTGATTCATCACTCCAGAGAACGCGTTTCCACTGCTCCGGTGTCCAATGGCAGCGAGGTTCACACCACTCCAGCCGACGCTTGGCATTGCACATGGTGATCTTAGGCTTGTGTGCGGCTGCTGGGCCATGGTCACCCATTTTATGAGCCTGTCGACAAACAGTTATTGTGCTGACGTTGCTTCCAGAGGCAGTTTGGAACTTGGTAGTGAGTGTTGCAACCGAGGACAGACGGTTTTTACGCATTACAAGCTTCAGCATTCGGCAGTCCAGTTCTGTGAACTTGTGCGGCCAACCACTTCGCAGCTACGCCGTTGTTGCTCCTAGACGTTTCCACTTCACGATAACAGCACTTACGCCTCCCGCACAGCGGTCTAAGGCACTGCATCGCAGTGCTACAGGTATCACTACAGATCCAGGTTCGATCCCGGGCTGTGTCGCAGCCGGCAGCGGCCGGGAGACCGATGAGGCGGCGCACAATTGGACTTGCGTCGCCCGCGTTAGGGGAGGGTTTGGCCGGCTGGGATGCCCTTGTCCTATCACGCTCTAGCGAGTCCTTGTGGCGGCCGGGCGCATGCCAGATGGTTGCCAGCTGTATGGTGTTTCCTCCAACACATTGATGCAGCTGGCTTCCGGGTGAAGCTAGCAGGGCGAAATTTGACGAGCTGTTGGAAAGGTGGCATCCTATGACGGTGCCACGTTGAAAGTCACTGAGCTCTTCAGTATGGGCTTTTCTACTGCCAATGTTTGGCTATGGAGATTGCATGGTGGTGTGCTCGATTTTATACACCTGTCAGCACTAACTTGAAGGGGTGTCCACATCCTTTTGGCCATGTAGTGTATAAAAAAAAGATTGTGCCTATTTAATGCAACACGTGTTGTTAATAGATCACAAGCAGCATTAACTGAACTAAACTTTTAGAAATGACAAGTTAACTTTCTCATCCATAGCCTAAAAATGCATCTCAAGTGCAAATACACTGTTAAACGGAGCCGGTTGAGCATAACACGTCAACCCTGTTCCCCATAGATAGACAGGCTAGAAATATTGAAACAATTTCATTTTTTGTGAAGCTTGCATTCAATTGCCACTCCCTGTTGCACACAACAAGCTTCCATTCCTCCTGTCACAAGGGGATCTGTGGCTGATTTAAGAAGAAATCGTCAACCCTGATGCCGTCAACCCTGATGCCGTCAACCCTGTTGCCGTCAATCCTGTTGCCGTCAACCCTGTTACGGTCACCCCTATTACGGTCACCCCTATTACGGTTATCCCTGTTACGGTTATCCCTGTTACCTTTTTGGGCACTTAATAGGAACTTACTATTGTCATTTTATATTTAACCTCTTGAGATGGGAAAACTTTTTTTTGTTTTTTTTGTTGAACATGTGCTCTTTATGACAGAATGTTAAAATTAGGTAAAATCTTTTTAAAAATTGGAACAAGTTACACTTCTCAAAAGGCACCGAATTGGTGGAACGACCCAACAATATTTAAGCACCTTACATGGACAACTTCTTATGAACTTATTGAGCTGCATACCAGTGCCCTGGACTTTGAACCCAAAGTAAATCTCCAACAGAAGCACATTTCCACATCACTTGTGGAAAGAAACAGTTACTACCAATAGGTCACAGCATTATGTGACTCTGAAGAAAAAACTAATTAAATATGAGAAACCTGATGTTGCTCACATTTTTAAATATTTTTTATATAATCCATCCATCTGATAAACTACAAAAACAAACATTTCTGATAAAGTACTGTATAAGTAAACTCATTCAAAAAATATGCACCACAACGTACTCTCTAGTTGCAGACTAATGAGGGAATCCCAACTCACCAGAGTCCAGGAGGACTTTGTGTCCTGGAGATGTGAGTCCTGGTACTCCACTGAGTCTCTTGAATCAGGGCACCATACTGAGAGGTCCATTGCTCTCTCCCCGGGGCCCAAGGCCTGTTCACCTCAGCGGGGATAGCACTGTACTCTGAGCCCAGGCGGTCTCTACTCACTCTGCCCTTCTCCTCCTGACTCTGCCACCCTCCACCCAGCCTGTGCCATGCACCGGTCCAGAGCCCCTGTGGCCTTTGCTCCCCTCTAAGCCAACACAAACCCTATGAAGGAAATTTACCCCAGACCTGAGCCTTAAAACGCTTACACACCCATTTGAGGGCTTTGACCCACCATGGTGAGCTCAAAGCAGGCACTAGAAAGCAAAATGTCAAAATGTGCAAAGACTAAACAACCTTTAGGAGACCTGAATTGTATGAAACAAGAGTCTTTGAAGAAATTCATCAGACGTATGTGTAAGGTCATACTAAATTAAATTACACCCTTTAGCAACATGGCAAAACAGTACAATTCAGAAGAACGAGCAAAGGATGCGAGGTCTAAATGTCATTGGATGTTATTTTCTACATAACTTGTGGTTAAGATAAAATAAATGATTCTCTGTTTTCAGTTAAATCAGGTTGGTAATTAACGTAAAATATGCCCCAATGATGTGTAGTTTGCCCTGCCATGGCCTGTTTGAATCAAAGCTGCAGTGGCAAACTCTTTTCATGGACAAAGCAGAAATTTCCAAAGAAGTACAGATGACATGTCAGCCATGTTAGAACTCTGGAGGATTCCGCTGGCTACACATCCATTCGGTCTAGGTCAGAGACCTGCCTGTAACCTACTACACTCACATTGCCTAATTTAGACAGAAAAATGGCTGGTATAGCACACAACTATTAAACTGACTGTACATATCTAGGCCTACATGGAAACGTATAGCCTATTGGGTTTGTGATCTAATAATGCAGTAAGAAGTATGAGCCAGTTACAGTAAGTAGAATTTCAGTAAAGCACACATCAAATCAAGTTTGCTGATGAAACTGACTAACTTTTTAATGCACCCACAAAAGGAAACCACTACATTGCCTTGCCGAGCTCAGTTAATGTGAACTTTAGAATGGCACATACAGACACCAGATATGGTTTTGTTTTCATTTTGAATGTGTCACTTGCATGTGGAGGTATTTTTGTTATTGCACCCATGGGACTGTATCCTTATTTGTGGATCAGAACTTGCTTACTGCACTGCTTAGGAGTCTGTTGCTGTCAACAACATTAAGCTCCTTCTACTGCACTCTATTCGTCATTTATGGTGTTTTGCACCTAATAGTGTAATTAACACATTAATAATATTGTTCTCTTACATCCAGACACATACAGCATATAATATTCAGTAAAGACAAGTTTGCTCTGCCTTATCAACAGGCGTTGCTGTAGAAGACCTGTTATCATCCTTGACTCATTGGCCACTAAGATGGTTAGAGAGCACCTTGGCTAGCAGTAAATTTTATTTACAAGATTACAGTGTATATCTGTCTTTTCTTGACATTTATGTACTGCTCCACATCAAAGTGCCTAGCAATGTGCTTTGCAAAGATTGTGTGTTCAGTTCAGGAGCCAATTCTATGGCAAAACATGCCATGAGCTGGGATTAAGCCATTTTAAAGTCAACATGTGCACAACATCAAATAGTGGGTCACCAGTGGTGTAAAGTACTTAAGTAAAAAATACTTTCAAGTACTACTTAAGTAGTTTTGGGGGGTATCTGTACTTTACTTTACTATTTATATTTTTGACAACTTTTGCTTTTACTTCACTACATTCCTAAAGAAAATAATGTAATTTTACTCCACACATTTTCTCTGACACCCAAATGTACTTTTACATTTTGACAGGAAAATGGTCCAATTTACACACTTATCAAGACAACATCCTTGGTCATCCCTACTGCCTCTGATCTGGACACAAATGCATTAAGGCAGCACCCCGCACCTCTCTGATTCAGAGTGGTTGGGTTAAACGCGGAAGACATTTCAGTTAAAGGCATTCAGTTGTACAACTGACTAGGTATCCCCCTTCCCTTCCCTTTGTTTGTAAATGATGTCTGAGCCCCTGTCTATCCGTCAATACAAATTAAAATTTTCATTGTGCTGTATGATTTGCTTAATATAAGGAATTTGAAATGGTTTATACCTTTACATTTAATACTTAAGTACATTACACTTGTATTAAAGTAGTATTTTACTGGGTGACTTTCACTTTTACTTGTGTAATTTGATGTTAAGGTATCTTTACTTTTACTCAAGTATGACAATTTAGTACTTTGTCCACCACTGTGGGTCACCAACAAAAAAGTAAACAATAGACTATAGACCAAATGTACCCCATGACATGACATTTGGCTGCAAGTAGCCTAGATGTTAGAGCGCGTATTCTTCAATTCAAGGGTTAAGTTACATTTCAATGGGTTTGTCTTCAATGCCAAATTGTCATTCAAGACGAACATTTCTTAAGTAAAAGCTAGCAACATTGTATGTCTACTAAGCTTTATGAGTAAGACTGTGTGATATTGTAGCTGTGGCTATAAACATTTACTGAAAGTATGCTATAATCCATTGCCACCCTAGCCACTCTTGGCATCCATAACGTCAGACAAACTAGAGGCAATCCTAACCCAAAGAACGTTATATGTATAAATATATGTATGTATATTTAATCCCCCTACAATTTAGAGCTTGATGAGCGAAGCTGCTCATCATAAGTCTTCTTTTTTTTAACGTTATTTATACTAACTACAGCTAGCGTCGTACAGTAACAGTTTATTGTACGTCTGCTACGTTTAGGTAAGGCTAAACCCGACAACGTTACTGTGTCGCCTAAGCTAACGTTACATGTAGCTAGCCCAGTCAAAACGTGAGATTCGCACTGAAGGCTCAATGAAAAACCTACTGTTTCAACCTACTGTTTCGCAGAGAACTGCATCTTATCGACGAGAGTAGCCTAGTACTTGAAATTACATACCGTTTGCAGACGGTCATTTGGCAGCCGGTGTCAGTTATTTCTCACGGTGGCAGTTCACCTCCACTCGAGCCTCGACGTAGTTGGCTCGTCTCGCGGCGCTGTGATCTAACCATCTGACCACGCAAACGGTGCTTTCACGTGATACAATGTAACACTTTCCATCTACTGGCATTTTACCTGTACAACGTTTCAATTTGAGAAATTACACACAGACGCGTTTTTACAATGTAACCTTGTATTATTTTTATTTGTTATCACACCGTATTGTGCAGGCCTACAGGCTACCAAACATAACACGACTCATTATTTTCAATGCAGAGAAATGCGCTTTTTCCAACAATTATACTAGTGAAGAGAAGTGGCCCATCCAATCTCCTCGATAATCGTGTATGAATTACAAGCGTTCATTCGTCAAGTGATATTAATTTAAATGTTAAAAAATAAAAAATAAAATTAGGAACATTTTATTTGGTGGTCCAATTCTCTGTTTCATTTGGATGTTGCCTCCAAGCTAATTGGGTGAACTGAGTGACATGTTCTAATATTTGACCTTGCTGTGATTTTACTCTGCTCTGGTTAACTTCAGGTATTCACGTTTCGTTTGTCCTTCACTTCCTCTCTTGCGTATAGACCCATATCATTCCTTTGGTGTCTTTGATTTATATAAGGGCTGTGCATGAGAAACTAATGTTTGTTCAAAAGTCGGTCAGTTGTGTATCCCTCAATACACATACTCCTGTTTTACATATATCATTCCCAATCTCAGGTGTCTTAAAGTGGCCTATTACTGCATTATAATCAATCTTGAAGGCAAAAAAATGCAATCAATAACACCACCAAAGGTTAAAGATTTGAAGACTATGCAAATTATACTTTTTTTGTGGGCCTTCCTTTGAGCTACAAGTTAATAGCGAAGCCTACATGTTTGAATTATACATTGTAATACAAAATTACATCCCTCACTCTGTATTCTAATCGTCCCTGCTCTTAAAGGCCCAATGCAGCCATTTTTATATCAATATCAAATCATTTCTGGGTACAATGAAGTACTTAACTGTAAAATATTTCCATTTAGCAAAGAAACTATACTGAACAAAAATATAAACTCAACATTAAACAATTTTAGTGATTTACAGTTCATATTCAATTGAAATGAATGAATTAGGCCCTAATCTATGGATTTCACATGACTGGGCAGGGGAGCCAGGCCCACCCACTGGGGAGCCAGGCCTAGCCAACGAAAACAGGTTTTTCCCCACAAAAGGGCTTTATTACAGACAGAAATACTCCTCAGTTTCATCAGCTGTCCAAATTCTTTAAAACGACATTGGAGGTTTCTTATGGTAGACAAATTAACATTCAATTCTCTGTCAACAGCTCTGGTGGACATTCCTGCAGTCAGCATGTCAATTGATTGCTCTCTCAAAACTTGAAACATTTGTGGCATTTTAGAGTGGGCCTGTTATTGTCCCCTGTTTTATCAGCTTCTTGATATGCCACACCTGTCAAGTGGATGGATTATTGTGGCCAAGGAGAAATGCTCACCAACAGGGATGTAAACAAATTTGTGCACAACATTTGATAGAAATGTGACTTTTGTGCATATGTAAAAATACTGGGATCTTTTTTTTTTCAGCTCATGAAACATGGGACCAACACTCTACATGTTGCGTTTATATTTTTGTTCAGTATATTTCTCAAGCAAGAATTTCGCTAGGACTGCTTGGGGTGGTCTGAGGGGGAGGGGAAAACTGAAAACTAGCTGTTATTGGCAGGGAGATTTGGAATTCTCTTTGTTACTGCTCTATTAAATTTACCGCATGTGGATGTCACAATGGAATGCCGAAATGCCTGCTCATTCAAAGCTGCTGATTAGAAAGTCCTGTGTAGATTGTGTTTTCTAACAGAAACTATCAGGAAATTACACAGATCCAGTTTTTTGAGTGTTAGTTTCATTAGTGGACATTTTGACAGCACTGGGCCTTTAAAGAAAAGGATGAGTGAATTACAATGTTGGGAGGAAAACAGTTATTCCAGTGTTGTTTCAGTGATGCTGAAAGACACACATCAGTCATGCAAGACGTGTAAACCACATCAAACTCCAAAATAACTATTTCACTTATGTAACCAGCTTTCTGATCATCACTCATCTTGATCGTTTTTGCCCTTGTTAATCTGTGGTTTCTCTGCCGGTTTCTCAGATGTGGGGACATCATCTGGCTTCGCCTCATCTGCTGTAGTTGTGGGCTGCTGCAGGGTCTCCTGCTTGCCGACCCTGCTTGCAACAGCAGGGGCAGCCTTTTTCTTGTCTGTGGTTTTTGGCAAAGCATCAGTTTTGTCCTCCATCTTCTTTTCTTCTTTCTTCTTCCCCTCCTTTTCCTCTGGTGGCTTCTGGAGGATTACGGAATCTAAGGACACACACACACACACACACACACACACACACACACACACACACACACACACACAGGTGAAGAAATTCACAAAACTTCTTCCAGAGGAAGGACATTACTTATGTTTAACCACTTACACAATCACAAGACTGCCCTTCCCATCACCAAAAAGTCCATCCAAAACAACTTCCCTAGTTTTGGTGGTGAAGAAATCAACCTAACTAGATGTTTCCCCCTAACCTCAAACACGACTTGTTGTGATAGTGCTTACACTTTTGACTCAAAACGGATAAACATGATGATAATGCTATCCACTCCTTCTGAAGGTGAATAACTGACACATTGAAGTGAGATAAGCCCCAGTCTCTTGTGACTGACTGTTATGCCAGATCTGGGTTGTGGGATTAGATCATTACTCTGTACACTGTTTTAACTTGGTAGTAAGTTTCTTTCTTTCATTGAGAAGTGTGGCCTAATTAAAGATGTAGCCGAATATTTTGTATTTGTTCACATTAAAATAATTTTAGGCGCTAAGTATTTTCTTGCACACATTATTGTGGACAGCTGTCCCCTCACCCTTTCTCTTCTGCATTTTCTTCCCAGTGACTGACTTCCTCCTCTCTGTTGGGGTGGTAGGTCTGCTTTTACACCCAATGATCACGTTCCCATCAGCATCAGTCAAATAGGAGGTCACTCCCAAGTCCCCTTTGCCTTCTGTTACAACCAACTGGCAAATGGAAAAGGTTTTAGGGTTTACCCGCACGCTCACACAGGCGCACACACACATACTTTGCACACAGACTTTCCCTAGCTACTTTTAAAACTAGTCCTGTGACTAAAAAGTTTAATTTCATCAAGCCATCTTAAAAAAAAAATGGTCTCTACTTCAAAGACATTGTTGACATTTGAGATTACTTACCAGACTGCAAAGCTTTCCTAATGTGATTTATAGGCCAACAAATTAAACGTCACTAAAACGTCTTCTGAGAAGAGGGCTGCAAAAAAACATGTCAACAACACATTTTGTTCCAGGATCACATGGTATTACTGCTGGTGTAATAAGCGATTGATCATGTTTCCTTGTGCATGGACAATTTTTTTGTATTAATGCTTTGCGGTTTAGTGTGTCTGGAAACAGAGAGCAGCATGTTTTACCACATGGAATAGCCTCCGGCAAAAAAAATAATACAACACTTGAGATACTGTAGGTGATTGGAACCTGGGCCTGTATTCATAAAGCATCTCAGATCAGTTTAGCCTCTTAGACTATAATGAATATGAATGATTGGGAACTGATACTCATACACTCTATGAATACAGGCCCTGATATTCTTGTTTCAGACCACTGGCTAACCCAATTTCTGGTCTCTCCACATGTTTGAGTTATGTGACAGGCTACTCTCATTATATTCTGGTGGCTTAACCCATTGTTTGTTTTAATGTCATTGCGATCACATTGCCTGGGTCTAATGTCCATCTTTTCCAGTCAGCGAATCTAAAAATGGTGTCCCAGACTGGCACACATGCTAAATATATGACTAAGACTTTTCCCATTCAGCACCAATAACAAGCTCACGTGTGTGTGAGTTGCTGATAAGATGTTCCTTTCCTTTATCATGAGGGCTTGGTGCACTGTTACGTCACATCATTGACCGTATGTAGCAGTAGATTATTTCTGCTTCCCAAATGGGACCCTGTTCCCTATTTATTGCACTACTTTTGACCAGGGCCCATAGAGCACTGGTTAAAAATAGTGAACTATATAGGGAATAGGCTGCTATTTGGGACGCAGATAATTTAATGTCCTACTAGTGGTGAATCCTTGATGAGAAAACATCTAATGAAGAAAAACATGGTGGATGTCTGAGGGTGATTTGTGCTTACAAACACACAGTACAGAGAAATGTGATGGGAGGAAGGATGCTCAGTGGAAGTGTGTGTGGACAGAGTGCAGTTGGTTGAGCGTATTGAGAGACACCGCATATGGTACAAAGCAGCAGGGTTGTCAAGCTCAAATCCCCAAGGGCCACAGACCCAGGTCTAAATCAGCCACTTATTAAAAGGTAACACAAAAAAATCAGCAAGTGTGCGCGTCGTCAAGGAGTTGAGTTTGACTCCCTTGTGTAAGGGGAGAGGTGCTTGTGTATGTTCAGACTGAGGGATTGCGTTGCTCATTGGTGGTAGATGCCTTCATGGTCTTTCGGAGACAAGATGACCAGCAGACAAAATCAGACAAGTGACCAGGAGAGAATGGTGAACAGGCGACTGAAGCAGGGTGGGAAGAGTGGAGGAAGAGAATGGAGAATGAAGAGTGGGGTGCTGTACAGAGGGAACAATACACAGTGAGACAACAGAGGAGGAGGTAGTGAGGGAATACATGCTCCATTTTATTAGTCCTTCTCATGAGACATGGGAAAGAGGAAGTGATGTCATAATCATTACTGAGAGATAGAGGAAGTGATGTCATAATCATTACACAGTGGCAGAGGAAGTGATGTCATAATCATTACTGAGTGACAGAGGAAGGGATGTCATAATCATTTCTGAGTGACAGATGAAGGGGCGTCATAATCACTGCGTAGTGACAAAGTAAGTGACGTCATAATCACTACTAAGTGACAGGGGAAGTGATGTCATAAATCAGAGAAAGGGATGCCATAATCACAACATAGTGGCAGAAGGAGTGATGTAATAACACTACTGAGTGGAATATGTGGTGACATCATATTCAGTAAACAATGATTGTGAATGAAAAAAACACAGGATCTGTTAAAATTCCACATTACAGAAAGAAATCTTCCTTTCCCCCGTGGCATGGCACATACAGTAATAACCTTTGAGTAAGCTAACAAGGTTTTCAGCATCACAGTCCTTTTTAGACAATACTAGATGGCTAACATTTTAGTTTTAAGTCTGTTGCAGTAAATTCATTTGAATTAAACACAAACATTTGTCTTTACATGCCTTTTTAGTGTGTCAATACTTAGTAAAATATAGCAACATATTGTAATACATGGGGGAATTTTATAAATGTATAACTATACTCATCGTAGTGTCAAAATAAAGGATGATTGGACCTAAAGTATTGTGTTTGTCTTTTGTAATTCTAGAAGATAAAATGCTGACACAGTTCTTCTCAGATTTTTCTCTAAACCTTTGGGCATTTCATGCTCAGAGTAAAACGATACACCTTTTCAAACTAGAGTTAAATACTGTATAGACCACCATAAAAACCATCTCAAACCAATGCTAAAGGACTCTGTATCCCTTCCATCTTTTTTCTTTGTCTTTTTCTATGTATTTTTATACATAATATTTACGCAAAGATTTAGGTCTCCCTTATTTCTTGCCGGCCTTCTTTCTTTCTCCCTTATTTCTTGCTGTCGGGGCTGAAGACACTTACGGTGAAGTCGGCGCTCTCTGTGCCGTACTTGTTCTTCACCAGGATGCTGTACTTGCCCGAGTCTGCCGTGTTCACCGTGGTGATGGTGAAGCTGGCGTACTTGCCCGCCTCGAGCTTCATAACGTAGTGGCCATCAGACACAATCTCCCTCTCGTTCTTCAGCCAGACGACCTCAGGCAGGGGTTCGCCCGAAATGTTACAGGTCAGGTTCAGGGCCTGATGGAGAGAGACAAGATCACACATAATAAGGTGTGTCCGAAATGGCACCCTATACTTGGCACCCTATTCCCTACATAGCATACTACTTTTGACCAGAGCCCTTCCTTATATAGTGTATGACTTTTGACCATAGCTCTGATTAAAAGTAGTGCACTAAATAGGGAATACTAGGGATACCATTTCAGATGCAGCAGTAGTAGTGTCATACACGATCAAGTCTGCAATACCTGAGTCCCAGGCCAGTATGGGACCATGGACATACAGTACATATACAAACAGACAGATCCAGATCCATCCAGACATGGTTACCTTTAACTCCTGTATGGTGACGACATCAGGCAGGCCTCCTGCCACGCGAGCACGATCTGTAACAAAGAGCACCAAATTAGACCACTGACCTCAGATCAGTTTAAAAATAACGTGTGTGTGTGTGTGTGTGTGTGTGTGTGTGTGTGTGTGTACTTACTTCTCTCTGCAATAGCGGCCGCTCTGAAAATGGAAGAGACAGAACAGAATGGAAGAACAAAGTTAAGAGAAACAAATCCAGAGAATGTGTTTGGACTGGAGCCAGGAAGTGTGTCTACGTAAAGGCTTCATCTGTCTGCCCACTTCCCTATGCCCTTACTCAAAGCCTGTCAAAGCCTGTCAGAGACTGCTATATAAACATACATGCACAGAGAGAGTGGCTTGGCAGACAGAGAGGAACACCAAAGATAGCAATCACATGAAAGGAAGGATTGATGCAGAGTACCCAGCAAACCAAAACTGGTTCTGTGAATGTTCCCAGAACATTTCCTTTAGTTGTGGGAATGGTGTTAGAACATTACCCCCAAAAGTTCTAGGGGGGGGGGGAATGTGAGAATGTGCATAGATGTTGCAAGAATTCTCACAAACATCTTTATGTATACTTTAAAAGGTTTCTGAAATATCCTATTTAGGTTTTACCCAGCATTCCCTTTGGCACTTCAGCAAGTCTTTATTCATATAAAAAAAATCTAATTTATTGAATTTTCCATGTGGTCTATATGACATTTCATGACATTTCTACCTTTAGATTTTGTGGCATTGAGAAAGTCACCAGACATTATTCCCCAAAGGTCTTAATGATGAAATGCCCATGCATGTTAAATTGTAAATATGAACATGAATTAATGCGCATCACTTCAGATTCTATTTTCTTTTTTATTAAACCTTTATTTATCTAGGCAAGTCAGTTTAAGAATTTACAACGACGGCCTAATTGGGCCTAATTGGGCCAATTGTGCGCCGCCCTATGGGACTCCCAATCACGGTGGGTTGTGATACAGCCTGGATTAGATTTAGGCTGACGTTTTTGAATTGCACTGTACCCAATGATTTATGAAAACGTACTTATCCTCACTGTGGTTTTACCGACTTGTTTAATGCGTTTTATGTACACACAGTGTTATATTTGGTAACATTTGCTTATTTTACAACCCCATTTGATGCCTTGAACAGATGTGGATAGGGCAATGTCTACATAAGGGTGAAAATTATAAACACTCACAAAAGCTCTGACAAAGGCCTTGAGGCCGATACGTAAACGCTTAATGAAGAGCAGTGATACTAGCAAGAGCCGTGTGCGGGTTTCTTGTTTTTTCTCATGTGGTCTATATTAAAAAGGCACTTCATTTAATATAAAAGGCTTTAAAATTCAATACTAATGCACAATTTCTACTTAAAATATCAAAAGGCACTCGTTTTTTGGTGGAATGGCCCTATTAACATGAGCAGAACATTCCAGTTCTCTCAGAACCACTTGTATTAAATCCAGACATAATTGCTGACGTTTGTGAAGGGAACGTTATCGTGACAATCATGCTATCACATCACACTATAACTTTATGAAAGTCTCGTGGGAACGTTCCCTGAATGTTATTTGGGATGTTTAGGAATGTTTCTGTGATGTTTTTTCAGAACCTATTCAATTGTGTCCAGATATAATTGCCGAAGTATGTTCAGGGAATGTTTTTGGCACCCATGGCTTGTCACAGAATAGCCTTATGAGACCGTTGTAGAGATATTCTCTGCTTGTTATTATGGGTGTTCTATATAACATATCCATCAACATTAGCAGATCGTTCCTGTAATGTTTGCTAAGAACCACTTCTATTGCGCCCTCATTGTGTTGCGGCGGTATGTTTCTAAGAACATTACTGGAACGTTGTGTTATTACATTGTGTTATCACACACACCCAATGAGAACATTATGTGGTAGTTTTTACACATGCTATGCACAACATTTTAGTGACAGTAAGGAGAGCAGTACAAGGATATTTCACGTCAAAACATTTCCTTCGAAAAAAACATTTGGTGATCAAAAACATTCTTTGAATGTTTGTGGGACGTTTTCATCCCAATGTTCGCTCAAACCCTAACTAGAACTTCATGGGAATGTTAGCTCATGTCCTGGGAATGTTCCGGGTTTGCTGGGTACTTAATGGCATGCCACATCCACAACATGTAGAAGAGCTGGCTAATACAATGGGGGAAAAATGGTTATAAATATCTACTAATATGAGCTAACTTACTTGAGCCTCTGGAATTCTGCATATGCGTCATCAAATGCTGCAAGAAAAGAGGAGGTGAGTATACCTATCAAAGCATTGGTGAAGGAACAGGAGCCGCTTAATTCCATGTAGATGTCAAAATGAGTGCACTATATAGGAAATAGGGTGCCATTTGGAACTCAGCCGTAGCCTCACCCTGGCCAGACAGCTCTACAGTCCTCTTCAGACCGCCCTTTCCATCATGGAACTCGATGGCGTATTTGCCCTTGTCTTTCTCTGTGGGCTCTGTGATCTGTAGCCACAGCTGCTCTCCCACCACACCACTCTTAATGCGGTCTGTGAAGGCTATCGCTGAATCCCTATCAGAGAGAAAAACAGCTGACTGACACACACACATATAGGCTGCATCTCACAGGTGACACACACCTGACAGTTGAATGTACGTGCAAACACGCACGCACGAACACACACACGCATACTCAGGCACGCACACACGTGCGCACAAACATTCACACACACACAGTCACACACACACAGTCACACACACACTACACACTTGTGGTGCCAGGTGACCTGGAGCGCCTCATTGTAGTAACTGACAAAGGAGTAGAGTCTGATGCCCTCGTCTGTGCTCTGGATCTTCAGTGCAGTGGAGGAGTTGGCTAGGGAACGTTACAGAGATGTTATACAGTCTTACATTACAGAGATGTTCCACAGTGCAACGTCACAGAGATGTTCCACAGTACAACGTTACAAAGGTGTTATAAAGTGCAGCATTACAGAGGCGTTACAGAGTGCAACGTTACACAGAGCAACTTTACAGAGGAAGACTTTATGGATGTTTTGAACACAAGTTCAACTTTAGTTAATGGGTTTACCACTGCAGTAAGACACATGTACTCACCAATATTACTGAACACTTCATTCATCAAGTCCCTGAAACCTGGAGGACAGAAATGTAAATATGATGAGGCCTTGTTGACGCTTTACTGCACACACAATGAGGTATGGCTTTGAGGGGTTAGTCACCTTGTTCTGTCAGATTCAACGTGGATGTGTCCTGCCCTCTGTCATCCTTCAGAACAATCTCATAGACACCGGCATCCTTCTTTGAGATCTATAAGAGAAGGCTAGGTTTGAGACACACATCATTTTGTAAATGGAGAAAATTCAACTCTCAAGCGAAAAGGCAAGCTTTTCTCCCCTGCTATGGGTGCTGCAGGACACACATTTATTTGACACAAAAGCAAAAAAGCATTCTCAAAACAGCAAAACCAAGAAGATGATCACTTAAGATGACAAAAAGATCACGCTGATCCCAACTTTTAGCATTCTCCAGATAAGGTCCTTGAGGGAATTGTCTAGGTCTGTCGCTACAGCTGCAGGAGGAGCATCACGCTGTAATAGGACACATGTGACATGTTTACATACTGCACCGCTAAGGCACGATGCGTGTCACACGTGCACACACTGTGCCACTTTTGATGACACGCACGTTGGACTACACACAGAGATGAGTGGTGTGTTTGGCTGAAGACTAGGTAGACAGATGTAGGGTGGAAAACAGGTGATTTACAAAAGGACATGTTATACTGTAAAAGAGATAAAAACAGATTTTATAAAACACATTAAAAGGAGTAGACTCGGCGTAATGATGTTGCCGCGAGCAGCACCGCAGATATTGAGATGAGCGAGATGCAAGGCCTCACTCTCACACAGTCACACTCAATATCTGCGCATGGGCACGGGTTCGCTTCACTCTGTTTACAGTGTGGTAGCCCAGGCACCAAAACAGCAGAGAAGTTGAGCCTCGCGCTTCACAGCTCTTAGTTAAGGAAATCGACCCACTATGCCGTTTCCTTTCTGCATCTACGTCAGTCTACCTTTAATACAGAGAACAATGGTCGAGACATGGTGTGTTAGAGGTCAAATGTTGAATCGTGTCGAAATATGCTGTAATTTAGTAAGAAATAATAAATGGTGGGGGTTAGAATTGAAGAGGTTTCATACAAATTTAAGTAAGGATCGGTTAGATGCTGTAACTGGAAAAGACAGAGAAAGTGTGATTAATATAATTAAGAAAGCGATATTAATAAGACAGTCATTTACGGTCAGAGTAAGAACAAAAAACTTTTCACATGGTCGCAACCCCTTCAAAACCGACTTATGCTCAACTTTCTCCACCATCTTGGAAGCCAGAAGATAGCATCCATGTTGTGTGAGGAACCCATATATTTAGGATATATGAACATATAGACAGAGATGTGCAATGATGACAGTCATACACAGTTGCAAACAAACAGCACATTGACTGTATAGTGATGTGTAAAACATATTACAAAAACATTCAGTACATACAGTATGTTCATACATGTGCAGCATACTGAAAACATTCTATTATATTTTACAACCTATATGTAGTCTACTGTATAGAAGAGCCATTCATATAGCCTAGAGTAATGTGCAAAACAATATTCTTAACCCTCTAAAGACAGGTTTTGTGCAGTATGGTCTTATACTGCTGCATAAGAGGCTTGTGGTACCGTATATATTTCTAATGTATGATGTGCATGAAATAACTGCAGAATCCCTCTCACCTGAGCAATCTCCAGTTTGAGCACTCCCTCGGTGAAGGTGAGTTTCTCATCTCCCTTGACCTCGCGCCCATCCTTGTACCACAATGCAACAGTCTCTTTCTTTATGTTCCCAACCTGCAGAGGGTGACAACGACAGATGGATAGAAATAGAGATAGACAGAGATATGATGTTCAGGGCCACTTCTTTACTGCACACTGGTGGGTAACAAGTCACCTGGAGAGGTGTGTGAGCTGACCTAAGAAGAATTTCCCTAATACTGACATCCATTATCCAAGAGTTCCCTCTAACCCTGTGCCTCGGCATTCTCACCTTGCATTTCAGGATAACACAACATTCTGGGGTCACTTCATAACTCAGATACTCCACAAAGTGAGGACCTACGAAAAACAAGACAGTGGAATTATTTCAATGATCAATTATTGTTTGCTATGATTTCTGACATTGTTCTATACATCGAACATCTCACCGTATCACTACTCCACTCATGACATATTTTCTTAATTGAAAAAGATCCCATACCTTGCTTTCTGTGCCATTCTTTGCGCATGAACGCAGACTCCTTCTGCAGCCCCTTGAACACTGGAGAAACACATCACTCCTGATTAGGTAACAAAACTGTCACGTACAATCACATTCATCTTTCATGTAATATAGTCACTATGATGTGTCTTGTACATTGACGTGGACATGATTTAAATCAGATTACATTTGTTATTAATGTGTGCACAATAGTTTATGGTTTATAGTAAGCTTTCACTGCCCTCTAGTGAAATATGTTAAGATCTAACTTCTGAGCCATAGTGGGGCTGTTTTTTTCTTTACAACAGAGGAGAGATAGCCTGGTCCCAGATCTGTTTGTGCTCTTTCCTACTCCACTGCTGTCCTCGTCGTGCCATGACAAAGACTGACAACGAGCTGGCATGATAACTTAAACTGACCGGCGCTCGGGCGGGAGGAGAGAGTGACGGAAGATGATAGGAGGAAGGAGAGAAGGGGAGGCTGGGTTTATCCTACCATCTCCAATCAGCACCAGGCTGGACTGGTTGGTTGCTTTTCCGTCCTGCAGCTGGAAGGTGAAGGTTCCCTCGTCCTCTGGGAGCAGAGACTCCATGATCATCTCAATCACACCTGTGTCCTTGTTGAAGTTCATCTTGTATTTCTGGGAAGCAGGTCATGGGGGGAAAAAGCCTTTTTAGTCTGGTCTCGGAAACTTTATCTCACCAACAGAAATGACAGATGTTGTACATATGTAGGGAGCATAGGGTGGCAAATTGCAGGTAACTTTCCCCAAATTCCCAGGTTCTGCAGAAATGCCAGTTGGAGAATTCCTGGAATAAGCAGGAAATCCAGGAAACCTCCAACCAGGATTTCTGGAAAACCTTTGGAATTTTAACAACCCTAAATGAGTGCATTTTGTTTTCAGTTCCAAAGCGGCTCAACATTAAGAGAGAGTTCAGTTATTTTGCTTCCATTCAGTGCCTTTACTGACCTCTCCCTGGGAGAGACTGTTGTCGTTAAACACATATTCTATTTTGCCATTAGCAGAGATCTTCTCAGCCTGCAGCCAGAAGCGAATTCTGCCCTTTTCCTGCAGCTCCACAGCCAGCTCTGTCTTTAATGGAATAACTAGACAGATCAAATGAGAAGGAGAAAGACAGAGAGGAGAGAAGGTGAAAAAGTGAGAGCAGGAACAGTGAGGAAAGAGTCATGCACAGAACAAACAAATGAGCAAAGATAGGTCCGCATCCCAAATGGCACCCTATTCCCAACACTACTGTCAAAAGTGATGCACTAAGGGAATAGGGTGCCATTTGGGATTTAGCCATAGAACAGGGTGTCTGAGTTCCTCACTGGGGAATTTGTGGTCGTGGCTGAGCTCCAGCAGTTTCTTCAACTCTGTCAAAAACGAAGAAGAAAAAAAAGACTCATGAGGTAAATTAAATATTTATCAGAGATTAAGAAGTAGAAATTACACAGGAGCAATGAAGCTCTGCAACCCTCTTAACCTTCTAAGTTAGCTGCTTCAGTGATTACGTGGTCAGGCTAGTACAGTGCTACAGTACCACAGACACACAGTTGGACTCACCCTCTGCTGAGAGAGTGTAGCTGGAGCAAGCACCATCGGTGTGGGTGACAGCACAAGAGTAAATGCCGATGTCATCCTCCGCAAGCATATTGAAGTTGGCTTTGGACCTGAGGGTTAGACACAAAGGCACCAGCACAATCAACATACTGAAGTACTTTAGATTCCCTAATCTTCTTTCAAACTCACACACTCACTCACTTCCCCCCGCTGGTCGCCACAGTAATACGAGTATCGTCTGTGATCTCTTCGTAGTTCTTTGACCACACAAATTTGGAGTCTGGAGTCAGGTTGGAGCAGGCAAAGTTCATGGAGATCACTCCATCATCATCAACGTCCACAACAATCTCCGTAGTGCCTGAGGGAGAACAGACCTAAAGTCAAACACGGCTGGAGACTCAAAAACACATGCACAAAGTGCAGCGTGACTAAATGTATGAATCTTTTTTTTTTACCATTAAAGGGATAGTTCACCCAAATTATAAAATGACCTTGTAAGCGGTCTATGTACAAGGTATGACAGCAGTTTCCAGTTTCCCTGGCAGTGGCAGACACTGTTTCCAAATGCTAACGTTTTAACATTCATGGCAGAAATCCCATTCAAGTCATGGGACAGATATTCACATTTTTCACTCAACATGTTCAAATCATCTACAAGTGACTTTGGTGAGCTTCACAATACATTTGAGATATTTTCGGATGATTTGGACGTGATGCGAGAAAAAAAAAGTGAGTATCTGTCCCATTACTTGAATGGGATTTGAACCACAAATGCTAAAATGTTAGCATTTGGAAACAGTGCTAGGGAAATTAAACCTAGCTGTGGATTGTGGTCATACCTTGTTTTAGACTGCTTACAGGGTAAGGAAACCAATATGTTATTTGGGTGAACTATCCCTTTAAGTGTTTGTACATTATCTGTATTTATACTTTTTCAACAGGAAAGAAAATAAATAGCTGTGTGGGAGGGTCTTTTTTTAATTGAACTTGTATTTAACCAGGGAGACACATTGAGACTGTTCTACACATGAGGTGCCTGACTTCAAGGTATGACTTCAATTACATGTGAAGTATGTATGCTTAATAACAATGTCCTTCCTCCCTCTCCCTCATGCTCTGTTGAGGGGTCTTTAACATCGTCCCACCTGGTTTGGTTTCGGCCAGGACTGGTTCTGTGGGCTCAGAGGCCTTTCCCACACCTGCCTTATTCTGAGCACGCACACGGAACACATAGGTCTCCCCCTCCTTTAGAATCTTAATCTGCTCGTGAAAGAAAGAGTCACATTATAGACATGTTAGTCACGTACATCAAATATTACTATATAATAGTACTATTGAGACACAAGCAGTAGTGTTGAAAATCCCTTTACATGCGGGACACATCCTCTGACTGACCTAATACCACCAATTGAATCCCACTTACAATCAGACACTATGCATTCGAATTCTGAATTAGAATGTGTGCCTAATGGTATTAGTAAGTCAAAGTGATGACAGACTGAAGCTCAACTAAGAGCATTATGAAGGCTTTACGAAGCTTCCGTCTCCCATGACTTCCTCGTGGATAGAAATGGTGAAGTTGCCCCTAGAGGCTGATCCTGGATCAGTTTCCCCCACTAATGGTAAAGGTTAGGATTTGAGGAGGGGAAGCTGATCTAAGATCTGTTACAGGGGAAAATTCACCGTGGAGCGATAGGAGTGGACAGGGTCCTGACCTTCATGTAGTTAGTGAGGACAGCCTTCTCGTTGACTCCTCTCCAAGCCTCCTCCTCAGCATCAGCCTCTTTGATGTCAATGTAGAACCCGTTGACTGGGTCACGGCCCTGGTACACTGGTGGCTTATAAAGCAACACCAGAGTGTTGGCGCGCACCTCTGTCACCTGCAGATCATGGGGAGGTCCTGTGCGAAATTAGGGGTAAATAATTAGGTTTAGAGTTGAAGAACGGACGTAAGGTTGTGGTACAAATAGCACCATATTCCCTTTGTAGTGCACTACTTTTGACCGGGGCCCATAGGGCTATTTGGGACACACCCATAGGCAATGCAATGTACATAGATAATGTCCCATGTGCATGCAAGCTTTGACACCATCACAAAAGGAGCTGGAGGTTATAATTTAAGTTAAAAAATGATAATAATTCAGACATCTTTGCAGTGTATGACTTGTATTGTGATATAGTATCCATGTTGATGTGTTACAGTGTAATTCTCATATTTGCTCAGGTTTTCAAGTGAACGTTAGTGGCACTACCCACCTGGCACAGCAATGGTCCACTCCTCACAGACAAATGTTCCACTGGGCAGAGAAGGGATGCCCACGCCTGCCATGTTGGCAGCACGCACCTGGAACTGGTACTTCCTGTTCTCCTTCAAGTCAGACACCTGGACAGACAGACAGACAGACAGACAGACAGACAGACAGACAGACAGACAGACAGACAGACAGTGAAAAACCATGGCAAAAGGTGCCTGCAAATTCAGGTTAAAGAGGGTAGCTTCCTCCCAAAGAAACAAAATGGTTAACTCACTCTGTAGGCTCTGTCGCTGACAGACTTGACGTTGGCCTCGTGCCATGTCCCTGGCACCCCATTGATGACCTCACGGTAGTCCACGAAGTAGCCGGTGATGTCAGCGCCTCCGATGAAGGTGGGCTGCTTCCAGGCCAGCACCATAGAGTCCCGCACGCACTCCAGAACGCTAATGCCATAGGGTGGAGTAGGGGACGCTGGGACAGCAGAGGACTCCAGTTAGCATCATGCTGTGTCAACTGTGAGACGAGGAAGTCATGGGAGACGGAAGCTTCGATAAAGCCTTCATAATGCTCTTTAGTTGAGCTTCAGTCTTTCATCACTTTGACTTACTAACTTTCTGCTTTCTTAGAGCAAGTATTGGGCACTAATCAACTTAATCACAAACTAAGTTCAAAGTTCTCTGTTGGTCAAACAACAGCTAAGGGATACAGTTTGTCATCCATACTTGCTGTAAGAGACTACTATCTGCACCTTTAACCCTTAACCTTTCACCTCAAATTATGTTTCAACCAGACACTGAGTCATCACACGTTGACCAAATTATGGGGACACAAATTTCAGGGACCTGGACTGAACAGAGTTGGAATGAGACAAAATAGTTTTGCCACTGGAGCTGTGAGAACACGTGTGATTTCAGTGGCTGGTCTGCGGTGGTGTCTTCTATAGAGGGAGCTCACACAGATAACAGGATCAGATTACATACTCATAATAAACTGACCTGTCACACAAATAGTCACATGGACATGGTGTGCTCCCTAATTTGGGGGAGGGGGTATGGCGTAGAATCTGACAAGGAAGTACACTACCAAAAAGGTCTCAGGTATAGGCATTCATTTCTGGCTTGAGATTGGCTGACCCACTTCAGAGACAAGCTGTGATAGGCTAGCTCCAGCTGTGTCACAGTGCCTCTGTGCATTAATGCGCACTGCTCTCCCAAGGTGACGGTGGACCTTAAAGAGCACAGAGTGTGTGAGCCAGCCAGGCTACAGCAGCTAGATGGGATACAGCTTTTGTCAAATTGACATTAGATGTGGAAATATTTCAATTGAACCTTTATTTAAAATGGTAAGTCGGTTAAGAACCTTACTCAAACCCAGAGTAGGGTTTGGCCTACTCTGGCCAAACCCTAACACGGATGACGCTGTGCAAATTGTGCAGCGCCGTATGGGACTCCCAATCACGGACGGTTGTGAAACAGCCCAGGATCGAACCAGGGTCTGTAGTGACGCCTCTAGCACTGAGATGCAGTGCCTTGGACCGCTGCGCCACACGGAAGCCAAAAATAGCTGACCCTAAACTTTTTCTTAACTTTTTTCCTCACCTTAACCTAATTCTTCTAACGTGCTGCGTAAATCCTCCTAACCTGCTACGAAAAGTCATTTTGACAAAAGCAATATCCCTTCAATACAAAACTGGCTACATTAAGTTGAGGTGGCTTAACACAGTGCCTGAATACTGAGGGTGTGGAGGGAGGACAAAAAGCCTGCCCCCCCACCCCCTCCCGTGTGTGTGAGGCAGCCCTGTGGTAGAGGTGGCCAGTAGATTGCCTGAAAGGCTGCGTGACTGTGTAGTTAAACTTAGAAAGCTGTTATAGAAACTTACCTTGGGATAAAAATAGGATTTTACCAGTTGAATACTTTGGCTATATGTATTGTGTTTTAATGCCTTTCCTGTGAATATGAGAGTAGAAGCACATACGTTCAAAGTGTGATCCCTATACAAATATTAAAGTGTTTCTTTTTTCAAAATAGTTTTCTACCTTCTTACCAAAGTGATTCAAAAAATTACAGTTCAAAAAAGGAAAAAGTGTAGAAAGAAAAAAGCTTCAGTTTAAAAAAGGAAACAAAATCCTTGGGGGGAAAGATGAAGAGTTGTTTTACTTTGGATGATCTGATGATATAAGAGTTGGCGTGGCCTGACTGAGTGCTCACCTGGGTCTGGGTCTGTCCTGGGCCAGCCCACGTTGTGAGCTGTTTCTTTCTCTGTCCCCCGTTTGGCTGAAACATCTACAGAGGACTTACGTGTTTTCCCGGCCTCAGGCACCTTAGCCTGACCTTTAACCTCATCCATGGCCTCTGTGACAGAGTTTGTGACTGATTCTGTGACCAGGTCAGGGGCCCAGGTCACACTGCCTCTCTTGCCCCCCTTGTCTTTACTTCCTGTAGCCAGGGGCCCTGAAGAGCCTGAGGGGCTTGAGCTAGTGGCCCCTGCCCCAGCTCCGGCCCCTGGGCCAGGCACACTGCCAGTTTGAGCATTGAGCTTTAGCATAGTGTAAGGGGGGTACTGAACGGCCTCATGCGTGCCCGTCCAGCGTGGCGTGTGCTTGGTTAGTCCGCCCACGTTACCACCCCTTGGTAACTCCCACTCCGGCAACACACCATGAGGAATACCGCCCCCTACAGGAGTTAGCAGGAAAAAAGCAAAAGAAGCCATTTTACACAAGCCAAGAAAAGATCAAACATTCACACTGACAGCTACAATCTCAGTCAGCTCACTCAGAGAGTAAGGACGAGAGAGACAGAGAGACAGAGGGAGAGAGAGAAAGAAAACATGACCAATACCATCACATACAATATTAAATACAATATTAAATACAGTACAATGTCTTCATCTGACTGACTGAAAAATGAAGACAAGATGACCAACAAGTGACATCTGCGTGTGGAAGCGAGTTGCAGAGTTAAAGAGAAAGCACAATCATGTGAGGGGAGAAAGCGAGTGTGCAGGCTTTGCGCCAACCCTTCATGAAAAAGCCACACTATACTTTCGTAATGATACCAGTGGATTTCATTATATGCACAATACGGGCAAAACATTTCAAGTATATGTAATGGTGTATAGCAATTTACTCAATGGGAGACAACTATTGGAAATAGTTATGAGTGAGATCTATGAACATAAATGCAGTTAATTCTTCCTGATATATTTTTAAAAGATGTGCGATAGAAGTGTTTCCTCATACTAACCTGGGCTCAATTGTGAGTATTCAATTGTCTATCTTTTATCGTGTAAGACCACTAATGGGCCTAGACTCTAGGTCTACCAACTATTATCAGTTGTAATGGACTGTAGAGAGAAATCCATTGACGTTGTTACTAAGTGTGTTTCATAAGGGAAAACAGAGCATGCTGCTCGGCACAAAGCTGGCCAGTGACTGAGTGATGTGTCATAGCTAGAAGCTTGGTTAGTCACAGTGCAGACATTATTGGGACAAATGTAAAGGAGTAGGGCTGTCAGTTTAGCATTCCTGTTCCCTAGCTCTGGTCCAGGGCGCTAGTGCAGATCAGCGTTAGCAAGGCGCAAGCCGCTGTAACACCTGGGACCAGAGCTAGTATTCCCAGTTGAGAGTGAGAAGAATGGGCAGATGCACAATGCAGATCATGAGTTATTGTTGGTGGGGTGGAGAGGGGGTGGGTACCTTAAACACCAGGTGGGTGGTGGAGGCTGATACATCTCGTGCCCAGGCAACGTGATGGGGGGTGGGGGGTTTGTGACAGAGGAACGCAAGGTGGGCCGGTTTGTAACAACCACTGAGTTGGATCGCACTGACCCAAATTAGAGGAAGTCTACAACTCCTGACCCTGGCCCGCCTCAGCTTGTGCAGGGAGGGTGGGGATAAGTTCTGACTCAACATGGGGTGTGGGGGTGGTGGGTGGGGCTTGTTCGGGTGACTGACAGAGTGGAACCATGGGAAAGAACACGTGGGAGGAGTCTAAATGCTGATGGTACACAGAGCTGACAATGTGATGTCTCAATGGACAGCAAATAAAGAAGACAATGGTGCAACACATCAGCTAAACCCCTGTTCATTGTGGAAACAGGATATTTCTTTCATCATCGGCATATTAGAAAAGGAGTAATAACAATATTATGCTTAAGATTCAATCATCACATTCCACCCACTCATAGAGCTAAAAGGCTTTCCTGATCCTAGTACAATAAAATTATAACCCTTGAAGTCACATACCCTCTTAGAAAAAAAGGGTTCCTAAAGGGTTCTTTGGCTGTCCCCATAAGAGAACCATTTTCAGTTCCAGGTATAAACTTTTTTGGTTCCTTTTGGGTTCTATGTAAAACCCTCTGTAGAAAGGGTTCTACATGGAACCCAAAATAGTTCTACCTGGAACCAAAAGGAATCTACCTGGAACCAAAAAGGGTTCTTCAAAGGGTTCTCCTATGGGGACAGTCGAAGAACCCTTTTAGGTTCTAGATAGCACCTTTTTTTCTAAGCGTGTAATCGTGCTCCATCTAAACATAAAAAATAAGTTCCTTGTATATGTCTCTTCACATTCTTCCTAAAATGGCTTCCTACCCTATTGTCTAGTACGACTGTGTCATGACACTCTTCCTCTCACTTACCAATAGCAGCCTTCACCTCAATAGCCTCAGACTCCTGAGAACACTCGCTGAGCCCAGCGGCGTTCAGTGCCTTCACTCTGAACACGTAGCTCTCTCCTGTCACCAGACCGTGACAGATAAACCTGTTTACAAGTACACAAAAACACTTTGAGAAAGACATTTCACACCATCAATCTCTAAGTCTTTGTGGGGAAAAAATGCTTTGTCAACTTACTTGAACTCACCATCATTTACATATAGTATTGAATTAGATTTATGGTCACCATTTGTATGTGTCTATATTTGTAAAAGGTTGATAGAGGGATTGTTAGAAGGACCGTTGTACCTGGTGCCTTTGACAGGCTTGTTGTTACATGGCTCAAACTTGTTGCTACCCACGATGCTGGCCTCGATGTAGTATCCCACCAGCTCCTTAGCGTCCCTGGAAGCCTCCCAGGACACAACCACGGACGTGTCTGTGTTCCTGGTGGGAACCACACGGCCTGGGGCAGACGGGATATCTGGGGACAACAATTCAACTCAGATCAAATGGGGGGGAAAAGTCTTGTAAGAGCTCAAGCAGACTGATTCGGAGAGGAGTGCGTGTCTCTCAGAGTAAATACGTAAACACGTGCTACATCTATTTCCGTTGGTACACTGGGAACTGCCGTAGTCTGTGGTATGGCGTGTGACTTGTGAACCCCCTCACCCAGCTTGTCCCCGACAGTGGTGGCCTCGGTGGCTTCTGATGGCTCGCCAACGCCGGCGGAGTTGCAGCAGCGCACACGGAAGTTGTAGGCCTTTCCCTCCGCCAGATCAAACAGGGCGAAGCGAGGAGACTTCACTGGGATCTCAGTGTTCACCCTCTGCCAGCTGTCTGTGCCTGACACACACTAACACACAACACCGAGAAGTTAGAGTACGCCTCCAACCCTCCAAACACCACAAAAAACCTCCAGGACTATAAACGACAACAAAAAGTGTTAACTTATTGAATGATTTTGATATGGTGGTCGTTATGGATGCGAAGCAGTGATGAAATGTAGGTTATATTGATCAGAGGAGTCACGCTACAGATCAGGTGTGTGATGTTAATGAAGTATATACGGTATATCTCACCTTCTCCACATAGTACATGATGCCCTCGTGGCCTCTCTCCCCAGGGGGTTTCCAGCTCAGGACCACATAGTTCTTGGTGGCCTCGGTGACCTCCAGTTCTTTGGGTTTGCCGGGGACCACGCCCTCTGATAGGAAGTGACGTGAAAGAAAACGTGTCAAGGGGTTTGATCTCGTAGCTTGGTCCCAAATCCGTTTGTGCTCGTGCCTTGTCATTGTCAAGCCAAAACATGACCTTTCCGTTAGAAGATGGCAACAGACCATCAGATTGGCCACCAAGCCAGACTAGAGATTTCGTTATCCTTCCAGTCAAAGACCACAAGGTACTGTAAGCGGTATTCCCCTATAAGATCAGATCTATAGATGCGTCGAAATATTGATCAACACTGATGAGTGCAGAAGCATTTCCTTCCTACCTGCAGGCTCCTCCTCAGTGACAATGATCTGGCCGGTCCAGGGTGCAGAGGTACCTGGGGGCCAGGGGAAAAGGAGCAGCTTTCAGATGCATAGTTCCAAGAAAACACATGCACGAAACTAAAAACCATCAGACATCGCAAAGGTACATACTCACAATATATTCATTCTGCAGTACCATAACACAATATGAGAGAACACAGACAGGGAGGGCCAGATGGCAGACAGGGGTTGCCCGCCGTACCTCTCATTCGCGCGCGGTCGGCAGGATCCATGGCTGCCACCACCTCAGAGACACGGGATGGCCGGCTCATGCCAGACTTGTTGACGGCACGCACACGGAATGTGTAGGAGCGCCCCTCCACCAACCCGGTCACGGGGAAACGGGCAAACTTGATGGGCGTGTCGTTGCACTGGCTCCAGTGGGTGGTGCCAACCTCACACCTGAACACAGGGCACAAAGAGACAGCATACATGCCATCAGCCATTCAATAACAATCTCGGTGAGGACTTATTGGATAGACGCAGAGTTAGGCCTATTGGATAGACACAGAGTTAGGCCTATTGGATAGACACAGAGTTAGGCCTATTGGATAGACACAGAGTTAGGCCTATTGGATAGACGCAGAGTTAGGCCTATTGGATAGACGCAGAGTTAGGCCTATTGGTAAGACGCAGAGTTAGGCCTATTGGTAAGACGCAGAGTTAGGCCTATTGGTAAGACGCAGAGTTAGGCCTATTGGTAAGACGCAGAGTTAGGCCTATTGGATAGACACATAGTTAGGCCTATTGGTAAGACGCAGAGTTAGGCCTATTGGATAGACGCAGAGTTAGGCCTATTGGTAAGACGCAGAGTTAGGCCTATTGGATAGAGACAGAGTTAGGCCTATTGGTAAGACGCAGAGTTAGGCCTATTGGTAAGACGCAGAGTTAGGCCTATTGGTAAGACGCAGAGTTAGGCCTATTGGTAAGAGACAGAGTTAGGCCTATTGGTAAGACACAGAGTTAGGCCTATTGGATAGACACAGAGTTAGGCCTATTGGATAGACACAGAGTTAGGCCTATTGGATAGACACAGAGTTAGGCCTATTGGTAAGAGACAGAGTTAGGCCTATTGGTAAGACACAGAGTTAGGCCTATTGGATAGACACAGAGTTAGGCCTATTGGATAGACACAGAGTTAGGCCTATTGGATAGACACAGAGTTAGGCCTATTGGATAGACACAGAGTTAGGCCTATTGGATAGACACAGAGTTAGGCCTATTGGATAGACACAGAGTTAGGCCTATTGGATAGACACAGAGTTAGGCCTATTGGATAGACACAGAGTTAGGCCTATTGATAGACACAGAGTTAGGCCTATTGGATAGACACAGAGTTAGGCCTATTGGATAGACACAGAGTTAGGCCTATTGCCTATTGGATAGACACAGAGTTAGGCCTATTGGATAGACACAGAGTTAGGCCTATTGGATAGACACAGAGTTAGGCCTATTGGATAGACACAGAGTTAGGCCTATTGGATAGACGCAGAGTTAGGCCTATTGGATAGACGCAGAGTTAGGCCTATTGGATAGACGCATAGTTAGGCCTATTGGATAGACACAGAGTTAGGCCTATTGGTAAGACGCAGAGTTAGGCCTATTGGATAGACACAGAGTTAGGCCTATTGGATAGACACAGAGTTAGGCCTATTGGATAGACACAGAGTTAGGCCTATTGGATAGACACAGAGTTAGGCCTATTGGATAGACACAGAGTTAGGCCTATTGGATAGACACAGAGTTAGGCCTATTGGATAGACACATAGTTAGGCCTATTGGATAGACACAGAGTTAGGCCTATTGGATAGACACAGAGTTAGGCCTATTGGATAGACACATAGTTAGGCCTATTGGATAGACGCATAGTTAGGCCTATTGGATAGACGCAGAGTTAGGCCTATTGGTAAGACGCAGAGTTAGGCCTATTGGATAGACACAGAGTTAGGCCTATTGGATAGACGCAGAGTTAGGCCTATTGGATAGACACAGAGTTAGGCCTATTGGATAGACACAGAGTTAGGCCTATTGGATAGACACATAGTTAGGCCTATTGGATAGACACAGAGTTAGGCCTATTGGATAGACACAGAGTTAGGCCTATTGGATAGACACAGAGTTAGGCCTATTGGATAGACACATAGTTAGGCCTATTGGATAGACACATAGTTAGGCCTATTGGATAGACGCAGGCCTATTGGTAAGAGTTAGGCCTATTGGTAAGACGCAGAGTTAGGCCTATTGATAGACACAGAGTTAGGCCTATTGGATAGACACAGAGTTAGGCCTATTGGATAGACACAGAGTTAGGCCTATTGGATAGACACAGAGTTAGGCCTATTGGATAGACACAGAGTTAGGCCTATTGGATGGACACATAGTTAGGCCTATTGGATAGACACAGAGTTAGGCCTATTGGATAGACACAGAGTTAGGCCTATTGGTAAGACGCAGAGTTAGGCCTATTGGATAGACACAGAGTTAGGCCTATTGGTAAGACACAGAGTTAGGCCTATTGGTAAGACGCAGAGTTAGGCCTATTGGTAAGACACAGAGTTAGGCCTATTGGTAAGACGACACAGAGTTAGGCCTATTGGTAAGACGCAGAGTTAGGCCTATTGGTAAGACGCAGAGTTAGGCCTATTGGTAAGAGACAGAGTTAGGCCTATTGGTAAGACACAGAGTTAGGCCTATTGGATAGACACAGAGTTAGGCCTATTGGTAAGACGCAGAGTTAGGCCTATTGGTAAGACGCAGAGTTAGGCCTATTGGATAGACACAGAGTTAGGCCTATTGGTAAGAGACAGAGTTAGGCCTATTGGTAAGAGACAGAGTTAGGCCTATTGGTAAGACACAGAGTTAGGCCTATTGGTAAGACACAGAGTTAGGCCTATTGGTAAGACACAGAGTTAGGCCTATTGGATAGACACAGAGTTAGGCCTATTGGTAAGACACAGAGTTAGGCCTATTGGATAGACACAGAGTTAGGCCTATTGGATAGACACAGAGTTAGGCCTATTGGTAAGACACAGAGTTAGGCCTATTGGTAAAACACAGAGTTAGGCCTATTGGTAAGAGACAGAGTTAGGCCTATTGGTAAGAGACAGAGTTAGGCCTATTGGTAAGGTCGGGAGAAACTGGGCCCTTGTTATAGCCTATTACAATATCATTTCACATGGTCACATGATCTGGCCATCTACTTATACAATATGCAACTAGAGTTAATGGCAGTATGGGGGTACATAAGGGAGATTTGTTCCTGTGTTTGTCTAGCTGTGTCATGACAAGCCTAGGATTTACTACTGGCATGTAGTGATGGGGGATGGTACTGACCTGTCCACAAAGTAGCCCAGGATGGAGCTGCCACCGTCCACAGCCGGCTGCTTCCAGGTCACGATGACGTAATCCTTATTGGCGTCCTGACACTTCACATCCAGAGGGGCGCCAGGGGCTCCCTCCACCTCCGCATCGGCATCTGATACATGCACACACATTGTCAGTTAAATGTGTAGTTCTCACTCACTCTCACTCTCACATATATAATCCATAGTGGATCATAGGATCTCTATAGTATACGGTTAGAGTATTTTCATTGTGGCTTGTTGTTTTGAAATACAGTGCACGTACTGTACATTGCTGTACTCCCAGCGGAACTCTGTGGCTCCATGGCTTAGTGCCAGGAATGCTACTGGTCTTTAAGTTAAACACAACCCCGGAGCAGGCTGGAGCAGATGGGACAGAATTAGCAGCAGCGTGCCCCTCAGTGAAAGTCGACTCTTAAAGAGACAGAACACACACTTCCCATAAAGTGAGAAACAGAATTAGCCACTTAGCGTTGGACTGACTTATTCAGTGTGAATGTGAGAGAGGCTGCTAAAACATTTTGTGCTGTATCTTATGTGGTCTGTGGGCTGTAAGTCTATGCATGTGTGTACGGTAGCTGTATAAATTGTAGGACTATATACTGCCTGATATTATTTTACTGTGTGTGTGTGTAAGAGAGATATATATAGAGATGGAGAGATAGAGAGATAGAGAGAGAGGAGAGGCAGAGAGAGAGAGTGGAGAGAGAATGGAGAGAGAGAGAATGGAGAGAGAGGGAGAATGGAGAGAGAGGGAGAATGGAGAGAGAGAATGGAGAGAGAGAGAGAATTGAGAGAGAGAATGGAGAGAGAGAGAGAGAATTGAGAGAGAGAGAATGGAGAGAGAGAGAATTGAGAGAGAGAGAATGGAGAGAGAGAGAGAATTGAGAGAATTGAGAGAGAGAGAATGGAGAGAGAGAGAATGGAGAGAGAGAGAATGGAGAGAGAGAGAGAATGGAGAGGGAGAGAGAGAGACAGAGACAGAGACAGAGAGAGACAGAGACAGAGACAGACAGAGAGAGACAGAGAGAGACACAGAGAGAGACAGAGAGATCGAGACAAAGACAGAGAGAGACAGAGAGATCGAGACAAAGACAGAGAGACAGAGAGATCGAGACAAAGTGGAGAGAGAGAGAGAGCGAGAGAGACAGAGACAGAGACAGAGAGAGATGGAGAGAGAGACAGAGAGAGAAAGCTCTTTGTGGCTTAGAAGGACACTCAGCAGGCTATTGTCACTCGTGGTAGAAGAGATATATATACAGTATCCAGCTCTGTTGACAGCCAAACTCATTCCATATCTGAGCTCATGAGCTCACTGAGAATAGCCTTGTCAGTCTCTCGACTGCTATGGGGTCTCTGTGTCCGCAAACACACAGTGTACCTGGCCTTTCCTTTACAATGCGACCCTGACCAATGACAGAGAGAGCAAGGCCTATTTCCATCTTGTTCACACTCTGTACAGAGCACATGTCTCCTCTGTTAGCAAGAGAATGAGTAGCATGGAACAACAGAGAAGGTCAGTAACTTAGTGCTGGCGACCAACAGTAAAAGATGAAAAAGTTGGCTGTAACATTTGTCCCATGTTATACAAAACCAGGCCAGAGATCGTGACAGGAGTTGATCGTCTCTGTGGTCATAGTGGGCGATTTCCATTGCGTGTGTATTAGGATTAACTAGAGACCGCTACGGCTCAACTCAGATACACACACACAAACACGCGCACGCACACACAAATACATGGGCCGTCCTCATTATCTGGTGTCAGCTGAGGTGTCTGTGTGATCTTGACCTTGATCGACTGTTGACCACACGCCACACAGAACACGAGACAGGGCCATCGTGGAAACAGAGAGGCGGTAAACAAGAGGCCATTCTGTCTGACACACACACACACACACTGTCCGTGTGAATAATACAATCTGTAAACAAGGCATGTAGTGGACTGAGGAGGAGGGATAATGTGACACAGACAACAGTGTTGTTCAGCGCTGCTCATGGTAAATTCCCCACCTCTGACAAAGACGTAAGCCGAGTAGGTCTCGTATTTAGACTTGGTGGTGATGCGCAGGGTGTAGAGACCCTCGTCCTCCTTGTTCAGGTGTGTCAGGGTCAGCGTGGCTTTGTCTCCACTCCAGTGCATGTGACACCACTTGGAGGGCTGCAGAAGAACATCTGATGAAGAGAGAGAGACACACAGAGTGAGAGAAAGAGAGAGATGAGGTTATAATGGATGGATAACCTAGTCAGATCTAAAGACAAACACAGAGTGAGGGGGGGGGGGGGGGGTAAGAAGCATATTGACACATTCTAAGCTGGTCCTTGATGAATGAATAACCAGGAAGCATATTTTAGAGCAGGGCTCTTCATACTTTTCTTGTCCAGGGACCCCCTTCCAGGCAAACTAAAGACCCAAGGACCACCATCATATGTCAGCAAAACAAATGTTTTCAACTTTTGTCTTATCATCAGGTGAATGATAATTCAGTCTTGTGTCAGGTGAACTGTCGAGTCCTCAACTTTGGTCTAATCATTTTCTCATAATCTCCAAACTGTTCCCTTTCAATTGCTGCCGTGTTTACGCATATGCATTTCCTATTTCGTCTGTAAGAATCTTTTCAATTTAGCCCTGTCCATAAGCCCAATTCCCATAAGTGTAAAGAGTTAAAAGGTTAGTCGTGTTGGCAAAAATGAATATCCAAGCCAAGAAAGCTTACCAGCAACCAGCAGCACTTGCCGCACTGGTAGCCTATTCGTGGGTGCTTTTTCAAAGCCTATGTCTGATACTCAAGTGAGTGATTGGGTCTAATGAGTGTAATTATCTAAATATTAGAAGCGGAGAAATAAAGTTGACATCATTAGAAAGAAGATCTACTCCACTTTTCTAATGTAGGCATGTCATTCAAAATAATTTTAAAAACTTTTTATATACAGTATATATATATTTTAAAATTTTTTTTTTTTTTTGAGGACTCCCTGCAGTACCTTTGTGGACCCCTAGCGGGGCTGTGAACCTCCGGTTGAATACCCATTTTACAGGGTTGAATTGGTCCTACACCTACACAACTTTCCGGGGTACAGACTAATTGTAATATGTTAAACACATGACATTTGTACAGTATACCTTAATCCGAGCTTACATACACATAATCACAAGTAGCTCTCGGTCTCATGTGTTCTGCCTATCAGCGAGTCTTAGACATGGAGACGAACATACAGTATCAGTGGCCTAATGTATCACACAGATGACAACTGGGTAGGTCTCAGCCAAGGAACCTCCAGGAGTGTCTCTCTCCATAGCCCAGGGGTCGTATGTATCAAGCATCTCAGAATAGGTGTGCTGATCTAGGATCAGATCTTGCCTGTCCATGTAACCTTATTCAAACACTGGCAAGAGTTTCCAGAGCTCTGGTGCTTCACCTACCATCTCTGTACCACTGAACTTCAGGCTGGTAGCGTGCCAGGTTGGGGGAGATGATGACTGTGGCGCCCAGGCTCATGGTCTCGCCCTCCCGTCCGAACGACACGCCAAACCCGTCCACGATGTGGGTATCAAAGGTGATGCCATACTCAGAGATCAGGCCATCTGACAGGAAGGAGCACCAAACAACATGGGGTCAGAGTTCAGGTCGCCGTTGTGTTCCCATCATGCAACACTGTGTGGTGTGACACACCTCAAATTCTGACCCCTGCGTGCATTATTATTCATATCCAAGGGATGGGCGAACAAAGGGCAATTAGCCGTTTGTCGAAATGCTAACTTTTTAGCATCTGTGTCCAAAAACCAATGCAAGTCATTATCTCTTATAGCATTTTTCACAATACATTTTTGACATTTTGGGATGATTGATGATCGATGATGTAACTTAACGTTATCGGGTATCGTTACATTTGATCCATTCCCTCCCAAGAGAAAGTGACATGAAAAACAACCCCATAGAGACAGAGGTAAAACCATGACAGGGACAGACAGGGATGTGAACAGGAACACCTTGATGAACCCAAAAGACAACCCAAAAACACCATTAACATCACTAAGTACAGTGTTCCAACACCAAATACTCGCCGCAGTGCGTACAAACCGCACTGGGGAAACTAAGGTGCACATCATGCCCGTAGACAGTGACGCACATTTGACATATGAAAACCCTATAGATGAAGTTCAAGACTTCAATCCAACATATGTCCAATCTTAGCATCTAATTCGATTGTTATATTCATTGAAAAGGGATTATGAACATGACTAATCAACGACAATTGAGTTTAGATAAAACTAGAACTCTTCAGGCTTCGTCGCCGTGTAGGGGAAGGGGGATCCCTAGTCAGTTGCACAACTCAATGCATTCAACCGAAATGTGTCTTCCGCATTTCACCCAACCCCTCTGAATTAGTATGTAGCGAATCAGATGCTCTTCAGATTACAGTAATCTATATTCTCAAATCAATATTATCCAGGCTGTAAGCTATAGTGTTTGTTTCTCTATATTGCTTCATGTCACACTCGAGTTTACAGTATTCAACGTCCAAGGCTCTATAACATACAATTTCAAAAACCTCATACTTGTCAAAACATTCAAGTATTCTGTTGTTTGCGATTTTCAAAAAAGGGTCACGTTTGTCACGCTGAACCATCTGTGGATCTCTCCCAGGCAATTCAACGATTATTACTAAGGTATGATCGCAGGCTCTTTCCAAACAGATGCACAAATAGTGATCATGCATACACATTGAGTGACACAGTGAATACTCTAAGTAGGCCAAAGACGCCATCAAACCAGAGCAGGATTCAGTTTTTATAAAGACCCTGTTACCTTTATTGTCTGTTGACCTTGCTGTGCCCAGTGTCAAGGGAACAAAAAAGCTGTTAGCACCCATAGCTTCCCCTGGTCCTCCCACCACCTCCCTCCAACCATCTCCTCAAAACTAACCAGTGTTCCAGCTTAGCATACTGCAAATCGTTTAGGTTAATATGGTTTAGTATATATTAGTATATCTTTTTTTTTTCATGTTAATACTATATTTGTAATATATATGAGTATTGAGTAAGTAACTATATACAGTATGAGTACATATGATATTATATTCCTCTGACTTACGTCTAGGCATGGGGAGAGCCTCCTCTACCTCTCCTTTGAATCCTAGAGTAGAATGAACAAATAGGTGCTTGTTATTAACATGTTATTACTGTGTTGTGGTTGACAGAAAAATAAGACAAAGAATTTACTTTCTCTCTTTTAAACTTACAATACACCTTGCGAGAGCAGCAATTAGAAGGACAGTGATTGTCAAAATGGAGTAATCATGGGTGGTTATTGTCTACTCTATTTCATTGCAGAGGCACAATATGACCCGTTATCTAACAGAGGCAATAACATACTGTGACATATTGAAACGTACTCTTAACAACGATGGAGGCAAAGGAGGAGAGCTCTCCCTTGCTGTTCATGGCAGAAACACGATACTGTGCAGTATCATCGAAATCACATCTGAAACACACACAGAGAGAGAGAGAGAGAGAGAGAGAGAGAGAGAGAGAGAGAGAGAGAGAGAGAGAGAGAGAGACAGACAGACAGACAGACAGACAGAGAGGGAGAGAGGAGAGAGAGAGAGAGGTGAATCGATGTCCCAGATACACATGTTTCTGTCTCCTAATGGTTCACGTGTACGTTAACACCCTCTCTCCACCCCCCTCCCCGCTCGGACATGGAAATCAACACACAGCTATGTGAGCTGGGACTGTAAAATGCTCCAGAACTCCAGGCCGGGAATAGTCTGGGAATAAATAGACACTGTGATGATGCCATCATGTGTCAGCTGCTAGATGCGTCTGTATGAATGTTATGTGTGCTTAGATTCTATCACGGAAATATACTTTCCAACTTTCTACAGAGAGGAAGCAACAAGCTACATGTGTGGTTGAGTTTGGACGACTGTGAGAAAACAAAATAATATCTCTCTCCATCTGACACAGCTCAGGAGACACTTAAGTGTTAAGTCCTTTGTGAAGTGGCCTAAAATAAGCCACAACAGGGGCCCTCTATCTCCAAATAATTCCTCTGGTGGGGGAAAGGGCTATCTTTAGGCGTCCTCTTTGTTATCGAGAGGCAAGCTGCAAAATGTCTCGGATCATGTATAGCCTTCACCAACAGCCTTCTGGTGTCTGTCTATAGCTCACAGAGCTCGTCAGGGCACTGGCCGATAGACAGGCAGGCAGGCTAGTGGACAGGCAGACAGAGAGACGGACAGAGCGAGAGTCAGAGAGGGGTCTCGATTTCACACATTTCTCAAACCTACTTCTAAGAACCACAATCCACTGTCCCTCGAGTTCCCAAAGTGAGCCCGTCCAAACATTCCCATGGTTGTCAGTGTGCCCACACACTCTGGCCCACCACAACGTTTTTCTGACCTTTCCTGAGAGTGGCGATTGTATTACACCATGAAGGGGTGTTAAAGGGACGTGGTGGTGACATCACACTGACATTTTACCACAGCCAGAGATGACTGTGGCTTGTTTGAAAGTATCTGTTAATACACAGCAATGAGCCTCACAGAGAAGACATGGGCATGCATGTATCAAGCGACTCAGAGTAGGAGTTCTGATCTAGGATCAGGTGCCCGCATGTCCATGTAATCTTATTTGTTTAGATCTAAAATGCTAAACTGATCCTAAATCAGCACTCACTACTCTGAGATGAGTGGTACATAGTGGAAGATCCTGTGGCTTTGGGGTAGTGCCTACCTGTTGATCTCCAATGAGTGCACGTTGTAGCTGCTCTCTAGCTTATACTTGCCTGGGTAGGCCATTGGGTCGATTGTCACATTGTTTTTGTACCTTGTTGTGGAAAGAGGAGAGAAGAGAAGGCAAGGGAAGCAGAGAGGGGGATGAAAAGCAGGACAATGGAGTGTTAAAGTACAGCTCTGAATCAGCATAGAGAGGCCAGCTAAATACACACGAGATAAGTATTTATAGTGTGTTTTATAGTTTTTAAGTGCGATGACATGAGGATAGGATTGAGAGGGCCCTAATTGCTAATGCTCTATCCATAAGGGATTGATTTGGTGTGTATTGTGTTAGTGATCACTTGGTCATGTTAAGGTGTATCCAGGGAGGTGTGTGCGTGTGCGTGTATGTGCATGTGTGTGTGAGTGCAGTACTCACCAGACAACCCGTGGGTCAGGCCACCCAGAGACAGTACAGTGCAGCCTGACACACTGCTTCTCCCACACCGTGTGGGAGCGAGGCTTAATCACAAACTCTGGGGCGTGCATCAGGCTATCCTTGTTCATACGCTTGTGGTGCTCCTCGTTCTCATAGATCTGGGGATCAATGTGTTCATTAAACCTTCATAGAGCCTTCGCAAGGCTCAACACATTCTCAGGCATAACAGGCACAGCACATTATCATAGCACATTCTCATGGTGCAACAGTAAAACACTATACCTCCAGAACCCTTGCAGAAAACCCTTCCCATCAATACATGATGCATCCTCGAAAACAAACACAAGGCATTTACAAAGTATTTGCGAGGTAATGAGTCAGAGCTGAATCCTAACTTGATATCTGTGTAAGTAAACAAAAGTAAAAATACAAAAAAGTTACATGGGCTGATATCAAGTTATGGATTCGGGCATCTGACCTCTTTACATATGCAGACTCCATGCACTTCTCTGGTCACAGCGAAGTCCTAATGAGTCATTGATTTATGATCTCGGAATAACTATGGGTATGAAAACCTACTTCTGGATCCAATAACCCTTAACACATCATCCGACAACACTCGATGAACACTACCCCTCTGTGTCTTAAGAAACCAGAGCTCCTGAGGAATGTCTCACCCAGTGACATGGCGTGTTGGCAGAGGGGTGATAGTCTAAATATAGTGTGTGCCCCCCACTCAATGGTTACTGTAGCTCTTATGAGCAGGATATTCCTTGGCATAAACACTTGAGTGAGGGACACAAATAAGCTTCCAAAGGGAGTGGAAGCAGAGAAGAAGGAATCAATGGACTGAAACATCGCTCTTGTGGCAATAGTTTTCCTGTGATACTTTGCTAATGGATTTCTTAAGGTGTTCCCTCTGTGATGTCACAAACGTGAATGTTCTTCTCTATGATGTCACAAAGGTAAATAAATACTCTTCTCTATGACGCCACTGAGGGAAACAATGTCACTCTGTGATCTAACAAAGAGAAAGAATTGTCCAGTCAGAAGTCAACAAACTAACTATAATGCATTACGATATCACGATAGAGAGTATTTTCCAGTATTACCCAATGTGATGTCACAATGGAATCCCACCCTCTAAGACGTCACAAAGACTAAATATTCCCCATTCTGCTGCCAGGAGGGAGAGTATTATCCAGTATTCCTCAATGTGATGTGACAAAGGAACACACTCTCCTATATGATCCTATCAGGATCCTGAACTAACCCTCTTGCTCAGGGAGATGCGCTCGGCTGATTCGCGCATGGACACCTTCCTAGACGTCTGCTCCGTCCGCTCCATCTCCAACCCACTGGTGAACAGATTCCTCCGGGCCATGTATCCAGCACTCTCCTTCACCCGGGCCTCCTCAGTATCCGAAAACCCACTGGCATATTCCTGACTAGGGTGGGGGAGCAAAGCCAGGGAGGGGATTGGGCAGTGGGGTTATTTTCATGGTCATTGGTCAGAACCACTCGCTGAAGAAAAAAAAGAAATCACTAAGGTTCAAAGGTCGATGGCTCGTTTACCTGCCCCTGAAGATGGGCACTACATAGCCGATAATCTGGTTCTCTTTGTCCATAGCCAGGTAGGTGGGCTTGGCTCTCTTGGGCATTGGGCTCAGTCTGCTCTCCTCCAGGCCAGAGTATGAGGAACTAAGTCTAAGACACAGGATAGTGTCAGTACAGCAGTGTAATAACATCCAACTAAGGTGAATGTAATCTGGAGGGGTGGATGAGGAGGAGAAATTAAGTTACGGGGCATATTAATCATCAACATGGAGGGTGGCTTAGGTGGGTTTAGCAGCATTTTTTTGGGGGGGGTAACGATCTCAAACTGTGCAACAAAAATAGATAAAAACCTGAGCACAGCAGTTAAGTTCAAAATGAATTATCAACCAGGAGGGTGACTTAGGCGCATTTATCTGCATTTCTATTCAATCTCTCAAACTGTGCAAAGAGGAAAGAGAAAAACCCTGTGCACAGCAGTGCATCGTCTACCAACAAACCTGGTGTAGCTACAAGGGATAGGCGTCGTTCGTTCATGCAGTGCAACGACATGTCTGCAATGACAAAATCAAGAGATAGAATTAAGACACGGCCGGCCGTCTGTCGTCAGCAGTGTGCGGCGTTTGATACTTGTTTTACTATCTCAAACTCTTTACACACACACACACACACACACACACATACAATGGACCAACGAGATGGAATGAAATGAAACATGGTGGTCAAAGGAGAGGAGGTGAAAGGGGGGAGACACGCAGGTGACCTCATCCCACTTGAAAAAGGAATAGGAGAGGAGAGATCCGCAGCTGAAAAACCCACCAACCTGAAACTCTACGAACCGAACACTCAGCACGACCATTATTTGGGTTGCACCAAATTGATTCTCGCAATATCAACAGGTTGTGCACAGTACTGCGCATTATTGGCCAAACAAATCGCCAGGCAATAAGAAACAGAGACCCACACATCACGTATGTGTCTGCAATGTGCATACAACCAACACGTGGCTCATATCACACGTGATAATCCCGTACAACAAACGCAGGCCAGATCCTTGAGAATGGAGGGTGGGATCAGGATTGGAGTCATTCTCCAGGAGGATGCTGGCAGTCGATCTCCAACAAAAGCAGAGACGCAACACATAAGAACATGTTTAATCCAGAAAATACCACCAGAGCTCAGGAAGCCCGTCTCATAAACCATGACAATTTTCACATCGTGTCTCTGTACTCCCCAGAGGTCCCTCACAGCATAATGTGTAGTATGGGCTGTTCACAAGGGAGTAATATAGATTCTAGACCCTCTCCCTGGGAATAGCTCTGGGAACAGGGTGACAGCTTCTGGGGCCCTCGTGGGGGGTTGGGGGGGTGACAGTGTCAAAGTGCTGATAAGGAGAGGGTGGGAGGACCACAGGAGCAAAAAGGGTGAACGGGAGGAACCTACCAACCCCACACAGTGCCTGGACGAGTCTCTGTCAGTGTAAACAGAGAGAAGGTGCGACAGAACACTGACGCCTATGAAACAGAAAAGCAAACCCATCAGGATCACTGTTTCCCCGCCCCAACCCTCAAGGACCCCTGAGAATGACACTTGGCATTGTAGGATCAGGGTTGGAAAAACACTCATCTAGATGGATTACGATAAGGCGCTCTCTTATTCCAGAATGTGAATGCAGGAAAGGCAATCCGCATTCAATTAGCATTCCTAGCGGAACAATTGGTATGTCAGCACAATACCATAAACATCTCCAGTTCATAACTGCTTGTATGTCACCATCGTCAGTATGTCACCATCATCATCAGACTATAATAAACACAGGGAAAGCTGGGTAAATTCCTGAAAGCATGTGGTTCAATCATGAAGGCCCAAATGAGGGACCATTAGCTACACAGACACCCTTTGACCTCCCATGCACACTGTCAAGGCCAGTGTATTGTATGTACACTACAGAGAGGCCAGGTGCTCCTAAGAGAAAGACCCACCCCCCCAACATTTCAACACGCCTTCGTCCAATAAAATAAAGAATTCAAACAGCAATTAATGTCCCAGGGGCGGCAGGTAGCCTGGCAGGTAAGAGCGTTGGGCAAGTAACCGAAAGGTTGCTGGATCGAATCCCCGAGCTGACAAGGTAAAAATCTGTCATTCTGCACCTTAACTCAGAGGCAACTTCAAACCATGTCTCCAGAGCACAAAGAAGCAGAAGGCTCTCGGAGAAGTACGCTTAAAAGCCATATACTTTATGTACTCACTCAAAGTCTTTGCTTAGTGTGAGATGAAGTCCCCCAACGGAATACTGCACTGGCTGAACAAAATAAAACCTCTTTTAATAGGGAAACACGACTTTCAGAAAGGAAACAAATGAAACTGGGGTTTAGACAACTCGAAGAGATAATTACCACAGCTCACATTCCCTGGGACATGGTATGCACGGGCCAGGATGCTATTTCAGTCTATAAGCCACATACCATACCATTGAATTATATAACATTCCTTTAAAGCTTGCTTCTACCCAACCTTCAGCAAACATTTTATGACGACCGAGTCAATGTGAATCTGAGTTTGTCCTATTTCTGGTAAACTGAACTATAGTGGGAAAGGTTAGTCTCAAAAGAAAAAGTGCATTTGTTCAGAAGCAGTCGGGCAGCGTGCAGCAAACACCGCTATGAAAGCTGGGATGCACAGGGTCCATGCTTAGGGCTCCTTGGAATTTCATGCAGGATTCACAGACATATTCTATCATTTGAGAATGTTTTTAGAGAAAATAGATAAGGTTGTAGAACGTTACTGGGAGTGGTAGAAAACCTTAACACGGCAGGTGTAGAAGCAGGAAGTGGAGGAGAGAAAAAAAGACAATTGGTAGAAGCCGAGAAAGGATGGTTACTAAGCGGGGACCACCAAGATAGGTGGTATGATATGGAGGGGGGGGGGGGGGGGGGGGGGGGGGGGTTAAGAGGACAGCAGAGGTATCTTCTGACACCAGTATGGATGGGATGGATATGGACCAGAGCTACTGTACTGCTGGGTGTCTTCCTCCTTCTTACCCACTGCTGGCACTGAGAGCGGCACTGGCACTGGCTCTGCTGCTGCTGCGACGGGCAGCATAGCTGCTGCTGCTGCTTGACTGGTACTGGCTAACAGCCGATTCCAACTCCTTGCTGCGGTAACCACGGTCATAGTGGCGGTGATGTTTCTGGTAGAAAGGTGTGGATCCCGACATCCTGCACAATCCCTGAATTCAGCCCGAGTCTCTTGTAGTCTGCCTGTCGGCTTAGCTAGTGTTTGAGAATGGTTTTGTTCAATACAGTTAGCATTGCTCCAAAATGTAGTCTATTTTTGTAAGCTATTACTTGTTTAATGTTTGGGTTTCATTTACAATTTGTCCTGATAATAAATTGTTGTTATTGTTTTACTTTATATAATCACAGAGGAAAGGTTATGACCTTCATTGTCTCTATTGGATTAGAGGGGATTTTTATAACATTTTTGGGTGTCATATTTATGTCCAATGCACTGTGCACATAACTCAATCTACTATCAACTTTTTCTGATAGTTTAAATAGCCAAATAGAATTGGATAGATGTAGAATTCGAATCTTTAAGGACTTTTCTAATGGTTCTAGGCCTATACTTACTGCATTTAAATCAAATGATTTTCAGATTTTTTTTAAATAATTAAGGACTGTAGCCTGTTCTAAAAGCAACAGGTGCAATTGTTTAATCCAATAGGGCACAATTTTAGAGTGAGGAGAGCTTGTGAATCTGAAATTCCAAATATCAGTGTGTGCACGGAGGCTGACATAGCACAGGATCACAAGGCAAAACAAATCACACCATCGACATGCACACGAAACCTACAATAATATTCAGCAACGAATTGTCAATGTATATAAAACTCCTATTCTGGTGATGGAGCGGTAATTTATTTTGCCATCACTTACCTAGGCCAAAAAAGCTACCAACTGCTGCTGCTAGCAAAGGAAAAAGTGATCCAACTCCAGGTGTAAGCCAACAACGTTTGATATCCAGGCAACTCCGCAGGTAGGTGCGGTAGCAGAGGACAGGGCAGCCGTCTACTCAACAAAAATAATATTGGCACTGGGCAGAATGGCCAAGCCGCAGACGCGTCCTTTTATGGTGAGCAGGCCTGATAAATATAGACGGGAGCAGAACGGAGGGAAGCTATCTGAACTCTCAGAAGACAGCAACACACCCAACCTAGTTCAGTTAAATGTGAATATGTTGGTCATTGCCGAGTACAACTTATTTGCAACGTTCAAAATTCCACCTGTTGGCCTATATTGAAGGCTATGCTAGGCCTACAGTACAAAACATCTGCAGCCTGTCATCACTCAGCGTTGCTGTATTTTTGACACCATTTAAAGAGTATGGTCATTACTCATCGTCAGTGTCCCGTTAACTGATTACTTTATAAGTATGGTATTTAAACATTGGTATTTCCTTATACGGTATACCTTACATTTATTCATGACTATCAAGGTTATTGTCAATATATCATATTCACATATGGAAAGGTCACTGTAAGTGCCTGACATGAACATGACATTTTGGTTGGATCTTGTGTGCCAATGAAGTGATATTCCTCTTCATTTTAATCTTATTTTGCCAGGTAGGCCTATATACCACTCTGATCGGTCTTACTGGGCTGACCTCCTGATCCCATAACCTGGACTTCATCTTCAAGAGGAATAAAAGGTGGAATTTCCGTCTCATATTGTGCCTGTGCCAATATTCCTACACTTGACGAACGGTTGTCTTGGCTCCTCACCAGAAGAGCTTCAGCTGTGTCTGTGACTAACTATAGCCATGCTATTTTTGCCTGTGTCACACAACAAATGCCGGTTAGCATTGTGTGTGTTTGTGATGGCGCGGTGTCTGTGTGTGTGTGTCTGAGAGATAGATAGAGAGAGAGATATATATATAGAGAGAGAGAGAGCTAAAGAGAGAGAGAGAGAGAGAAAGCTAATATCCATCATTTTATTATATTTCCTTGTCATTGGAGTCTGGATGGAACTCCACTCCTTGCAGGCAATAGCCTTTTGACCCTGCATGTGAAATTGACAAACGTGACGTTCCCTGAGTAGTGAGTGAATACTGAAGCGATGAAGAATCTAAGACGAGGCCTACACATGCATGGCGTGGTTCACTTTGTACTTGTTACAACTTTTCAAGACAGGTGATCCAAGTTTAAGCCTTATTCCTAGCATCACTAGACACACATCTTCATCACACTATTTCCAGGAAACAGATCCTGAAGGCATTTTTGAGATCTTTAGGAGTTCCTACTGATGCGGCCAATCAGAAACCTATGAATGTACAATATAACATAGGACCAGCCATGCAGGTCCTATAATTCAGGATTATTGGATCTCTTTGGGATCAGCTCTGTGCGTGATTGAACATCAAAGGGGATTGCGCTCTTATTCAATGGGGTTTAACCTAAAAGGTCCAGAGATGTACTGTAATCTAAGGCTAAGCCCCCTTTTCCCTATAGCGCACAATGTACAATGTGCATTTCGGAAAGTATTCAGTTTTTCACATTTTGTAACATTACGGCCTTATTCTAAAACTGATTAAATCATTTCCCCCCTCATCAATCTACACACAATACCCCATAATGAGAAAGTAAAAACAGGTTTTTAGAATTATTTGCTAATGTATTCAAAATAAAAAACTGAAATAAGAATTCAGACCCTTTACTCAGTACTTTGTTGAAGCACCTTTGGCAGCGATTACAGCCTCGAACACCTATGTGTGAATGCTATTCATTGACTACAGCTCAGAGTTCAACACCATAGTGCCCTTCACTAAGCTAAGGACCCTGGGACTAAACACCTCCCTCTGCAACTGGATTCTGGACTTCCTGACAGCCCGCCCCCAGGTGGTAAGGGTAGGTAACAACACATTCGCCACGTTGATCCTCAACACGGGGTGCATGCTCAGTCCCCTCTTGTACTCCCTGTTCACTCATGACTGTATGGCCAGGCACGACTCCAACACCATCATCAAGTTTGCCGATGGCACAACGATGGTAGGCCTGATCATGGATAACGATGAGACAGCCTACAGGGAGGAGGTCAGATACCTGGCAGTGTGGTGCCAGGACAACCTCTCCCTCAACGTGAGCAAGACAAAGGAGAAGATCGTGGACTACAGGTAAAGGAGGACCGAGCACGCGCCCATTCTCATCAATGGGGCTGCAGTGGAGCAGGTTGAGAACTTCAAGTTCCTTGGTGTCCACATCACAAACAAACGATCATGGTCCAAACACACTAAGACAGCTGTGAAGAGGGCACAACAAACCTCTTCCCCCTCAGGAGACTGAAAACATTTGGCATGGGTCCTCAGATCCTCAAAAGGTTCTACAGCTGCACCACCGAGAGCACTGGTTGCATCACTGCATGGTATGGAAACTGCTTGGCCTCCGACCACAAGGCACTACAGAGGGTGGTGCGTACGGCCCAATATATCACTGGGGCCAAGCTTCCCGCCTTCCAGGACCTCGAAACCAGGCGATGTCAGAGGAAGGCCCTAAAAATTGTCAAAGACTCCAGCCACCCTAGTCATGGACTGTTCTCTCTGCTACCGCACGGCAAGTTGTACCGGAGCGCCAAGTCTAGGTCCAAGAGGTTTCTCAACAGCTTCTACCCCCAAGCCATAATACTCCTGAACAGCTAATCAAAGGGCTACCCGGACCCCTCTTTTACGCTGCTGCTACTCTCTGTTTATTATCTATGCATGGTCACTTTAACTCTACCTACATGTACGTATTACCTCAATTACCTCGACTAACAGGTGCCCCCGTACATTGACTCTGTACTGGTACCCCCTGTATATAGCCTCCACATTGACTCTGTACTGGTACCCCCTGTATATAGCCTCCACATTGACTCTGTACTGGTACCCCCTGTATATAGCCTCCACATAGACTCTGTACTGGTACCCCCTGTATATAGCCTCCACATTGACTCTGTACTGGTACCCCTGTATATAGCCTCCACATTGACTCTGTACTGGTACCCCCTGTATATAGCCTCCACATTGACTCTGTACTGGTACCCCCTGTATATAGCCTCCACATTGACTCTGTACTGGTACCCCCTGTATATAGCCTCCACATTGACTCTGTACTGGTACCCCCTGTATATAGCCTCCACATTGACTCTGTACTGGTACCCCTGTATATAGCCTCCACATTGACTCTGTACTGGTACCCCTGTATATAGCCTCCACATTGACTCTGTACTGGTACCCCCTGTATATAACCTCCACATTGACTCTGACTACCCCCTGTATATAGCCTCCACATTGACTCTGTACGGTACCCCCTGTATATAGCCTCCACATTGACTCTGTACTGGTACCCCCTGTATATAACCTCCACATTGACTCTGTACTGGTACCCCCTGTATATAGCCTCCACATTGACTCTGTACTGGTACCACCTGTATATAACCTCCACATTGACTCTGTACTGGTACCCCTGTATTTAGCCTCCACATTGACTCTGTACTGGTACCCCCTGTATATAGCCTCCACATTGACTCTGTACTGGTACCCCCTGTATATAACCTCCACATTGACTCTGTAGTACCCCCTGTATATAGCCTCCACATTGACTCTGTACCGGTACCCCCTGTATATAGCCTCCACATTGACTCTGTACTGGTACCCCCTGTATATAGCCTCCACATTGACTCTGTACTGGTACCCCCTGTATATAGCCTCCACATTGACTCTGTACTGGTACCCCCTGTATATAACCTCCACATTGACTCTGTACTGGTACCTCCTGTATATAGCCTCCACATTGACTCTGTACTGGTACCTCCTGTATATAGCCTCCACATTGACTCTGTACTGGTACCCCCTGTATATAGCATCCACATTGACTCTGTACTGGTACCCCCTGTATATAGCCTCCACATTGACTCTGTACTGGTACCCCCTGTATATAGCCTCCACATTGACTCTGTACTGGTACCCCCTGTATATAACCTCGCTATTGATATTGTTATTTTACTGCTGCTGTTTAATTATTTGTTACTTTTATTTTTTTTACTTATCTATTTTTTACTTAACATGTTTTTCTTAACTTGTTAAAGCACTGTTGGTTCATTAAAGGGTTTGTAAGTAAGCATTTCACTGTAAGGTCTACACATGCGCATGTGACAAATACAATTTGATTTGATTTGAGTCTTCATGGGTATGACGCTACAAGCTTGGCAAACCTGTATTTGGTAAGTTCCTCCCATGCCAATCCTCTCAAGCTCTGTCAGGTTGGATGGGGAGCGTTGCTGCACAGCTATTTTCAGGCCTCTCCAGAGATGTTCCATCGGGTTCAAGTCCGGGCTCTGGCTGGGCCATTCAAGGACATTTGGAGACTTGTCCCGAAGCCACTCCTGCGATGTCTTGGCTGTGTGCTTAGGGTCGTTGTCCTGTTGGAAGGAGAACCTTCACCCCAGTCGGAGGTCCTGAGCGCTCTGGAGCAGGTTTTCATCAAGGATATCTCTGTACTTTGCTCCATTCATCTTTGCTTCGATCCCGACTAGTCTCCCAGTCCCTGCCACTGAAAAACATCCCCACAACATGATGCTGCCACCACCATGCTTCACCGTAGGGATGGTGCCAGGTTTACTCGAGACGTGACGCTTGGAATTCAGGCCAAAGAGTTCAATCTTGGTTTCATCAGACCAGAGAATCTTGTTTCTCATGGTCTGAGAGTCTTCAGGTGCCTTTTGGCAAACTCCAAGTGGCCTGTCGTGTGCCTTTTACTTAGGAGTTGCTTCCATCTGGCCACTCTACCATGGCCTGATTGGTGGAGTGCTGCAGAGATGGTTGTCCTTCTGGAAGCTTCACCCATTGCCACAGAGGAACTATGGAGCTTTGTCAGAGTGACCATCGTGTTCCTCTTCACCTCCCTGACCAAGGCCCTTCTTCCCCGATTGCTCAGTTTGGCTGGGCGGCCAGCTCTAGGAAGTGTCTTGGTGGTTCCAAACTTCTTCCATTTAAGAATGATGGAGGTCGCTATGTTCTTGGAAATTGGCAACCTTCATAGCTGCAGACATGTTTTGGTACCCTTCCCCATATCTGTGCCTCGACACAATCCTGTCTCAGAGATTTACGGACAATTCCTTTGACCTCATGGCTTGATTTTTGCTCTGACATGCACTGTCAACTGTGGGACCTAATATAGACAGGTGTGTTCCTTTCCAAATCATGTCCAATTAGTTGAATTTACCACAGGTGGACTCCAATCAAGTTGTAGAAACATCTCAAGAATGATCCATGGAAACAGGATGCACCTCATAGTAAAGGGTCGGAATACTTATGTAAAAAAGGTATTTCAGTTTTTTATTTGTAATAAATTTGCAAACATTTCTAAAAACCTGTTTTTGCTTTGTCATTATGGGGTATTGTGTGTATATTGCTGAGGAAATGTTTGTATTTAATACATTTTAGAATAAGGCTGGGGTCTGAATACTTTCTGAAGGCACTGTATAAAGCAGTCCACTATATAGGGATTAGGGTGACTTTTGGGATGGAACCATTCTACTTTAACCACGTGCCTGCGATTGTTTCTGGTGTGTTGGCAGGCTTGTCAGTAAGTTATCTTGCCAACGAGCATCACACCAGTTTGCCCTGGTTATGCCAACAATCAACAATCCCACAACGTACAACTAGATAGGAGTGGGCGTTGTGGATCGTGGCGAGACAGAATCATTTCAAGCTAGTCTTATGTGAAACTCCCACTGGAAGTTGGTCGATTGTGATTATGAATGCAAACTTTGTTTTAGTTTCCACCCCTATGAGACTATTACCCCCTAGTGGTCAATATGGGCAGTGCAATATGAGGTCATGTTTAGAGACAGTATTATTTGATTCTGGTCAGACAGGCACAGGGCAGGCTTTTGTTCTAGCCCAGCAGAAAAACACTTAAAATCACTAATCAATGCCTACTGGGGAAAACTGGTTGAATAAACATTGTTTCCACGTCATTTCAATCGGGAAAAAAACAACGTAATGACGTTGGATTTGCAAAAAATCCTCCAAGCAAGGGAATTCCGTAATTTTTTTCACCCTTTATTTTCCTAAATACACAACGACATAGTGACATTTGTTGATTTCACGTTGAATTCACTATAGTTGACAACTCAACCACATGTAAATCAAAACTAGACATTTAACTAGTTTTATTAGATTATTATTAGATTGTTTAATAGTTTTGAGATTTAAGCTCTCCTCGCCATCCCAGTTTCAAGTAGCAGACCCTTTGTATCCTCTAAACATGAACACATTAGGGTCTCAATATATTGTTCTCCATTGCTCATTCCTGTCGTTGTAGTGCAGCACTTGTTCCCATAATTATTTTTATAAAATAACATTTTATTGGTCGCATACACATATTTAGCAGATGTTATTGCTGGTGTAGCGAAATGGTTGTGTTCCTAGCTCCAACAGTGCAGTACACAACAATACACACAAATCTAAAAAGTAAAATAATGGAATTAAGAAATATAGAAATATTAGGATGAGCAATGTCGGAGACCGGAGTATATATACTTTTGATTTTGTAAATAGGGATCTTTTAGCCTATAAAGACAGGGGTTTTAGGTGTCCACAAGTTTGCACCTATACTTGCAATAACTGCGGACATGGGCTGGGAACCCTGTGAGGTGAGAAGGAAGGTGAGTATGGTAAGACTTTGGAATACACTGTTGGATATGCCAACTGACAGAATTGCTAGTCAAGTTTTTCAATGGAATCTACCCATAGGGGGAGCCTGGGCAACTGGAATGTCTGACCGTTTTCTGACTGTTAACATCTGTACGAAAACCAAATGAAGGGAGACAGATATTATTAAAAAACAATTGTTGATACAATATGAGGGGGTGGAGAAGATGAATCATAAACCCAAATTGAGAACCTTTTGTTTGACGAAGTGTGAATTCATGTGTGAGAGAAATATTATGTATAACCTACCCAAAAGGACTCCCGAGTTGCGCGGCGGTCTAAGGCAATGCATGTCGGTGTAAGAGGCATCACTACAGTCCCTGGGAGTACCATAGGGCGGCGCACAATTGGTCCAGTGTAGTCCGGATTTGGCCGGGGTAGGCCATCATTGTAAACAATAATTTGTTCTTAACTGACTTGCCTAGATAAATAAAGGTTAAATAAAACAATAATTGCAATTCAAATAAAAGCAAGATTTTGTCCATTGTATATTTACGTTTGCAGAATATTTAGATAAAGCCTGGAATAAAAGAAAAAGTGCTACCTATAATTAAATTATTTAAAATATTTAACTTCTATGTGGTAAATGGTATGTGTGTATATAGATTGTGTACAGGCTTGTCTCCCACATGAATCTTCTTTTTGTGTCAGACTGGGTTCAAATGCCTTCTGTTTCATTTTTCTGTACTTATTCATCTTTATATGTTATGTATGTATGTATGTATGTATGTATGTATGTATGTATGTATGTATGTATGTATGTATGTATGTATGTATGTATGTATGTATGTATGTATGTGTATATATACAGTGTATGGAAGACACATTTCAGTTGAATGCATTCAGTTATACAATTGACTAGGTATCCCATTCCCTTTATATATATGTATGTACAGTTGAAATCGGAAGTTTACATACACTTAGGTTGGAGTCATTAAAACTCGTTTTTCAACCACTCCACAAATGTTGTGTTAACAAACTATCGTTTTGGCAAGTCGGTTAGGACATCTACTTTGTGCATGACACAAGTCATTTTTCCAACAATTCTTTACAGACAGATTTCACTTAGAATTCACTGTATTACAATTCCAGTGGGTCAGAAGTTTACATACACTAAGTTGACTGTGCCTTTAAACAGCTTGGAAAATTCCAGAAAATTATGTCATGGCTTTAGAAGCTTCTGATAGGCTAACTGACATCATTTGAGTCAGTTGGAGGTGTACCTGTGGATGTATTTCAAGGCCTACCTTCAAACTCAGTGCCTCTTTGCTTGACATCATGGGAAAATCCAAAGAAATCAGCCAAGACCTCAGAAAATAAATCGTAGACCTCCACAAGTCTGGTTCATCCTTGGGAGCAATTTCCAAACACCTGAAGGTACCATGTTCATCTGTACAAACAATAGTATGCAAGTATAAACACCAAGGGACCACGCAGCCGTAATACCACTCAGGAAGGAGACGCGTTCTGTCTCCTAGAGATGAACGTACTTTGGGGTGAAAATTGCAAATCAATCCAAGAAAAACAGCAAAGTACCTTGTGAAGATGCTGGAGGAAACAGGTACAAAAGTATCTACTTCCACAGTAAAATTACTCCTATATCGACATAACCTGAAAGGCCAGTCAGGAAGGAAGAAGCCACTGCTCCAAAACCTCCATAAAAAAAAACAGACTACGGTTTCCAACTGCACATGGGGACAAAGATTGTACTTTTTGGAGAAATGTCCTCTGATCTGATGAAACAAAAATAGAACTGTTTGGCCATAATGACCATCATTATGTTTGGAGAAAAAAGGTGAAGGCTTGCAAGCCTAAGAACACCATCCTAACCGTGACGCACGGGGGTGGCAGCATCATGTTGTGGGGGTGCTTTGCTGCAGGAGGGATTGGTGCACTTCTCAAAATACATTTCGTCATGAGGCATGAAAATTATGTGGATATATTGAAGCAACATCTCAAGACATCAGTCAGGAAGTTAAAGCTTGGTCGCAAATGGGTATTCCAAATGGACAATGACCCCAAGCATACTTCTAAAGTTGTGGAAAATGGCTTAAGGACAACAAATTCAAGGTATTGGAGTGGCCATCACAAAGCCCTTACCTCTATCCCATAGGAAATGTGTGGGCAGAACTGAAAAGCGTGTGTGAGCAAGGAGGCCTACAAACCTGAGTCAGTTACACCAGCTCTGTCAGGAGGAATGGGCCAAAATTCACCCAACTTATTGTGGGAAGCTTGTGGAAGGCAACCGGGAATGTTTGACCCAAGTTAAACCATTTTTAAGGCAATGCTACCAAATACTAATTGAGTGTATGTAAACTTCTGACCCACTGGGTATGTGATGAAATAAATAAAATCTGAAATAAATAATTCTCTCTACTATTATTCTGACATTTCACATTCTTAAAATGAAGTGGTGATCCTAACTGACCCAAGACAGGGAATTTTTACTCTGATTAAATGTCAGGAATTGTGAAAAACTGAGTTTAAATGTATTTGGCTAAGGTGTGTGTAAACATCCGACTTCAACTGTATGTATGAACAGTTGAAGTCAGAAGTTTACATACACCTTAGCAAAAAACATTTAAAAACTCTTGAATGAGTAGGTGTTCTAAAACTATTGTGTGTGTGTATCTATATACTGTATTCTAGTCGTGGCTCACCCTATATAACTACTTCTGTACATATACTACTCAACCTTATGTATTCTTCATATATACTACATATACTGTCCATTTACTGTCCATAAATTGACCACTGTTCCATTATTAAAGTGACCAGTGTTTTATGTCTATGTACATAGGCAGCAGCCTCTAAGGTGCAGGGTTTAGTATATGTTTAGATAAATACATGTCTCTGGTTCCAATCTGCTGACTCTATATTAAAAATAGTTTTTTTTTATAGTTAAACAAACTAAGAATAATTCCACTTCTCTTGGGAGCAGGCAGAATGCACTCCTTCTCATTAAGCAGATGGTTATTGGACCATAGTTGTAAACTTTACTAACGGCTCATATCTTGAACAACCAAACAAATCATTTGTAAAATAGCACCAATAGGTATAGTTATTTATGTTTACTCTTCCTTTGGCCTACAAGGTGGTGGGGCTCAACTCAAATGTTATTTAATGTTGTATAAACAAGTGTTGAAAATGCCAGGGTCTCACAGCTGCGTTGCATGGCTGCCATCATAAGCCTTCTTCTTCCATGCTTAATGTGCCTGTGATTTGTCTGCATTGCTAAACCCCTTCTCTTGTTCCCTTTGAGTGTGTGTTCACTGAGAACTCCCATTAGGTTACTGCTGTGGCCCATTTTAACCAGTGATTCATCATGGGTTCCATAGGGCTTTCTTGCTTTGGATCTCCAGTACTTAACCTTCTCCAAATGGCAACGGGGAACCAACTGTTCACTCTGACCCAAATGGGGATGTCATGAAAATTCTCCCCAAAGCATCTATAATTATCCATCCAGTCATTATTTTTCATATCTGGAGCATATGTGAAAATGTCAATTTACCGATATTCCAAAACATTTAGGGTACTATCAAAATATTGATGTGTTAAGCTACTGAGCTATAACGTGACAAAATCTGTCCATGTGCCCTTGAGCAAGGCACTTAACACTAATTTGCTCCAGTGCTGCCATACTACTATGGCTGACCTTGTGAAACAACACATTTCATGGCCTCTATCTGGTGTATGTGACAATAAAACATGTTTTGTTATATAATCATTGTATTTGGTAGGCTATATGTTTTGTATATTGAGGAAATCAGAGTTATAGTCTAATAAAAATGGTGTCACCAAAGCATTGTTATCCTACTCATGATAAGGCACAGTAAAAATGCATTTATTTTCTCCGTATTTGGGCATATCTCAAGAATGTTTACGTAGCAAAGGAGTGTTTTGAGGAAACCCCATTAACTTCAAGGAGGGTATACCCAAGTAAAACTGAACTGATTTACAAGCATTACATCAAGTTATGTATAGTCAAAGCAAAGTACATGAAATAAATATCTAAAAAATATAATGGTTTGTTTATACTGTTAAAAAATAATTTAAATCAAATAAAAATGATTTAGAAATTCTAAATTCCTCCCCATTTTCTGAAGTTAGTTTGGTCTGTAGTTCCTGTGCGGAAACATTTAAGGAAGTTAGGGCGGTGGTTGTGAGAGGGCAGCACGGGCTAACTGACTATCCAGCTTTTCGGGAATCAGGTAGCTAGGTCTAATATTTGCTTATTTGAACGTATAAGCGTTATTTCACTTGCTAATCCCACGCTACTATTGAAGTGTCTGCAGTACAGCTTGAAATGTATACGCTACAATGGTTTTCATATGGAAGTATTTGTTTGCTGGATGATTTAGCTTTAGCTAGCGGAGTCAGCAGGCTAGCTAAATAAGCTAACAGTCGACTTGTTAACTGCCAAGATCACAGTATTTCCTGAAGGGGGGAAAGAAAATGCGGTTCTAACTAGCAAGTTAAAATTGTTTTAAGTTGCATTAAGAGATCGCACGCTAGATACCTGTGTATTATAACGAGATGTGCCAAAACAAAATACATCTACCTAGCGAGCATTCTGGCATTCGTAATGTTTTTATCGTCTCAATGTCGCTAACGTCATCTTTCTCGTAACTTTATCATAGCCATTCCACATTTTGGTCAATTTAAATGTGTGCTGTATGTTCATTTCTACGATACTGTTTGCGTTGATAGTAGCAACAGCTGGCAGCTAGATTAATCTATTTTTATAGGCCCCATTGTCCATTCATGACGTATCGCTAACTAAAAGTTGTCTTTTCACTCAATTCTTTCTCGAAGTATGGAATTTCAATTGGTTTTCGTAGATAGTTTATCGTACCGCTACTGGTATGTGGTTAATGTTAGCTAACATGTATCAGATTGAATTTAAGTCTGAATTCAGTCACCTAGTATTGCGCAACTTCAAATTAGATCACTAAACCGGTCTTATCCTGTGCTGTTGCTATAATAGTTAGTCAATGGTGTGGACCACTGGCTCCATCTCTATTACTAGCTAGGTAGGAGGCATATTATTGAAGCAGTGGCCCTCTCTCAGAATGAGGTTGTTGAACTTGCCAGAATTTTTTTCTCTCACGTCACTAGTTTTTCCTATCCCGTGTTAAGAGAACTAGAACAGCCTTCAACAGCAGTATAACATTTCCATTTATAGTGTAGTGAGGACACCTCTCCAGGGATTATTTTCCAGTCTGAATTAGATTAGCCCATAACCAAGGGAAGCTGGGCGTAACTGGTCAAATCTTATTTTGGGTAATTGCATGAGCCAGTAACTGCTGCTCTCAATGTTTTTCATAACTTAAGTATCATAAGATGTTGTCCAAGGAACTGAGCTTCATTGACATCCCAACACTATTTCGAAGTCTGCTTTGAAGTGGTAAATGTAAAGTGATTTGGGATATTACAGATCTGTGGCTGCTGACTTCAGGAAGATGCTCTTTTGACCCTTACAGGTAAACACACAACAGCCAAAATGTCGAGCAAAAGGGCAAAGGGAAAGACCACCAAGAAGCGCCCCCAGCGTGCTACTAGCAATGTGTTCGCTATGTTTGACCAGTCTCAGATCCAGGAGTTCAAGGAGGCCTTCAACATGATTGACCAGAACCGTGATGGGTTTGTCGACAAGGAGGATCTGCATGACATGCTAGCCTCACTGGGTGGGTATCTTAGCTTGTCCCTGAAACCCCCTTCTGCTGATCTGAAATCGGCCCATTTTCTCTTGGACTTTGTTTAATTCACTCAATTTGAAACAGAGGCACTGAATGATTTCCAGAGTGGTATACAATGACGCAAGCTAGATCTATTCAGGCTTTTATAAAGCTAGGCTGGTTCACATTCCAGGTCGGGCTTCATCCGTACCACGACTGGATATAGCTCGTCCGCCTGTCGTTAACTCTAGCATGCTAGTTGAACGTCAAACTGTTGCTCTAAATTTTAAAAAAAGTTATCAAATTCAGCAGGCTATGGTATGAAATGGGGTTTTAAAAATGCAGTCTTGTTGTGTGGCCATAAACATATGATCCAGAGATGTGTTTTAAAACCTCTAACCCTGGCAATTTTACTGTTCAACTCGTGAGTACACTGGCTGCCAGACTTGACTGGGAACTGCAGTTTGGTTGATTTCGGCTGTCAGCTTCCCTTTCGCAAAATGCTGTCGTGTGACATAGCTTATGACATTTGATGAAATATTCAATCATTAGTCTAACTTAAATGAAGGATGACGACAGTCTTAATGGGCGGGAGGGTATCTGATGTCATTGGTCCTCCAACTTGTGACTCAGACACTTGATTCAGGAGAAATGGAGTTAGCCTGCCCCGGCTAAGGTTAGTTGTGAAGGATTCATTGCCGTAGACATATACCTGGCTGAAAGGTGAGCCACATTCGTGGTACCGGTTATCCAGAGCTGACCGAAATTACCTCGCTAACTCCAACCCGATTTGAAGTATGGTGCTCTGGTATCTCCTGAGTGTTTATTAGGCTGTTAAGCTCTCCCTTCAATGGTTATCTTGATCAAGTGTTTGACAGATTAAGGCAGAGCACTGAGTTGCCTCTTTTTATTGGGGTTGGGTGTGTTTTCCAGCTAGTGTTAGTGTTTCAATAGAATACCAGTCATGCATTAGTAAAGAGCAGGCCGTTTCCCATCAACATTCCCTACACCCTGTTCCCATTGTTTTATACACTTGAAACCATTTATGCCAATGTTGTAAAACGAGGTTACTGTGAACAGGGAGTTGCAGTCTGTTCTAATGTGGCACTTTGATTCTTTCTCAGGGAAGAACCCGTCTGATGAGTACCTGGAGGCTATGATGACTGAAGCTCCTGGGCCCATCAACTTCACCATGTTCCTCACCATGTTCGGTGAGAAGCTCAACGGCACGGACCCTGAGGACGTAATCAGAAATGCTTTTGCCTGCTTCGACGAAGAGGGTACAGGTAAGGTCTTTGGGGAAAAGTTTAGGGAATTAGCCTAATGGGAATGTCATGTTGGTCTCTGTGGCTGTATAGATAATGCTGTTTCAGATGCTGATAATGGATGCCAGTGTTGTGTAGAGAACAAAGTTCCTGAGTTGTTTGCTTTTCAAGATATCCCTAATCTCTGACTCAGCTGGATAGACTGGACTAGCTTTTGAGAGAGTAACATGGGCTGTTCCAATAACAGCTGGACCTGTGGGTTAAGCCATAGCTCCTAGGGGTTTAGGCTGAAATAAATATGAAATGGGTCCATATGGGAAATTCATGCTTACAAAAATACACAGTACACTTTATTTCCTTGACAGGATCGTTACCCCAACTTCCTTTAAAAATACCACCCTTGAGCGGGCTACATATTCCTTAAATGGGTTGTAAATCCAAAGATGCTTTCTGAACTTTGCTCAAATGTGTTCAGGTTGCTTTGTTTGCGCAGATCATTTCAGAAACAGCTGATGGGTTGGGTGTGACTCAACAAATACTTTACTCGTGCATACCCGCCTGGGGAAAGTACCATGGGCATTTTCGCATACCTTTCTGTCACCCTCTGTCCTCAGGTGTCATCCAGGAGGAATACCTCAGAGAGCTTCTGACCACCATGGGTGACCGCTTCACAGATGAGGAAGTGGACGAGCTCTTCAGGGAGGCACCCATTGACAAAAAGAGCAACTTCAACTATGTGGAGTTCACGCGCATCCTAAAACACGGAGCCAAGGATAAGGACGATTAAGACTACAACCATGACAGTCATATTATGGTTTCTCTCTGGCCCCTCTTCTCCTTTACACCCAGCTAGACCATCTTGCTGCATGTCTCTGCTCTATAAAACCCATGTTAAGCAAGGCGAAACACTGCTATCAACCATACCTGGGTCATTCCACCAATTCAATGCCTTTTGAAAAGTCTAACTTGGTAAAAGGAAGCAATTTTCTGTCAAGGCCTCTTGTTCATCTTTAAGTTTTCCATATGATAAATAAGCATTACTATAGTAACCGGGCTGATTATTTCCTCTTAAATCACATTTTCATTGGGAATGGAAGCTTGTGTGCAACAGGGAGTGGCAATTGAATGACAATTGTGTAAATCTGTGTCATAGGGTTGATGTGTTATGCCCCACCCGTTCAATGTTTCTTTAGAAAATAATGTTTAAAGAGTAATGGTTAAAAATGAGCGTTCACGTCACAGGGTTTACCTTAAATGAGGGACAAGTGTAAATTATTTACTAATCACATGAAATTAAAAAAGATCTTCAAATGACTGTCAAAGTACCAAAATAAATGGTGCTTTACAATGATGGTGACATTTTGGTGTTAAGTGGGTTTAAAAAAAAGTTGGTGTGCATGGTGGGACACATCAAAATACTGACTCTTGACACTTTAGCTAGTCATATAAAAACTCAGATTTATTATTCTCCATGTGGTCTATATTAAAGGGCACTTTTATAATGCACTATTGGTTCACAAATTCGACTCAAATTATCAAAGGGACGTGAAAGGCACTCTTCTTGTGGAACGACCCATATGTGAGCTCCCATTTCAGCGTTGCCAGATTTGAAATCTGTATTAGAAATGTGGCTAGCTGGTGATTGACGATCCAAACATGGTACTGGTCTGTGACGTCAATGATGGCAACTGCAACTCGACGCAAGTGCCTCAAATGGCCTGGTCTAGCTGAATTTTTACATTTTATAATAAATATAAGCTTTATAAATAAAGTACTCAACTTGTATTCTCCATTCTTGACCCTGTTTAAATGATTTGACTGTTGAAATAAACATTACGTTGTCTGACTGTGGATTTGTCTAGTATGCTGATGGTTCCCTTGTTCTGCGGTCTTCCTGTGCAACCCTGAGGCTGTTATGTCCCCACATTACTCATTCCACCTAGTTGGTGTGGTTTGTATGTCAAAGACTGAGCACCAGCTACTTTGACAGGATTTGTTTTAAATGCCTACACACTGTTCAAATCAATGGGGGGAAATATACAGTATCAATGCAAAAACTGCAATAAACCACGTTAATTCAGAGGAATCCGAGTAGTATGACCTCAACCTGATTTTTGCCTCTGAAGATAATGTAGGTCAAATCATGGGGGGTCCACTTTGAATGCGCAGTTAAACTTTTTCAGTGTACTTATCCCCATCGATACTTTTAGTCAATCAAGGATATGTAGGATTTAGTGAATAATTTTTAATATCAACACACTCGGTACAGTATTAGTTTGGTAACAAATGGTTTACAGCGCGTTCTAGTGGCGTTGTAAAACAGATATACCCACCCTATTAGTTTACAACGAGGCCAATCACGAATGAGCACCTTCGTTACCGAACCACGCTTTACCGGTGGGTGGATTTTACTTTTTGTTTTGTCAGTACGTCCTGTTCCACGAAAGGTAATCTGTACCTAGTACTCTTCTTGCGAACTAATTAGTTTAAAGTAAGGACATGTATCATTTCAATGCCTCCGTTGTAGGACATTGTCACGTTTAATAGTTATCTATTGTATTGCCCATAATATAACATGAACTTCCGCTTTGCAGCTAGCTAGCTAAATTGTTCACTAGAACGTATACAGCCTTCGTCAGATTTGACTTTTCGTAGCAGGTTAGGATAATTAAGGTAGCAGATTATGATAATGTATTAGGTTAGGATAATTGTTAAGGTTATGAAAATGTTTGGGGTTATAGTTTGCTAAAATGCAATACGGTATAAACTTTTGACGTTCATTTGACAATCTGTATCCCTTCTAGCCATGACTGCTAGCTAACACAAGGGCAAAATGACATGTTGTGCTCTCCGGTGGTTTGCACTGCATTAGTTCGCAAAATGCTGACCTTTTGAATGGATTTTCATAATGTATGGCTAGGTCGTGGTATGCGTAGTTAGCATATGCTGTGTGCAGTCGCTGGTTTGATAACCACCAGCAAGCCAAGGTTACTTAATTTTTTTTCTTCTATCTTTTATTTAAGTCAGTTTAGAACAAATTCTTATTTTCAATGACGACCTGGGTTAACTGCCTTGTTCAGGGGCAGAACGACAGATGTTTACCTTGTCAGCTCTGGGATTCGATCTAGCAACCTTTCGGTTACTTGTCCAACGCTCTAACCACTACATCTAATCACTAACCACTACCTGCCGCCCCACAATTAGCAAGCTAACATAAAAATGAATGGGACATTCCATGGAAACCATCTTGCGATCCATCTTACTGCGGTGATTATTGTCAACTGAAACCGCCCATTAGGTCAACTTAGTTACCAGAACTTTGTAGGCTTAGCTAACCATCTGCTCCTATGCTCATACAGGTTTGAACTGCCTATTGAATCCTGGAACAGAGCCATGGCTTTAAAGGTGATCAAGAGGCTTCAACTTCTCAGGCAGACAGGGGCACACCTCTGTCCTCCAGGCGAGCTGAGTCGCACCAGGCTCCTGAGTATTCCGATAGGGGAGCCCATGTGTGTGGCATGTCTATGGACCTCAGCGGACCGCTGTATCCAGAGGCAGGGCTGTCGGAAACTCAGTCAGCCAGACTGTGGGAGGATGAGTTTGTCCACCATTACCAAGGACCCTTTCTACACCACTGGGTCAGTCAGCCTCCACAAAGACTCAGTCCCCAGGTTCCGTCTGAGTCAGCTGCACCGGCCCACTGATGCAGAGGAGAAGGCCTTCCATGACCGCCTGGTTAGCTGCTCTTCCTCCAGACAGGTGCTGAGACTCCTCCGCACGGTGGAGATTATGTCTGACACCATGGCAGCTGCAGCCCTGCACCGCGTGGCTGACATAGAGCAGGATGGCATCTCCCTGAAGGACCCCAAAGTGCTGGAAGAGGACACTCTCAGGGCCCTGTGCTGCCAGCTGGAGCGGGACTCTGGGCGTCTGACGGAGGCCGGGTTGGTTTCTGCCCTGCTGGCCTGCACACGCCTCTATGTGGACCCCTGGAGCACGCTGGTGGTTCGGCTGGTGTCAGAGAGCCAGGAGCGGCTGGACAGGGGCCAGATGAGCGTGGGCCAGCTGTGCACCCTGGGCCAGGCCCTGCTGGCCCTGGAGGGCCCTGGCTGTGGGATGCTGGAGCAGCTGATGGTGCAGTTACAGAGGCAGGGGCCTGGTCAGTGGAGCCTGGTAGAACTCACTGCAGTATACAGACTGCTGCAGGCTGGAGTAGGGGAGGAGGGTCGCTACCAGGACCTCTTAAACGCTATGCACACCTACACTGTGTCAGTCACCTCACGTATGGACCCCCCTGCTATCAGCAGCGTGCTTAGTGCTTTGGTGGTCCTGAACCAGACCCAGGCCATGCCCCTGGTTATTAGCCTCTGTAAGCAGGCGGTCAGGCACATACCCAACTTCAGAGACGAGGAGCTGGGTCTAGTGCTCGGGGCGCTCATGCACTTTGGCCACAGCGACCACTTCTTGGTGGAGGCTATGGAGAGGCATGTGCCCAAGATGACGTTCACGTCCCACCCAGAGACAGTGACCAAGGTGATGCAGTATTTTGGGCGTCGGAACATCCTGTCGCTGCCAGTGTTTGACGCGGTGGCAGAGAGCTTTGTGTACCGGGCAGACGAATACAGCACCAGCCAAGTGGCCAGGCAGATCATGCCGTTCGGGAAGCTGGGCTACCTGCCGCCCAACGCCGGGGAGGTGTTCCGGAAGGTGGAGGCCATCCTGCACGCGCGCTTCTCTCACTTCCAGCCCCGGACACTCCTCAACCTGCTGCACTCCTGCATCCTGGTAGAGCGGTTCCCTGTCAACTTTGTGTCCAAGGTCTTCAACCGCTACTTCCTCCAGCAACTACAAGGTAATGCAGCCTTAGTAAATTAGCCCACGCTTATTTTACTACTCTCCATACTTATATCGGCACAGTTTATTTGGTTAATCAATTGCACGGCCTTTGATTAATACTTTTTAAATGAATTTTGTGTTCCAGAGCAAGGCTCAGGGGTTGACCGGATTGTTCTGGCACAACTGACCCAACTCTACATGACTGTGAAGCTTGAATGCCCTTTCTATGAGGTAGGCTAACGAGTTAGTACAATTCAATGTTCATTCTAAGGATCGCATGTCAACTTCAACTGCAGTGTTGACATCCTAGCACACTATCCTCCGATTCACCCTGTTTTAAACCCAGGGTCCGAGGCTCCTTCCTAAGTACCGTGTCAAGTCTTTCCTAACTCCTGGTCGGTCTCTGGAGACGCCGGTTGACGGACACCTCTACAACTATGTGAAAACTGGCCTGGTGGATCTACTAGGGGCCCGCACCTACTTCGCTTCCAGAGTCCTCACTCCATACTGCTACACGCTAGGTAACGTACAGACACAACACCGCTAACCTTTCATTCAAAGCTTCAGACATCCATATACTGAAAATGAAAGGTGCAAAGACAAATCCGGCCTCTGTTTGTCATTTCAGATGTGGAAATAAAGCTTGACGAGGAAGGATATGTATTGCCTGCCAGTCAAATCGATGATATCTACAAGAGGTATAAAACAATACATTTAAACCATGAAATTCATGAAAATAGGTGATAAAATTGTTGTATAGAGATTTTATTCACTCTTGTGTACTTGCAGGATAGCAGTGTGCATCGACGGCCACAAGAGGTTCACTGTGAACACAAGACAGCTGCTAGGGAAAGAGGCCATCAAGCAGCGGCACCTGAGGCTTCTGGGATACGAAGTTGTTCAGGTCAGAAATTCACTCTGCAACCTGTGTGTTCGGTTTTCCATCTGCTGTAAATTCTGATTTCAGCCCCTCTGCTAATGTTCTGTCAAGAGCATATCTGTATTCACTCGGATCTTCTGTTTTTGCTCTGTGCTCCATTTGTTACTAATAGTCTTTTGTTTTTTCAGATTCCTTACTATGAATTTGAAAATCTTTGGAACAAGACTGAGGTTGTTGAATACCTTCACAAGAAGATCTTCCCCTCAGCTATAGGCTCAGTTGGTGATGACCGTCTCAAACAAGGGCTTTGTTGCTGGGGTTGTCATAAAACTATACCGTTTGGGCACTGTGTTTTTGTAAGGGTCTGTATCAGGGCTCTCCAAACCTGATCCTGGAGAGCTACCTTCCTGTAGGTTTTCACTTCAACCCCAGTTGTAACTTACCTGATTCAGCTTATTAACAAGCTAATTATTAGAATCAGGGAAAACCTAGAGGACAGTAGTTCTCCAGGAACAGGTTTGGAGAGTCCTCGTCTAAATGCTCCATTGTCCAACGTTTGTACACGAAGAGAAAGCATATCATTCAACTACATGAATACTTTCAGAAATGTATTTATTGCATTTGAGCGATTGTAATTCTACACGCTACTAGTGTTCTATTGTATAATTAAATGACTTATTTAGTCCTGTCTCCTTCCTTTGTTTAAAAAAATACAACAAAACATATGCCTGATTTATAACTAATCCACCATTACCATCTTTTGAAATATATTATATTTATTGGTAGTTGGCAACACAGTGCTGCAGGAGAAGTTAGAACGAAACACCTTGGAGAAAAAAAAAACATTTGTTCATACGATCAAGAATTAATAGCATAGCTGATGCATCACCATGGATTCTCTTCAAAAGCTAAGGCGGGTTGAGTCTTGTTTACCACCACGTAATAATGCATCAGTCGAATATACATTGTAAAAAGGCTATGATACATTAAAAAAAACAGTTGGGAGAATTGCCATTGGTTCATGCCTGCTGTCTATCCATTATGTGGCAGGGATCTGTGGTAGTCCAAATTCATCCACCAGAACTCCATCCTGAAAAACATATGCACAATAAATGACATTTTATTAGGAAACATCTAAATGAGATCATAAAAGCGTCTTCAATGCAATTTCCTAAAAAAACAAACAACCCTTTGAACAAGGCAGCTGTACTGGTAACAGTTATGTTTGTCAGAGAGATATGTACCCGGTTTGTTGCCCTGTCACTGGGTATTCCTTCTGGGATGGAGGGGGCAGTGCTGGCCTCATCCAGGTAGGAGCTGTCATCATCTAGCAGCAGCTCATCTCCCAGGGCATCCAGCTCTGGGAACACACACAGCCATTGATGTACAGTTATTACATGCATCCTATTGATGTAAGGACTTTATTGACTGCTGTTGTATCACTGGGCTGGAGTGAACAAAACATCTCTGTAGTGTGGTGAGAAATTATGCCATCTATTGATATATAGCAGTGTTTTAATATAGATCTAGTCTGTACTGGAGCAAAACCAACTGTTGTAACAAAATAGTGTCAGTGTATTGTCTTCCTTGTGGCTGTGTCATACTCTCACACTACTGACCTGCTTCCAGGTCATCGTCATCGATCTCTGGCGTCCCGTAGCTTCTGCTCATCGCCTCCTGCACCTCGTTGGCGTCCTCCATCATGTCCTCCAGCTGGTCCTGGAGATCCTGCATCAGGAACACAAAGAGCTCTTAACCCAAACGTCTGTCATTCTCATTACCCAATGGGCCATCCTCACTGAAAGCCCACATTCACTTAACCTGGGTGAACACAAACCAGATAACTTGAATATATTGAGTAGCCAAATAGAAGACAACCCGGCTTACCTCAATCTGATCGATCTTCACATTCTTGTATGCCGCCTTCATCTCTTTGGCTCCAATTTTCATAGCATCCACCTATAATGCAATGTCAGACATGTTTACCCAGAGAACTATGACAACTACAGTAAATTGTAAGTGCTACAGTCATTACTGATCCATCTTACTGTTGTTTTTGTGTCTTTGAGAGTTTGTATTGTGTAGTTGGCCTGTTCCATGTTGAAGGACTGCTGTGTGAGGTTATCTCTCTGGCCCTCATACCTGAAAAACATCACAATTCAAATGATAACCTCTATTAATTAAGACGTTATGATGTGTTCATGTGACTATGGTTTAGAGCTCATTATGTGGTTCATCATTGTGCTACTGTGACGTTGGTCCTGACTGATTGGTGGCGTTTCAGGCATTGGCAGACTGCAATCATAAATGACTCACATTCTCTTCTGCTTCAGCACTCTCATTGCCTTCTGCTTGACCATGTTCTGATGAAAACATAACCAGGAAACATCATTTACACAACATCAAGCATAAATACTGGTATACTGTACATTTATAATGTTCCAAACAAGTGGAACTGTAGAGGGAGGATGCAGACTATTTCGATTAAAATAGGCTATATGTCCCAAATTATTGCACAACTTATAGCTGAATATGATCCACTAGTGCTAGCGATCCTCAGGAACAACCACACAAACGTGACAGAGGAAAGAAAGGGCAACTAACGATGTAATGGAATGATGCAAAATGTAAGGAAACTGACACTACAGTTATAAATGTATGTGGGTATAACTGGCGGTGGCTAATATTTAACACGATACAAATTGTAAACACTCAAATTAGTATGATATGTTACGTTTGGTATGGTTACATCATACATTTTGCAAATTCATAAAATATTGTACTTATTGTACTTTTCAAATTCGTAACATATAATATGAATTGTAATTAGTAACATCTCGTACAAAACGGGTGATGAAAATCCACAAACTAATACATACCATATTAAATGTAACATATCATACTAAATGGCATTTATCGGATTTACGTACATAATAATACGAAATGCTCAGAGACCAGGTTGGTATAATAAACGACTGACTGGTAAACATATCTACTATCCCAGTCTGCTTCACTCAGTGCAGGCCTTCACGCTTACCTTTGAAGGACCGTCTCTCATCTTCTTCATCTGATCCTTGTACTTGACCAGTTCAACATCTAGTCTGGCAATCTTCTTGTCAACAGACTCCGCTCGTGAGTCAACCTTAAGAAGAGAGAAAGAGTAACGAGTTAGCCAGGCAGACTCTTTTCATAACACATAGGTGCTTTTAGCAACGCGGGTGTATTTGTATACAATAGCGTTGCTTTCAATTGTATTGGGTTGCACGAAAAAAATACAGTTAAATACAATAGCATTTCCAGTTACTGTGCCGGTGGGCAGGACGGTTGGTCATTACGACGGAGGGAATTTGAGTCAAAATATCTAAAGATAACAATAACCCAGGGTTTCCCAAACTCTGTCCCCGGGACCCTAAGGGGTGCACGTTTTGGTTTTTGCCTTAGCACTACACAGCCGATTCAAACAATCATCAAACTTTGATCATTTGAATCAGCTGTTTAGTGTTAGTACAAAAAACAAAACGTGCACCCCTTGGGGTCCCTAGAAACAGTTTGGGAAATGCTGCACTAACCTGTTGTAGACCCACTTCCTCTCTGCTTACCTCATGTCAAAATAAAAAGTCCCCCAAAAGTGATTTATTTTTTGTCCACATATGGCTTGTGCAGGACTTATTTTGACATGAGGTAAGCAGAGACCCACGTTTAGAAAGTCTTTAATAATACTATCCCTTAGATATTTTGTCAATCCCCCCCTATCATAATGAACAGTAAGTTGAAATGGAATTATAAAGCAACATTATTGTATGTTAATTACCCCCGTTGCCAAAAGCAGTGCATTCGGAAACTACTCAGACCCCTTGACTTTTTCCACATTTTGTTACATTACAGCCTTATTCTAAAATGGATTAAATGAAAAGAAATCCTCAGCAATCTACACACACAATATCCCATAATGACGAAGTAAAAACATACTTTTGCAAATAAATAAAACAGAAATATCTTATTTACATAGATATTCAGACCCTTTGCTATGAGACTCAAAATTGCGCTCAGGTACAGCCTGTTTCCATTGATCATCCTTGAGATGTTTCTACAACTTGATTCGAGTCCACCTGTGGTAAATTCAATTGATTGGACATGATTTGGAAAGGCACACAACTGTCTATACAAAGGTCCCACAGTTGACAGGTCAGAGCAAAAACCAAGCTATGAGGTCGAAGGAATTGTCTGTTGAGACAGGATTGTGTCGAGGCACAGATCTGGGGAAGGGTATCAAAACCTTTCTGCAGCATTGAAGGTTCAAGAACACAGTGGTCGAAGTTTGGAACCACCAAGACTCTTCCTAGAGCTGGCCTCCCGGCCAAACTGAGCAATCGGGAGAGAAGGGCCGTGGTCAGGGAGGTGACCAAGAACCTGATGGTCATTGACTGAGCTCTAGAGTTCCTCAGTGGAGATGGAAGAAACTTCCAGAAGTACAACCATCTCTGCAGCACTCCACCAATCCAGCCTTTATGATAGATTGGCCAGACTGAAGCCACTCCTCAGTAAAAGGCATATGGTGGCCTGCTTGGAGTTTGCCAAAAGGCAACTAAAGAGAAACAAGATTCTCTGGTCTGATGAAACCAAGATTGAACTCTTTGGCCTGAATGCCAAGCGTCACGTCTGGAGGAAACCTGGCACCATCCCTACGGTGAAGCATGGTGGTGGCGGTATTATGCTGTGGGGATGTTATTCAGAGGCAAAGGGGACGATTTAATTCATTTTAGAATAAGGCTGTAACATAACAAAGTGTTAAAAGTCAAGGGGTCTGAATACATTCCGAATGCGCTGTACCTGAACTCTTTTGTTTGAGTCTGAAGTCATTGTAATAACATTTTGTGGTATCAGAAAGTTATTAAAATACATGTATGAGTTATTATAATAATCATACCTTCTATTTTTACCTTCAATGGCACTAGCTAAATAGCCTTGTTCAAACCTGTAAAACTGGTTGGTTGGAAAAACAACACCTTTTATTTAGCCAGTGGTTCCCAACCTTGTTTCGGTGACTCTACCACCAAATGAATTTGACGCTGCCCCGAGTACCACTGGAGTACCCCTGAAGTACCCCCTCATGTGCATTTGACCAAAAATGATTTGGTCTCATGAGTCTTCAGTACCCCTGGTTGGGAATCATTGTTTTAGCCTACAGTGGAAAACCAACATCACCTTACTGTACTTTTGTCAACTGGCCATCTAGATAATTAGGCAAGTTAGCGTAGTAACTACGACAATATTACAATGCTAATCAAACTAACTTACAACACCACGCTGAAAAGTACGTAGCTAAACAGTATTCTATAAGCTATAGGTATCAAATGGGCTGTCATGCAGGACAACTCTCCCATTATTTCTAGAACAATCAGATGTCGGCTAGCTAGCCAGCAAGCAAAGTTATTTTGTTTGTTTGTCAAAGACACTGCTCTGATTAAGTTATTTCCATATACTTACATTTCCTATACAGTCCGTTAGATTTGGTGGTGGTCCCTTCGGTTTTCCTCGACCAAAAATACGGTTCATTCTGAAATAAATAACCAATAACTCAAAACAACAAAGAATCTATCTCCCCGTCAAAAAAATAAGGCAAACCCGGAAGCAACATTGAGCTGACGTCACATGATTTACTTCTACAAAAATCTTCCACCGCCCTACAGCAGGAATGTGGTGCTAAATATTATTTTATTTAGTTACATTCTCAAGTCATGTCGTTTATAACAAACACTTAAAGACGAACATATAGAAATATATTTTTTTTTGGTGGTTTACTGAGAGGCAAGAGGTCATTCAAGAAATGTGCAATCTTTGTATTTATTTTGCCATATCACCATCTGCTGGATGGTTGATTGAGTAGTACATGTGCAGCATAAAATAGACTAGGCCTGCTAAATATATATGTTAGGAAATTTAACAGATTAAAATGTAAGGATAAAGAGATGAATAACAATAAAACATGTTGAAATTAACAAACAAAAAGTTGTTTTTAATTGAGAAAAGATAGCAATACAGTAGTTGTTATTCAGTATAGGCTACATCATGTTACCTGATGCAATTGCTGTACAATAGGATCTTGTTGCCATCTAATGCACATTCAAATGTCATAATCAACACTGCAGAGCTCTCCCTGTCCTCTGCCGTGCCCTGATTGTAATTACTGCCGAAGATATCTGGTTATGTTCATGTACACCCTGGCCCATCTACTGTTGCTAGCCCCAACTCTGACTTTTGCTCTGATATCTGTTCCACTGATTTCTGCTCTCGTAAAAGCCTGGGTTTTCTGCACCTTAACACAAGAAGCTTATTACCTAAAATGGATCAATTGAAAGTGTGGGTTCACAGCTCGAATCCAGACGTGTTGGTCATTACTGAGACGTGGTTAAGAAAGAGTGTTTTGAACACTGATGTTAACCTTTCTGGTTAGAACCTTTTTTGGAAAGACAGATCTTCCAAAGCTGGTGGAGTTGCAATCTTTACCAAGGAACACCGTCAGTGCTCGGTTGTCTCCACCAAGTCTGTTCCCAAACAATTTAATTTGCTGGTTTTAAGCATTGCACTTTCAAATAGCTCTTTGTTGACTGTTGCTAAGTGTTATCATCAACCATCAGCACCTGGGCCTGTACCCTAAATGCCCTAAGCTCTCTCCTGGCCCCTTACACTAAGTCTGAATTTGTCCTGTTAGGTGACATAAACTGGGACATGCTTATATTACCTGACCAAGTCCTAAAGCAATGGAACTCCCTAAATCTTTCTCAGATTATTACCAATCCCACGAGGTTTGACTCCAAACACCCAGAAAAGGCTACTCTCCCTGATGTTATCCTCACAAATAATCCGAATAGGTATCAGTCTGGTGTTTTCTGTAATGACCATAGTGATCACTGTTTTACAGCCTGTGTTCAGAATGGCTGCTCAGATAAACGACCTGTCCTGATTTGTCATTGGCGCTTGCTAAAAAACTTTAGTGAGAAAGCCTTCCTTCATGACCTGGCCTCTGTAAATTGGTATAGAATCACCTTGATCCCCTCTGTCGAATACTCTTGGACCTTCTTTTTTAAATATTTTCAGTGGTATTGTTAACAAACATTGGCGCATAAATAACATTTGAATTAAAAACAGGTTCTGCCCCTGGTTCGACTGTGATCTGGCAAAGTTACTCCACCTCAAGAATTCCATTTGGCGAAAGGCTGACTGGCTCTCGTTCAGGTAAATGAGAAATAAGTGCACTCAGGCTATCTGGAAGGCCAAAGTTAGTTACTTTAAGGAGCAGGTCTTTCTCTGTGGGTCTAACCCCAAGAAGTTTTGGAAAATGGTTAAATACCTGAAGAATAAACACTCCTCCTCACAGCTGCCCATGTCCCTTAATGTTGATTATGTGGTTGTTAACGACAAGGGGCACATGGCTGAGCTCTTAAATCACCACTTCAGGATTCCTATTTGACTCAGCCATGCCTCATTGCCTGTCCAACATTTCCTAATCTCCCTCTTTTCCCCCTGCCCTGCTACAAAGTTTCTCCCTGCAGGCGGCCACTGAGTATGAGGTGCTAAAGGACCTCCTTAAATTTGACCTCCAAAAATCATCTGGGTCAGATGGTTTAGACCCTTTCTTCTTTAAGGTTACTGCCCCTATCATCAGCAAGCATATCTCTGACCTTTTTAACCTGTATCTCCTCTCTTTTGAGGTTCCCATTGCTTGAACGGCAGCCACGATGTATCCTTTATTTGACGGGGGAGATCAAGCTCATCCTAATTTCTGGTGTATAGACCAATTTCTATTTTGCCCTGTTTGGAAAAAAGTGTAAAAAAAAAAAGTGTTGGAAAAAATTTAGCGATAATCAACTGACTGGCTTTCTTGAGGTCTATAGTATTCTCTCTGGTATGCAATCTGGTTTCCGCTCAGGTTATGGATGTTTGACTGTAACTTTAAAGATCCTAAATGATGTCACCATTGCCCTTGATTCTAAGCAATGTTGTGCTGCTAGTGTTATTGACTTGGCCAAAGCTTTTGATACAGTAGACCCTTCAATTCTTGTGGGCCGGCTAAGGAGTATTGGTGTCTTTGAGGGGTCTTTAGCCTGGTTTGCCAGCTACCTCTCTCAAAGAGTGCAGTGTATAAAGTCAGAATATCTGCTGTCTCAGCCACTGCCTGTCACTAAGGGAGTACACCAAGGCTCGATCCCCACGCTCTTCTCAATTTACATCAACCACATAGCTGAGGCAGTAGGAAGCTCTCTCATCCATTTATATTCAGATGATACAGTCTTATACTCAGTTGGCCCCTCACCGGATTTTGTGTTAAACCCTCTACAACAAAGCTTTCTTAGTGTCCAACAAGCTTTCTCTACCCTTAACCTTGTTCTGAACACCTCCAAAACAAAGGTAATGTGTTTGGTAAGAAGAATGCCCCTCTCCTCACCAGTGGGATTGCTACCTCTGAGGGTTTAGAGCTAGAAGTAGTCACATCACACAAGTACTTGGGAGTAGGCTAAGGTTTACAGAGATGTCCCACCCCCCGTCCTTGTCCTCTTCCCCCTCCTTGTCCTCGTCCCCCTCTTACTCCTCTCTCTCCAAAATTGGCCTCCATTGTTGTCCAAACCAAGAAAGCCAACCTGAAGCCTATTTGCAGTGCTCAAGCTCTGATTTCTAAGTGAAGAAATGAGCTATAAGTGTTTTCACACGTCAGCACTGGGTGTAGGCAATCGGTAAATGAGTGTGGCATTTGGAATAGCAGTGTTTCCCAAACGAAACACAAGACCTGTTCGTTTTGAATGACAGCTCTAATTTGAGAGCAGTAGCTACTATCGAAATATCACAAGGTTTATGAGTTGTGTCAGAAAAAAAGAGACTGTTAGTTACTTGATGAAGAAACTCACACTGTAAGGACTGTTCTCTAGTCTCGGGCTCTGGAGGCAGTAAAACATCCACTGAATTCACTACAAACACACAGATATTTACGGAGAGAGAGAATATTATCAGCATACCATATTGTAGAGAGAGAGAGCGAGAGAGAGAGGATAATTGACACAATGTTTTTGTGATCAAATGTTTTTTATTAATGTCAGAAGACTTGAATACTGATATAGATAATAAAGTATAATTGACTAAATGTATACAGTTGAATTTGGAAATGTACATACACATTAACCAAATAAGTTCAATCCTAGTAAAAATTTACATTATTTTAAGAATGTGAAATGTCAGCTTTTATTTCTTTCATCACATTCCCAGTGGGTCAGAAGTTTACATACATTCAATTAATATTCGGTAGCATTTCCTTTAAATTGTTTAACATGGGTCAAACATTTTGGGTATCCTTCCACAAGCTTCTCCCAAGGATGAACCAGACCTGTGGAAGTCTTCTTTCTGAGGTCTTGGCTGATTTCTTTTGATTTTCCTATGATGTCAAGCAAAGAGGCAATGAGTTTGAAGGTAGGCCGTAAAGTACATCCACAGGTACACCTCCAAATTGACACAAATAGTTAGTTAGTTATATTAGTTAGCCTATCAGAAGCTTCTAAAGCCATGACATCATTTTCTGGAATTTTCCAAGCTGTTTAAAGGCACAGTCGATGATATGTAGTTACATTTTTTCCCAATATGTTTGCGCATTGGTTATAGCCTGACCCATCACATTCTGTTTCAAATAGCACATCTATAGAAACAGAACATGACAAATGCCAAGTCTTGCTAAGTTTGTCGTTTGTATTAATTGCAGTCGTTGGTCCTCCTCAGTTAACTTACAAATTCAAACATTCAAAAGAGTGAATCCAAAGTGAAGTAATCTAGCTTGCTTACATTTTAATTAATGATTGAGGAATTAAATAAATTCACCAAGAGTGTCATTGTAGACACAGCTAAATATAATCTTCTTTATTTACTTATGTAGTTCATAGCATAAACACTCAAAGACAAACATATTGAAATACTGTTTATTGTTGGTGGTTTGCTGAGTGGCAAGAGGTAAATCAAGAAATACTTAATATTGTATTGTTTGTTACAGTATATCTCCATCTGCTGGACGGTTGATTGAGTAGTAAATCTGCAATATCAGAGTATATACAGTACATAGGCCTAGATAGATTTGAGAAAACTAAACAAATTCAAGGATCAATAGGTATTCAATAATACAACTGATTGAAATTAACAAACAATGATTTTTTATTATAGAGAAAATATATCAATACAGCAGTCGTTTTTTAGTTTAGACTTCATCAAAGAAAGAATACATCAATATGGATGTGATTTAAACCTAGACTAAATTAAAGATTCAATCAATCAAAATAAATTGTACATACCAAACTATAAGAGCATTAACCGTCATTCTAATATGGGGAACTCTACAGTTTACACAGCACAGCAGAATCATTTTTGTACCCAACCCATATCCCAGGATTGAGGGGTTTAGTGAATGTGGTTTCGACTCTGTGGAGGAGGGTCATTGTGTCAGAGACGCTGTAGAAGGACAGAGTACCTGCCTTATGATCCAGGTACACTCCTACTCTGGAGGACTGAGGGCCTGATACTTTAGTCTCAACATTATTGTGTCTGAAAATATAACCTTTACTAGAGCACTTTAAACCCCACGACTTGTCATTGTATCCAAATCTAGAGCCATTAACCTTCCCCACTCTACTTATGTCTTTATACGTCACTGCTGTAAAAACAGTCCCATGATAACACTCCACCTCCCAATAACAGCGTCCAGATAGACACTCTCTACAAAGGACCTGCCACCAATCAGTGAATCTGTCTGGATGGTCAGGATTCGGATCGTTAACAGCCTTAACAACTGTCACCTTTCTGTTTCCCTCAGACAGAGAGGGATTTCTGTGCTGTGTTTGGGTCCAGTGTGAGCTGGCAGGAATCTGGGGGAAGAGCAGAGACAAATGAGGAGAGTTAGAACAGTAAGTTAAGGTACATACTGTATTGTATCTACCCTGTCTTTGATTACAACAGAGCAGAGATCAATGCACCACCGCTAACTAGCTAGCCATTTCACATCCGTTACACTATATCACAAGGTTTGTGAATAGTGTCAGAAAAAAAGAGACCGTTAGTTACTTGGTGAAGAAACTCACATTGTAAGAAACATTCTCTAGTCTTGGGCTCTGGAGGCAGTAAAACATCCACTGAATTCACTACAAACACATTCACAGAGAGAGAGAGAATATTATCAGCATACCATATTGCACATGTATAAAGTGATGACTATAGGACCTCTGATTTGTCTAAACTAGGTGTTCTTACACTATGTATTGTGTTAGTATCATTTTCAACTCACCTATGGTGGAGATCTTGGTCCATTCTCCTTTAAGGAAGTCTTCTAGTTTCTCTCTGACATCAGAAACAGCCTTATTCACATCTCCAAAGTACTGAAGAGGATGGATAACGATGCTGGGTAAGTCTGAAGAGACACTGGGACTGGAGAGAGACTGATAACTCTGTAGAGAGACAGAGAGAGTGTGAGAGAGAGAGAGAACAGATGACTGCCACAATGTATTTTGTGATCATATGTTTTTTTAATGGATGTCAGAAAACATGAATACTGATATAACGAATAGAGTATAACTGACAAAATGTACAGTTTCACAAGAAGTTAATTTCTGTATCACCTGTATCAAGGCAGTTTAGTTACCTGGAGGAAATGGATGGGATCCTCTGTGTGTGAGAGCTGCTCCAGCTCAGCGTTTCTCCTCCTCAGCTCAGCTATCTCCTGCTCCAGTTGCTCCAGGAGTCCATCAGCTTGACTCACTTGAGCCTTCTCTTGGTCTCTGATCAACTCCTTCAATTCAGAGCGCCGTCTCTCAATAGAGTGGATCAGCTCAGTAAAGATCCTATCACTGTCCTCCACTGCTGCCTGTGCAGAGTGCTGTTCAGACACAAAGAGAGAAGGTAAAAGTGGGGAATCCCTGTTCTTTGTATACAACGCAAATAGTCTGGGTATGCATTTGAATAGCTATTCAGGAGTCTTATGGCTTGGGGGTAGAAGCTGTTAAGAAGCCTTTTGGACCTAGACTTGGTGCTCCGGCACCACACTGCCAGGTCTCCGACCTCCTCCCTATAGGCTGTCTCATCATTGTCGGTGATCAGGCCTACCACTGTTGTGTCGTCGGCAAACTTAATGATGGTGTTGGAGTCGTGCTTGGCCATGCAGTCATGGGTGAACTGTGAGTACTGGAGGGGACTGAGCATACACCCCTGAGGGTCCCCTGTGTTGAGGATCAGCGTGGCAGATGTGTTGTTACCTACCCTTACCACCAGGGGGCGGCTCGTCAGGAAGTCCGGGATCCAGTTGCAGAGGGAGGTGTTTTTCCGGGGTCCTTAGCTTAGTAATGAGATTTGAGAGCACTGTGGTGTTGAACACTAAGCTGTAGTCAATGAACAGCATTCTCACATAGGTGTTCTATTTGTCCAGGTGGGAAAGGGCAATGTGGAGTGCAATAGAGATTCCATCATCTGTTGATCTGTTGGTGCGATATGCAAATTGGGGGAAAAAGTGGGTCTAGGGTTTCTGGGATAATGGTGTTGATGTGAGCCATGACCAGCCTTTCGAAGAACTTCATGGCAACAGACGTGAGTGCTGCATGTCAGTAGTGTTGCATAATGAGTAGTGTGTTACTAATGGTTTTCTTTGAGACTGTGGTCCCAGCTCTCTTCAGGTCATTGACCAGGTCCTGCCGTGTAGTTCTGGGCTGATCCCTCACCTTCCTCATGATCATTGATGCCCCACGAGGTGAGATCTTGCATGGAGCCCCAGACCGAGGGTGATTGACCGTCATCTTGAACTTCTTCCATTTTCTAATAATTGCGCCAACAGTTGTTGCCTTCTCACCAAGCTGCTTGCCTATTGTCCTGTAGCCCATCCCAGCCTTGTGCAGGTCTACAATTTTATCCCTGATGTCTTTACACAGCTCTGTGGTCTTGGCCATTGTGGAGAGGTTGGAGTCTGTTTGATTGAGTGTGTGGACAGGTGTCTTTTATACAGGTAACGAGTTCAAACAGGTGCAGTTAATACAGGTAATGAGCGGAGAACAGGAGGTTTCTTAAAGAAAAACTAACAGGTCTGTGAGAGCCGGAATTCTTACTGGTTGGTAGGTGATCAAATACTTATATCATGCAATAAAATGCAAATTAATTACTTAAAAATCATACAATGTGATTTTCTGGATTTTTTTTAGATTCCGTCTCTCACAGTTGAAGTGTACCTATGATCAAAATTACAGACCTCTACATGCTTTGTAAGTAGGAAAACCTGCAAAATCGGCAGTGTGTCAAATACTTGTTCTCCCCACTGTATGTGGTCAGTTGTTAAACGTCTCTCTTTAATCTAGGTAACTTTATGCATTTAGTTTACTCATCTCTGTCTTTCTATGACAGTGTAGAAGTAGTACCATAACCAGTCCAGGAAACTGGCCCAAGAATCTGATCATGGACTCAAAAAATAAATAATAGCACTGCAGAATTGATTTATAATGATCCAGATTACTTTAAAAGAAAAACTGGGCCCTGGTCAATAAAACTTACCTTGAGAGACTCCACAGCCTGTTGGAGCTCCTTCAGCTCCTTCTCTCTCTCCTGGATTCTCTGCTGGAGCTTCTGCTGACTCATCCCCAGCTGACTCTATGGAGAAACACTGTTCATTGAGCTATCAATGTTTATTTGTCCAGTAGTGCAATAGTATAGTATTATGATTTAGTAGGAATTATATTGTAATAGAAGTCCCTTTGCAAAATGATATATCTATGATTTTAGTTGAATTATTATGTTTGTTTGCAGTACTCATATCATATAGCTTAATCTGAACTTTGGACTCTTAAGAAAATAATGGTGTATGACTACAGAAAATTATGATACATTTAGAGATTATTTTTCATGAAACTAAATATATGTTTATATATATCTTTATATTCAAACAGCTCTCCTGCTGTATATTTAATCATTTGTTTATCAGAGTCACCAACAAGTTATTCTAGTCTAACCTGTTTCTCGGTCCTCTCCGCTGCAGCTGACACTGTATCATGGCCTTTATGATCATCCACCATACACAGATAACAGATACAATTCTGATCGGTACGACAGTAAATCTTCAGCAGTTCGTCATGACGGGAGCAGATGTTCTCCTGTAGCTGTGTGGAGGCTTTGACCAGCTTGTGCTTCTTTAGTCCAGGGACACTATAGTGAGGCTGGAGGTGAGTCTTGCAGGAAGACACCAGACACACCAGACAGGACATGAGGGCTTTCTGCTTTCTGGTCCCAGGGCAGAAATCACATGCCACATCTCCAGGTCCAGCATAGCACAGATCAGGGGGAGCAGCCTGAAGTCCTGTCTTCTTCAGTTTCTCCACTACCTCAGCCAACATGTTATTTTTTCTCAGAGCAGGCCTTGGAGTGAAGGTCTGTCTGCACTGAGGACAGCTGTAGACCCCCTTCAGATCATCCTGATCCCAGCAGCCCTCAATACAGCTCCTACAGTAACTGTGTCCACATGGAGTAGTGACTGGCTCCTTCAGTAGTTCCAGACAGACAGAACAAGAGAACTGGTCCTGGTCCAGCAGAACTGCCTGCTGAGCCATTTGGATGGTTGTTGTTCACTTTCACACAGACAAACGACACCGAGATTCAGTTAAGTTTTGTTTTCCCGGAAGAGAGTTTGTGGGAGGGACTTCCTGGTTCTGCCAGAAGGTGGAGTTAGTTAGAGGGAGGGAGATAGAGAGGAATGTAGTCCGATGCAATAATGAATATCCTGTTGCCTCGGCTGGTTTACAGGTCTATGCTGCTTTGTGACATATACTTCTGCAGCATGTTCCTATACCTTTTCAAAAATACTGCAGATTGTAGAAAGTGCAAGATTAACTGCTATTTTGAGCAATTTGATTGTCACGTTCTGACCTTAGTTCCTTTGTTTTGTCTTTTGTTTTAGTATGGTCAGGGCGGGAGTTGGGTGGGTTGTCTATGTTAGTTTTTCTATGATTTTCTCTTTCTGTGTTTGGCCTGGTATGGTTCTCAATCAGAGGCAGCTGTCATTCGTTGTCCCTGATTGAGAACCATATTTAGGTAGCCTGTTTTCGATTGTGTTTTGTGGGTTGCTATTTTCAATCTTTGTGTGTCTGCACAAGACAGAACTGTTTCGGTTGTTTCTTTGTTGTTTGTTATTCAGTGTTCAGTTTTTTCATTAAATAAGATGAACACTTACCACGCTGCGCTTTGGTCATCACCTTCTTCCCACGACAGCCGTTACATTGAAAGGTTAATTCAATATCCACATGCAAATAACCCTTGATATGATACATTTGTAGTAGTAATGGGGAGAAGTTTATTGAGAGAGAAATATTATTACATTCTCAGTTCAGTCAATGAGATGCAGTTACGTTTTTTTTCCAGTATCTTTGTGCATTGGTCATAGTACATCTATGGAAACAGAACAGGACAAATGCCAGGACTTGCTAAATTTGTTTGGTTGTTTGTATAAATTGCAGTCGTTGGTCCTCCTCAGTTAACTTACAAATTCAAACATTCGAAAGAGTGAATCCAAAGTGAAGTAATCTAGCTTGCTTACATTTTACTTAATGATTGAGGAATGAAAGTAAAAAGGAGTAAAAATTCACCAAGAGTGTCATTGTAGACACAGCTAAAAATGATCTTCTTTATTTACTCATGTAGTTCATAGCATAAACACTCAAAGACAAACATATTGAAATACTGTTTATTGTTGGTGGTTTGCTGAGTGGCAAGAGGTAAATCAAGACATGTTTAATATTGTATTGTTTGTTACAGTATATCACCATCTGCTGGACGGTTGATTGAGTAGTAAATCTGCAACATCAGAGTATATACAGTACATAGGCCTGGATAGATTTGAGAAAACTAAACAGATTCACATTCAAGGATCAATAGGTATTCAATAATACAACTGATTGAAATTAACAAATCTTTATTTAAAAAAAAAGACAATACAGCAGTCGTTTTTTAGTTTAGATTTCATCAAAGTGAGAATACATCAATATGGATGTGATTTAAACCTAGACTAAATTAAAGATTCAATCAATCAAAATAAATTGTACATACCAAACTATAAGAGCATTAACCGTCATTCTAATATGGGGAACTCTACAGTTTACACAGCACAGCAGAATCATTTTTGTACCCAACCCATATCCCAGGATAGAGGGGTTTAGTGAATGTGCTTTCGACTGTGTGGAGGAGGGTCATTGTGTCAGAGACGCTGTAGAAGGACAGAGTACCTGCCTTGTGATCCAGGTACACTCCTACTCTGGAGGACTGAGGGCCTGATACTTTAGTCTCAACATTATTGTGTCTGAAACGATAACCATTACCAGAGAACTCTAGACCCCAAGACTTGTCATTGTATCCGAATCTGGACTCATTAACCATCCGTATTCTACTTATGTCTTTATATGAGACTGCTGTAACAGTCCCATGATAACACTCCACCTCCCAGTAACAGCGTCCAGACAGACCCTCTCTACAAAGGACCTGCCACCAATCAGTGAATCTGTCTGGATGGTCAGGATTTGGATCGTTAACAGCATTAACAACTGTCACCTTTCTGTTTCCCTCAGACAGAGAGAGGGATTTCTGTGCTGTGTTTGGGTCCAGTGTGAGCTGACAGGAATCTGGGAGAAGAGCAGAGACCAAAGAGAGGAGTTAGAACAGTAAGTTAAGGCACATACTATACTGTATCTACCCTGTCTTTGATTACAGCAGAGCAGAGATCATCGAGAGCAGTATCTACTATTGAAGTATCACAAGGTTTGTGAGGAGTGTCAGAAAAAGGAGGCTGTTAGTTACTTGAGGAAGAAACTCACATTGTAAGAAGTGTTCTCTGTTCTTGGGCTCTGGAGACAGTACATCATTCACTGAATTCACTACAAAGATACAACATATTATCAACATACCGTGTTGTACATGGTCTGAAGTGGGTGTTCTTATGTATTGTGTTAGTATTACTTTAAACCCACCTATGGTGGAGATCGTGATCCATTCTCCTTTAAGGAAGTCTTCTAGTTTCTCTCTGACATCAGAAACAGCCATATTCACATCTCCAAGGAACTGAGGACGTTTATCAATGCTGGGTGAGTCTGAAGAGACACTGGGACTGGAGAAAGACAGATAACTCTAGAGAGAAAGAGAGAGTGAGAGAGAGAATAATAAAAATAATAAAAAATTGTTCTCTAATATTTGTATTAATAACAGATGTCAGCAATCATGACTACAAATATACGGAATTAAATATAATAGACAAAATGTATAGTTTCACAACAAGTTTATTTCTGTATCACCTGTATCAAGGAAGTTTAGGTACCTGGAGGAAATGGATATGATCCTCTGTGTGTGAGAGCTGCTCCAGCTCAGCGTTTCTCCTCCTCAGCTCAGCTATCTCCTGCTCCAGCTGCTCCAAGAGTCCATCAGCTTGACTCACTTGAGCCTTCTCCTGGTCTCTGATCAGCTCCTTCACCTCAGAGCACCTTCTCTCAATGGAGTGGATCAGCTCAGTAAAGATCCTATCACTGTCCTCCACTGCTGCCTGTGCAGAGTGCTGTTCAGGCACAAAGAGAGAAGAGAAGGCTCCATGTTAAGTCGAATACTTTTTCCCCAGGCCATTTTATTACAGAGGAATAAGGTTCTACCTAGAAGCCTTTTCATCTGAATAAGCTTTCAGTCTATCCACCCCAATGAAACCCAGAAACAATACAAGTACAATAAACAACAATCAAAATCATAGGTACAACCGACTGTAAGTGAACTAATGCAAAGAACAGAGATTCCCAATTACCCACAACCCAACCCTCCAGCAAAATGTACAACCTAGAAGTTAAAGGGTTCTAGGTAGAAACCTTCATAGAGGCCCACATAAATACTATTCACTGATTGTACAAAACATTAAGAACACCTTAATATTGTGTTGCACTTGACCCCCCCCCCCCCCCCCTTGCCCTCTGAACAGCCTTGGAACATGGACACTACAAGCTGTCGAAAGACTTCCACAGGGATGTGGCCCATGTTGTCTCCAATGCTTCCCACAGTTGGCTGCATATCCTTTGGGTGGTAGACCATTCTTGATACACACAGGAAACTGTTGAGCATGAAACACCCAGCAGCGTTGCAGTTCGTGACAAAAACCAGTGCACCTACAACCATACCCCGTTCAAAGGCACTTCAATCTTTTGTCTTTCCCATTCACCTTCTGAATGACACACACACAATCCATGTCTCAATTGTCTCAAGGTTTAAAAATCCTTCTTTAACCTGTCTCCTCCCCTTCATCTACACTGACTGAAGTGGATTTCACAAGTGACATCAATGAGGGATCATAGCTTTCACCTGGATTCACCTGGTCAGTCTATATCATGGAAAGAGCAGGCATCCTTAATGTTTTGCACACTCAGTGTATATTACCTCAGTTACCTCAAGTACCTCGTACCCCTGCACATTGACTGGGTGCGGTATTCCTTGTAATAGCCTCATTATTGTTATTTAATTGTGTTACTATATACTTTTATTTTTAATAGTACAGTTTTCTTACTTTTTAACTCTGCATTGTTGGGAAAGTGTTCGTAGGTAAGAATTTCACTATGAAGTCTGCACCTGTTGTATTTGGCAAATGTGACAAATACAATTGTGATTATTACTTACTACAGTGTTTTGGGGGGTAGATAATATTGAAGTATTCACAATAGTATTTCAGTATATTACAACATTTTATAGTAAGTACTACACATGATCGACAGATACTTGTGTTTAGTATAGTATTCTACAGTATACTACAGTTTCTATATAATTAAATGGTAAGTACTGTAATATTCTATCGTAAACTGTAGTATTTTTCATTCGGGGGTACTGGGTAGAACCCTTTCCAGAGGGTTCTACCTAGAATCATAAAGGGCCTAGAATCAGAAACGGTCCTACTTAAACAGGTTTAAGAACCCTTAATGGTTCCGTTTTATAAGAGTGTATTTCATCTCTGACTGGGAGCCCAGAGAGCCTGTTCCCCACAGTGAGTCTCTGTAGATTAGAGAGTGTCCTCTCTCTCTGAATGACTGACTGGAGGAGGGAAGTGAAATGGTGCATCTCCAGTCCTCTGTGCCAAGTTTTTCAAAAGTTATCTGATCGGATTTCGGAAATCGGATAGGATTAAATGTCAACATAATCTCAAAAATAGTGATTAGGATGGTTTTAATGCTGATAATCAGGATGATCTTAATCCCACTGGAAACGGTGGATTCAGGGTGGATTTAGAAAGGTAAAAGGCACGACAACGAATACATGTCAATGGAACTAAGGGGAGGAGGTTTAAAAAAAAAGAAAAACGAAGGTTCATTATGTTAAATTGACCCCGCAGTATAGTTTCTTCGTCAATTGTTATATGTCTCTCTTTAATCTAGGTACCTTTATGCATTTAGTTTACTCATCTCTGTGTCCCTATGACAGCATAGAAGTAGTACCATAACCAGTCCAGGAAACTGGCCCAAGAAACAGGTAGAGAGATCTGATCATGAATTGAAAAAAAAAGAATAATGATCCAGATTGAATTTTTGGAAAAACTGGCCCCTGGTCAATAATACTTACCTTGAGAGACTCCACAGCCTGTTGGAGCTCCTTCAGCTCCTTCTCTCTCTCCTGGATTCTCTGCTGGAGATTCTGCTGACTCATCCCCAGCTGACTCTATGGAGAAACACTGTTCATTGAGCTATCAAGGTTTATTTGTCCAGTAGTGCAATAGTATAGTATTATGATATAGGACCATAGAGAGTATAATTTAAATTGTAATAGAAGTCCCACTGCAAAATGATTTATCTATGTTGTTAGTTGAATTATTATGTTTCTTTACAGTACTCATATCATATAGCTTAAACAGAACTTTGGACTCAAAAGAAAATGATGGTGTGTGACAACAGCTAATGGTGATACATTTAGACAATGTTTTTCATGTAACTAATTATATGTGTTTATCTCATATTCAAACAGCTCTCCTGCTGTATATTTAATCATTTGTTTATCAGAGTCACCAACAAGTTATTCTGGTCTAACCTGTTTCTCGGTCCTCTCCGCTGCAGCTGAGACTGTATCATGGCCTTTGTGATCATCCACCATACACAGATAACAGATACAATTCTGATCGGTACGACAGTAAATCTTCAGCAGTTCGTCATGACGGGAGCAGATGTTCTCCTGTAGCTGTGTGGAAGCTTTGACCAGCTTGTGCTTCTTTAGTGCAGGGACACTATAGTGAGGCTGGAGGTGAGTCTTGCAAGAAGACACCAGACACACCAGACAGGACATGAGGGCTTTCTGCTTTCTGGTCCCAGTGCAGAAATCACATGCCACATCTCCAGGTCCAGCATAGCCCAGATCAGGGGGATCAGCCGGAAGTCCTGTCTTCTTCAGTTTCTCCACCACTTCAGCCAACATGTTATTCTTTCTCAGAGCAGGCCTTGGAGTGAAGGTCTGTCTGCACTGAGGACAGCTGTAGATCCCCTTCAGATCATCCTGATCCCAGCAGCCCTCAATACAGCTCCTACAGTAACTGTGTCCACAGGGAATAGTGACTGGCTCCTTCAGTAGATCCAGACAGACAGAACAAGAGAACTGGTCCTGGTCCAGCAGAACTGCCTGCTGAGCCATTTGGACGGTTGTTGCTCACTTTCACACGGACAAACGGCACCGAGATTCAGATAAATTTTGTTTTCCCAGAAGAAAGTTTGTGGGAGGGGGAGGGACTTCCTGGTTCTGCCAGAAGGTGGGGTTAGTTAGCGGGAGGGAGATAGAGGAATGTCGTCCGATGCAATAAAGAATATCCTGTTGTCTCGGGTGGTTTACAGGTCTACGCTGCTTTGTGACATATACTTCTGCAGCCTGGGTTGGAATCCAGCCCACTGCTATTTCAACACACTTTCCTCCAGAGCCATATATTTAGAGATGTAACAATTATTCTCAGGGGTTGCTCCAGTAACATGAATTGTGATCCTGGACTAAACATGAGGGGTTTCTGGTCGAAGCCTGAAGTCCCGTTTACTACATATTATCCAGATATAAATGTATACTGGATATTGAAACATAATGTAAAGTGAATGATTGATATACCTCTGTGTCCAGAATTCATTGTATACTATTATGGGTATGAATATTATGGGTAGCCAATATACAATGAACCATTAAAAGGTACATTGTGTTCCTAGTCCAAATGTGTTATTTTTCTGATGTCTACATTAGAGTTCACTAGATAAACTAAAGGGTACTAATGCAGGATGAGAAATAATGAAAACCATCACTATTTCAATGTCCATTTTCTGGAGTCGTTATTCAAAATAAGAGGCAAATAGAGCTGTCTATGAATGTAGCATGTTTCTTTACCTTTTCAAAAATACTGCGATTGTAAGAAGGGACAGATTAGATGCTATTTTGAGCTATTTAAAAGTTTAGTTCAATGTCCACATGCAAATATCCTTTGATATGATGAATCAATGTGCATTGGCCATAGCCTGACCAATCACAGTCTCTCTTAAAACGTACAGCTATGGAAACAGAACAGGACAAATGCCACGTCTTATAAAAAACTCAGACCATGTTGTTTGGTTGTTTGTATAAAGTGCAGTAGACTGCCTTCCTCGGTTAACTTTAATATAAAATATTTCAAAGAATGAATCCAAAGTGAAGTCTTCTAGCTCGCTTATATTTTACTTAATGATCATGAATGAAATAAAATGGAGTAAACATTCACCTAGTGTCAGGGTAGACACGGCACACACACACACACACACACACACACACACACACACACACACACACACACACACACACACGTACCTCAACACACATGCACCCCACTCACAGGCACGCACACACGCATACACACTGCTGCTAAATATAAGGTTCTTTAATTGCATTGTCACTCATGTAGTTTAGAACATAAAACTTAAGGACAAAAATATAGAAATCTAGTTTATTTTGGTGGTTTACTGAGAGGCAGAGGTACTGTCAATCAAAAGACGTGGAATCATTTGATTTGATTTTGCCATATCACCATCTGCTGGGTAATTGATTGAGTAGTGATTGTTTAGCACCAGATTGATATACAATATATAGGCCTAGATATATTTGAGGACATTCAACAGATTCAAATTCAAGGATCAATAGGTAAATAATAACACAACTCATTGAACAAGATACAATACAGCGGTTGTTATTCAGAATGTACATCAAAGTGATAATACATCAATATGAATGTATAAGATTGTTGTACATACCAGACTAAAAGAGCATTAACCATCACTATGGGGAACTCTACAGTTTACACAGCTCAGCAGAATCATTTTTGTACCAAACACATAACCCGGGATAGAGGGGTTTAGTGAACGTGGTTTCGACTCTGTGGACGAGGGTCATTGTGTCAGAGACGCTGTAGAAGGACAGAGTACCTGCCTTGTGATCCAGGTACACTCCTACTCTGGAGGACTGAGGGCCTGATACTTTAGTCTCAACATTATTGTGTCTGAAACGATAACCATCACTAGAGCACTCTAGACCCCAAGACTTGTCATTGTATCCAAATCTAGAATTATTGCCCGTTTCTATTCTACTCATGTCTTTATATGAGACTGCTATAAAAACAGTCCCACAATGAAACTCTACCTCCCAGTAACAGCGTCCAGACAGACCCTCTCTACAAAGGACCTGGAACCAACCAGTGAATCTGTCTGGATGGTCAGGATTTGGATCATTAACAGCATTAACAACTGTCACCTTTCTGTTTCCCTCAGACAGAGAGAGGGATTTCTGTGCTGTGTTTGGGTCCAGTGTGAGCTGACAGGAATCTGGGAGAAGAGCAGAGACCATTGAGAGGAGTTAGAACAGTAAGTTAAGGCACATACTATACTGTATCTACCCTGTCTTTGATTACAGCAGAGCAGAGATCAATGAGAGAAGTATCTACTATTGAAATATCACAAGGTTCGTGAGGAGTGTCAGAAAAAAAGAGACTGTTAGTTACTTGGTGAAGAAACTCACATTGTAAGAAGTGTTCTCTAGTCTTGGGCTCTGGAGGCAATAAAACATCCACTGAATTCACTACAAACACACAGACATTTACGGAGAGAGAGAATATTATCAGCATACCATATTGCACATGTATAAAGTGATGACTATAGGACCTCTGATTGGTCTAAACTAGGTGTTCTTACACTATGTATTGTGTTAGTACTTTTTTCAACTCACCTCTGGTGGAGATCTTGGTCCATTCTCCTTTAAGGAAGTCTTCCAGTTTCTCTCTGACATCAGAAACAGCCGTATTCACATCTCCAAAGTACTGAAGAGGATGAATAACGATGCTGGGTAAGTCTGAAGAGACACTGGGACTGGAGAGAGACTGATAACTCTGTAGAGAGACAGAGAGAGTGTGAGAGAGAGAGAGAGCAGATGACTGCCACAATGTATTTTGTGATCATATGTTATTTTATTGATGTCAGAAAACATGAATACTGATATAAAGAATAAAGAAAATTGACAAAATGTACAGTTTCACAATAAGTTAATTTCTGTATCACCTGTATCAAGGCAGTTTAGTTACCTGGAGGAAATGGATGTGATCCTCTGTGTGTGAGAGCTGCTCCAGCTCAGCGTTTCTCCTCCTCAGCTCAGCTATCTCCTGCTCCAGTTGCTCCAGGAGTCCATCAGCTTGACTCACTTGAGCCTTCTCTTGGTCTCTGATCAACTCCTTCAATTCAGAGCGCCGTCTCTCAATGGAGTGGATCAGCTCAGTAAAGATCCTATCACTGTCCTCCACTGCTGCCTGTGCAGAGTGCTGTTCAGACACAAAGAGAGAAGAGAAGGGAAAAGTGGGGAATCCCTGTTCTTTGCATACAATGCAAATAGTCTGGGTATGCATTTGAATAGCTATTCAGGAGTCTTATGGCTTGGGGGTAGAAGCTGTTAAGAAGCCTTTGGGACCTAGACTTGGTGCTCTGGTACAACTTGCCATGCAGTTGCAGAGAGACCAGTCTATGACGGGTGGCTTCAGACTTTGACAATTATTTATGCCTTCCTCTGACACCACCTGGTATAGAGGTCCTGGATGGCAGGAAGCTTGGCCCCAGTGATGTACTGGGCCGTGCGCACTACCCTCTGTAGTGCCTTGCGGTCGGAGGCTGAGCAGTTGCCACACCAGGCGGTGACGCAACCAGTCAGGATGCTCTCGATGGTGCAGCTGTAGAACTTTTTGAAGATCTGAGGACCCATGCCAAATATTTTCAGTCTCCTGAGGTGGAATAGGCGTTGTTGTGCCCTCTTCACGACTGTCTTGGTGTGTTTGGACCATGATAGCTTTTTGGTGATGTGGACACTAAAGAACTTGAAGCTCTCAACCTGCTCTACAATAGCCCTGTTGATGAGAATGGGGGCATGCTCTGTCCTCCTTTTTCTGTAGGCCACAATCATCTCCTTTGTCTTGATCACGTTGAGGGAGAGGTTGTTATCTTGGCACCACACTGCCAGGTCTCCGACCTCCTCCCGATAGGCTGTCTCATCATTGTCGGTGATCAGGCCTACCACTGTTGTGTCATCTGCAAACTTAATGATGGTGTTGGAGTCATGCTTGGCCATGCAGTCATGGGTGAACTGTGAGTACTGGAGGGGACTGAGCATACACCCCTGAGGGTCCCCTGTTTTGAGGATCAGCGTGGCAGATGTGTTGTTACCTACCCTTACCACCAGGGGGCGGCATGTCAGGAAGTCCAGGATCCAGTTGCAGAAGGAGGTGTTTTTTCCCGGGTCCTTAGCTTAGTAATGAGATTTGAGAGCACTGTGGTGTTGAACAGTAAGCTGTAGTCAATGAACAGCATTCTCACATAGGTGTTCCTTTTGTCCAGGTGGGAAAAGGCAATGTGGAGTGCAATAGAGATTCCATCATCTGTTGATCTGTTGGTGCGATATGCAAATTGGGGGAAAAAAGTGGGTCTAGGGTTTCTGGGATAATGGTGTTGATGTGAGCCATGACCAGCCTTTCGAAGAACTTCATGGCAACAGACGTGAGTGCTGCATGTCAGTAGTTATTTAGGCAGGTTACCTTAGTATTCTTGGGCACAGGCACTATGGTGGTCTGCTTAAAACATGTTGGTATTACAGACTCGGACAGGGAGAGCTTGAAAATGTCAGTGAAGACACTTGGTTAGCGCATGCTCGCAGTACACGTCCTCGTAATCCATCTGGCCCTGCGGCCTTGTGAATGTGACCTGTTTAAAGGTCTTACTCACATAGGCTGCAGAGAGCGTGATCACACAGTCTTCCAGAACAGCTGGTGCTCTCATGCATGTTTCAGTGTTATTTGCCTCAAAGCAAGCATAGAAGTAGTTTAGCTCATCTGGTTGGCTCGTGTCACTGGGCAGCTCTCGGCTGTGCTTCCCTTTGTAGTCTGTAATGGTTTGCAAGACCTGCCACATCTGACGAGCGTCAGATCCGGTGTAGTACGATTCGATCTTAGTCCTGTATTAATTTGCCTGTTTAATGGTTTGTCAGAGGGCATAGCGGGATTTCTTATAAGCTCCCGGGTTAGAGTCTCGCTGCTTGAAAGCGGCAGCTCTATCCTTTAGCTCAGTGCCAATGTTGCCTGTAATCCATGGCTTCTGGTTGGGGTATGTACGAACGGTCACTGTGGGACGACGTCATCAATTCACTTATTGATGAAGCCAATGACTGATGTGGTGTATTCCTCAATGACATCGGAGGAATCCCGGAAAATTATTCCAGTCTTCGCTAGCAAAACAGTCCTGTAGCTTAACATCTGCTTCATCTGACCACGTTTTTATTGATCTTGTCACTGGTGCTTCCTGCTTTAATTTTTGCCTGTAGGCAGGAATCAGAAGGATATACAGTATATCACAAAAGTGAGTACACCCCTCACATTTTTGTAAATATTTGAGTATATCTTTTCATGTGACAACACTGAAGAAATTACAATTGCTACAATGTAAAGTAGTGAGTGTACAGCTTGTATAACAATGTACATTTGCTGTCCCCTCAAAATAACTCAACACACAGCCATTAATGTCTAAACCGCTGGCAACAAAAGTGAGTACACCCCTCAGTGAAAATGTCCAAATTGGGCCCAAAGTGTCAATATTTTGTGTGGCCACCACAATCTTTCAGCACTGCCTTAACCCTCTTGGGCATGGAGTTCACCAGAGTTTCACAGGTTGCCACTGGAGTCCTCTTCCACTCCTCCATGACGACAACGGAGCTGGTGGATGTTAGAGACCTTGCACTCCTCCACCTTCCGTTTGAGGATGACCCACAGATGCTCAATAGGGTTTAGGTCTGGAAACATGCTTGGCCAGTCCATCACCTTTACCCTCAGCTTCTTTAGCAAGGCAGTGGTCGTCTTGGAGGTGTGTTTGGGGTCGTTATCATGTTGGAATACTGCCCTGCGGCCCAGTCTACGAAGGGAGGGGATCATGCTCTGCTTCAGTATGTCACAGTACATGTTGACATTCATGGTTCCCTCAATGAACTGTAGCTCCCCAGTGCCGGAAGCACTCATGCATCCCCAGACCATGACACTCCCACCACCATGCTTGACTGTAGGCAAGACACACTTGTCTTTGTACTCCTCACCTGGTTGCCACCACACACGCTTGACACCATCTGAACCAAATAAGTTTATCTTGGTCTCATCAGACCACAGGACATGGTTCCAGTAATCCATGTCCTTAGTCTGCTTGTCTTCAGCAAACTGTTTGTGGGATTTCTTGTGCATCATCTTTAGAAGAGGCTTCCTTCTGGGACAACAGCCATGCAGACCAATTTGATGCAGTGTACAGCGTATGGTCTGAGCACTGACAGGCTGACCCCCCACCCCTTCAACCTCTGCAGCAATGCTGGCAGCACTCATACGTCTATTTCCCAAAGACAACCTCTGGATATGAAGCTGAGCACGTGCACTCAACTGCTTTGGTCGACCATGGCGAGGCCTGTTCTGAGTGGAACCTGTCCAGTTAAACCGCTGTACGGTCTTGGCCACCGTGCTGCAGCTCAGTTTCAGTGTCTTGGCAATCTTCTTATAGCCCAGGCCATCTTTATGTAGAGCAACAATTATTTTTTTCAGATCCTCAGAGAGTTCTTTGCCATGAGGTGCCATGTTGAACTTCCAGTGACCAATCAGTATGAGGGAGTGTGAGAGCGATGACACCAAATTTAACACACCTGCTCCCTATTCACACCAGAGACCTTGTAACACTAACGAGTCACATGACACCGGGGAGGGAAAATGGCTAATTGGGCCCAATTTCTTCTCCGGCGCCCTCTTATATATTTGAATATGGTAATCCAATCTGACCTTTACCAGAAACCAGAATTAAAAGCAGTTTTTGCATTTTTCTAATCTCAAAGGTAGTGATTAGGATAGTTTTGATGCCGAAAATGTTGATTATCTTAATCCCACAGGAAACGGTGGATTCAGGATGGATTTAAAAAAGGTGAAAGACACTACAACGAATACATTTCAATATAACTAATTAAAAACTTTCTAACATCTGAAAAACAAAGGTTCATTAAATTGACTACATAATAGGTACAGTGGGGAGAACAAGTATTTGATACACTACCGATTTTGCAGGTTTTCCTACTTACAAAGCATGTAGAGGTCTGTATTTTTTTTAATCATAGGTACACTTCAACTGTGAGAGACTGAATCTAAAACAAAAATCCAGAAAATCACATTGTAAGATTTTTAAGTAATTCACTTGCATTTTATTGCATGACATAAGTATTTGATACATCAGAAAAGCAGAACTTAATATTTGGTACAGAAACCTTTGTATGCAAGATCATACATTTCCTGTAGTTCTTGACCAGGTTTGCACACACTGCAGCACGGATTTTGGCCCACTCCTCCATACAGACCTTCTCCAGAACCTTCAGGTTTTGGGGCTGTCGCTGGGCAATACGGACTTTCAGCTCCCTCCAAAGATTTTTTATTGGGTACAGGTCTGGAGACTGGCTAGGCCACTCCAGGACCTTGAGATGCTTCTTGCGGAGCCACTGGCTGTGTGTTTCGGGTCGTTGTCATGCTGGAAGACCCAGCCACGACCCATCTTCAATGCTTTTACTGAGGGAAGGAGGTTGTTGGCCAAGATCTCGCGATACATGGCCCCATCAATCCTCCCCTCGATACGGCGCAGTCGTCCTGTCCCCTTTGCAGAAAAGCATCCACAAATAATGATGTTTCCACCTCCATGCTTCACGGTTGGGATGGTGTTCTTGGGGTTGTACTCATCCTTCTTCTTCCTCCAAACACGGCGAGTGGAGTTTAGACCAAAAAGCTCTATTTTTGTCTCATCAGACCACATGACCTTCTCCCATTCCTCCTCTGGATCATCCAGATGGTCATTGGTAAACTTCAGACGGGCCTGGACATGCGCTGGCTTGAGCAGGGGGACCTTGCGTGCACTGCAGGATTTTAATCCATGACGGCGTAGTGTGTTACTAATGGTTTTCTTTGAGACTGTGGTCCTAGCTCTCTTCAGGTCATTGACCAGGTCCTGCCGTGTAGTTCTGGGCTGATCCCTCACCTTCCTCATGATCATTGATGCCCCAAGAGGTGAAATCTTGCATAGAGCCGAGGGTGATTGACCGTCATCTTGAACTTCTTCCATTTTCTAATAATTGTGCCAACAGTTGTTGCCTTCTCACCAAGCTGCTTGCCTATTGTCCTGTAGCCCATCCCAGCCTTGTGCAGGTCTACAATTTTATCCCTGATGTCTTTACACAGCTCTGTGGTTTTGGCCATTGTGGAGCGGTTGGAGTCTGTTTGATTGAGTGTGTGGACAGGTGTCTTTTATACAGGTAACGAGTTCAAACAGGTGCAGATAATACAGGTAATGAGTGGAGAACAGGAGGCTTCTTAAAGAAAAACGAACAGGTCTGTGAGAGCTGGAATTCTTACTGGTTGGTAGGTGATCAAATACTTATGTCATGCAATAAAATGCAAATTAATTACTTAAAAATCATACAATGTGATTTTCTGGATTTTTTTTAGATTCCGTCTCTCACAGTTGAAGTGTACCTATGATAAAAATTACAGACCTCTACATGCTTTGTAAGTAGGAAAACCTGCAAAATCGGCAGTGTGTCAAATACTTGTATGTGGTCAGTTGTTAAACGTCTCTCTTTAATCTAGGTAACTTTATGCATTTAGTTTACTCATCTCTGTTTTCCTGTGACAGTGTAGAAGTAGTACCATAACCAGTCCAGGAAACTGGCCCAAGAAACAGGTAGAGAGAGATCTGATCATGGATTCAAAAAATAAATAATAGCACTACAGAATTGATTATAATCCAGATTTTTAAAAAAACTGGGCACTGGTCAATAAAACTTACCTTGATAGACTCCACAGCCTGTTGGAGCTCCTTCAGCTCCCTCTCTCTCCTGGATTCTCTGCTGGAGATTCTGCTGACTCATCCCCAGCTGACTCTATGGAGAAACACTGTTCATTGAGCTATCAAGATTTATTTGTCCAGTAGTGCAATAATATAGTATTATGATTTAGTAGGAATTATATTGTAATAGAAGTCCCTTTGCAAAATTATATATCTATGATTTTAGTTGAAATATTATTTTTGAAACTTTATATATATATATTCTTTTTAATTTTTAATTTTAGCTTAATCTAGAATTGTTTTGTAGACTATCTTGTTAAGAAAATCGGGAGAGACAATGGTTGAAAGTATAACAACAGAAAATTGCACCGTGCACCTGGCATTTAGAGATAATTTTTCATGAAACTAATTATACATGGGCGCGAACCCAGGGACTCTTGGCACAGCTGGCACTATATATATGCGCCATATATATATCTTTATATTCAAACAGCTTTCCTACTGTATATTAAATTATTTGTTTATCAGAGTCACCAACAAGTTATTCTGGTCTAACCTGTTTCTCGGTCCTCTCCGCTGCAGCTGAGACTGTATCATGGCCTTTATGATCATCCACCATACACAGATAACAGATACATTTCTGATCGGTACGACAGTAAATCTTCAGCAGTTCGTCATGACGGGAGCAGATGTTCTCCTGTAGCTGTGTGGAAGCTTTGACCAGCTTGTGCTTCTTTAGTGCAGGGACACTATAGTGAGGCTGGAGGTGAGTCTTGCAAGAAGACACCAGACACACCAGACAGGACATGAGGGCTTTTGCTTTCTGGTCCCAGTGCAGAAATCACATGCCACATCTCCAGGTCCAGCATAGCACAGATCAGGGGGAGCAGCCTGAAGTCCTGTCTTCTTCAGTTTCTCCACCACTTCAGTCAATATGGTGTTTTTATCAGAGCAGGCCTTGGAGTGAAGGTCTGTCTGCACTGAGGACAGCTGTAGATCCCCTTCAGATCATCCTGATCCCAGCAGCCCTCAATACAGCTCCTACAGTAACTGTGTCCACAGGGAATAGTGACTGGCTCCTTCAGTAGATCCAGACAGACAGAACAAGAGAACTGGTCCTGGTCCAGCAGAATTCCCTGTTGAGCCATTTGGACGATTGTTGCTCACTTTCACACAGACAAACACTGCAACTAATAAGTTTTGTTTTCTCAGAAGAGAGTTTGTGGGAGGGGGAGGGACTTCCTGGTTCTGCCAGGAGGTTGGAGTTAGGGAAGGAGAGAGCAATGTTGTACAATGCAAAAAATGCTAGGGTAGTTTAGGGTTAATTCTCTTTCCATAACATTGACTGACCAGGTGAATCTAAGTGAGAGCTATGATCCCTTTTTGATCCTTTATTCACTTGTTAAATCCACTTTAATAAGTGTAGATGAGGGGGAGTAGACAGGTTAAAGAAGGATTTTAAAGCCTTGAGACAATTAAGGCTTGGATTGTGTATATGTGCCATTCAAAGTGTGATTGGGCAAGACAAAAGTTTTAAGTGCCTTTGATCCGGGTATGGTAGTAGGTGCCAGGCGCACTGGTTTGAGTGTGTCAAGAACTGCAATGCTGCTGGGTTTTTCCACACTCATCAGTTTCCCGTGTGTATCAAGAATGGTCCACCACCCAAAGGACATCCAGCCAACTTGACAACTGTGGGAAGCATTGTACTCAACATGGACCAGAATCTACAGTTGAAGTCGGAAGTTTACGTACACCTTAGCCAAATACATTTAAACTCAGTTGTTTTCACAATTCCTGACATTTAATCCTAGTAAAAATTCCATGTCTTAGGTCAGTTAGGATCACCACTTTTAGAAAGAGGAAGGGAAGCGCTACTAACGTACACAATAGTACATTTTGGTAAATAGAAGGTGCTCACTAGGTGTGTCCAATCAATTTTGTAACCATTCCCTCTTCCATAATTAATTAAAATGCCTTTATTCGGTTCAAGAAAAACAAAGTTGTTTCTATTGAACATGCCATACTAATAAAGCCATTTTAATTAATTATATGAAGAGTGCCTTGGTCCTCCTTTCTTTTTGAGGATCACCACTTTATTTTAAGAATGTGAAATAGCAGAATAATAGTAGAGAGAATGAATACTCAATTAGTATTTGGTAGCATTGCCTTTAAATAGTTTAACTTGGGTCAAACGTGTCAGGTAGCCTTCCACAAGCTTTCCACAATAAGTTAGGTGAATTTTGGCCCATTCCTCCTGACAGAGCTGGTGCAACTGAGTCAGGTTTCAAGGCCTCCTTGCTCGCACACGCTTTTTCAGTTCTGCCCACAAATCTTCTATTGGATTGAGGTCAGGGCTTTGTGATGGCCACTCCAATACCTTGACTTTGTCGTCCTTAAGCCATTTTGACACAACTTTGGAAGTATGCTTGGGGTCATTGTCCATTTGGAAGACCCATTTGCCACCAAGCTTTAACTTCCTGACTGATGTCTTGAGATGTTGCTTCAATATATCCACATCATTTTCCTATCTCATTATGCCATCCATTTTGTGAAGTGCACCAGTCCCTCCTGCAGCAAAGCACCGCCACAACATGATGCTGCCACCCCTGTGCTTCACGGTTGGGATGGTGTTCTTCGGCTTGCAAGCCTCCCCCTTTTTCCTCCAAACATAACGATGGTCATTATGGCCAAACAGTTATATTTTTGTTTCATCAGACCAGAGGACATTTCTCCAAAAAAGTACTATCTTTGTACCTATGTGCTGTTGCAAACCGTAATCTGGCTCTTTTTAATGGCGGTTTTGGAGCAGTGGCTTCTTCCTTGCTGACTGGCCTTTCAGGTTATGTCGATATAGCACTCGTTTTTACTGTGGATATAGATACTTTTGTACCTGTTTCCTCCAGCATATTCACAATGTCCTTTGCTGTTGTTCTGGGATTGATTTGCACTTTTTGCACCAAAGTACGTTAATCTCTAGGAGACAGAACGCGTCTACTTCCTGAGCGGTATGATGACTACGTGGTCCCATGGGTGTTTATACTTGCGTACTATTGTTTGTACAGATGAACGTGGTACCTTCAGGCATTTGGAAATTGCTCCCAAAGATGAACCAGACTTGTGGAGGTCTACAATTTATTTTATTTTATTTATTTATTAAGTCTTGGCTGATTTCTTTTGATTCCCATGATGTCAAGCAAAGAGGCACTGAGTTTGAAGGTAGGCCTTGAAATATATCCACAGGTACACCTCCAATTGACTCAAATCGGAAGCTTCTAAAGCCATGACTTAATTTTCTGGAATTTTCCAAGCTGTTTAAAGGGACATTCAACTTAGTGTATGTAAACTTCTGTCCCACTGGAATTGTGATACAGTGAAATATAAGTGAAATAATCTGTCTGTAAACAATTGTTGGAAAAATTACTTGTGTCATGCACAAAGTAGATGTCTTAAACGACTTGCCAAAACTACAGTTTGTTAACAAGAAATGTGTGGAGTGGTTGAAAAACGAGTTAATGACTCCAACCTAAATGTATGTAAACTTCCTACTTCAACTGTATGTGGTACGCTTTCGACACCTTGTAGAGTCCATGGCCAGACGAATTGAAACTGTTCTGAAAGCAAAGGGGGGTGCAACTCAATATTAGGAAGGTGTTCCTAATGTTTTGCACACTCCATGTACTTCTGAAACATGGGTTCGAATCCTGCCCACTGCTATTTCAACACACTTTCCCCCAGAAGCATATTTAGAGGTAACATCTTCTCCAACAGGGGGCGCTCCAGTAACATACATTGTGATCCAGGACTAAACATTACAGCAGCATATTTAGAGAGGTAACATCTTCTCCAACAGGGGGCGCTCCAGTAACATACATTGTGATCCAGGACTAAACATTACAGCAGCATATTTAGAGAGGTAACATCTTCTCCAACAGGGGGCGCTCCAGTAACATACATTGTGATCCAGGACTAAACATTACAGCAGCATATTTAGAGAGGTAACATCTTCTCCAACAGGGGGCGCTCCAGTAACATACATTGTGATCCAGGACTAAACATTACAGCAGCATATTTAGAGAGGTAACATCTTCTCCAACAGGGGCGCTCCAGTAAACATTGTGATCCAGACTAAACATTACAGCAGCATATTTAGAGAGGTAACATCTTCTCCAACAGGGGGCGCTCCAGTAACATACATTGTGATCCAGGACTAAACATTACAGCAGCATATTTAGAGAGGTAACATCTTTTCCAACAGGGGGCGCTCCAGTAACATACATTGTGATCCAGGACTAAACATTACAGCAGCATATTAAGAGAGGCAACATCTTCTCCAACAGGGGGCGCTCCAGTAACATACATTGTGATCCAGGACTAAACATTACAGCAGCATATTTAGAGAGGTAACATCTTCTCCAACAGGGGGCGCTCCAGTAACATACATTGTAATCCAGGACTAAACATTACAGGAGCCTATTCACATACATTTTGGTTCAAAGCGCAATACTAGTAAATCACTTTCATTATAAGTTCATGGTTCCTACCTTCACTATATATTAGTCAGACATAAATGTATACTGGATATTGAAACAGAAAGCAAAGTTAATGACTGATTAGCCTCTGTGTGTATGTGTTGCATAATCTACCCGATTGTGATCAACCACTTGAACATTATGGGTAGCCAACATACCATGAAACATCAAAAAAGGTACATTGTGTTCCTAGTCCAAATGTGTTATTTTTCTGATGTCTACATTAGAGTTCACTAGATAAACTAAAGGGTACTAATGCATGATGAGAAATAATAAAATACATGACTATTTCTTTGTCATTTCTCTGGGGTCTATGATAATCTATCCTTTTTTCAAAACGAGTGGCATATAGAACTGTCTATGAATGTAGCATGTTCCCATACTTTTCAAAAATCCTGCAGATTGTAAAAAGTGCAAGATTAAATGCTATATTGAGCTATTTAAAAGGTTAATTCAATGTCCACATGCAAATGACCTTTGATATGATACATCTGTAGTCGTAAAAGGGGAGAAGTTCATTGAGAGAGAAATATGATTAAAAGCTTGGCCCAGTCAATAAGATGTTGCGGTGAGATGATATTACCTTTTTCTTTCATTCACTTTTTTTTTCAGTGGCCTGACCCATCACATTATTTTACAAATGGAACATGAATTCAGAACAGGACAAATGCCAAGTCTTGCCAAGTCTTATAAAATACTTCCTAAGTTAACTTAGGAAGTCCTTTTTCCACCAGCCTAATGTCCATTTCTCGTGTTTCTTGGCCCAAGCGAGTCTCTTCTTCTTATTGGTGTCCTTTAGTAGTGGTTTCTTTGCAGCAATTCGACCATGAAGGCCTGATTCACACAGTCTGTTACTTGCACTCTGTGAAGCATTTATTTGGGCTGAAATCTGAGGTGCAGTTAACTAATGAACTTATCCTCTGCAGCCGAGGTAACTCTGGGTCTTCCTTTCCTGTGGCGGTCCTCATGAGAGCCGGTTTCATCATATCGCTTGATGGTTTTTGCGACTGCACTTGAAGAAACATTCAAAGTTCTTGAAATGTTCCACATTGACTGACCTTCATGTCTTAAAGTAATGATGGACTGTTATTTATGTTTGCTTATTTGAGCTGTTCTTGCCATAATGTGGACTTGGTCTTTACTAAATAGTGATATCTTCTGTATACCACCCCTACCTTGTCACAACACAACTGATTGGCTCGAACGCATTAAGAAGGAAAGAAATACCACCAATTAACAAGGCACACCTGTTAATTGAAATGCATTCCAGGTGACTACCTCATGAAGCTGGTTGAGAGAATGCCAAGAGTGTACAAAGCTGTCAAGGCAAAGAGTGGCTACTTTGAAAAGATTCCATAGTTTTGATGTCTTCATTATTATTCTACAATGTAGAAAATAGTCAAATTAAAGAAGAACCCTGGAATAAGTAGGTGTCCAAACGTTTGAATGGTACTGTACATCTACAGTGTATTGCCAAAAACCACTCAACCAGGTCAGACTCTGACCTGTCCAATGAGCCAAACTGATTAAAGAATCCCAGTGCACACACACAGACACACACAATTAGAATACACAGAGCAGCTCTTTGCTCACCCCTCCTCTGCCTCTCTCCCTCGCTTTCTCTGTGTCGTTTTCACCGTCTGTATTTCACCTCTTGAATTGGAATCTATAGAGCAGCTTGAAGTGATGCAGTATTACTGTGTGGTCAACCCACCTCTTTTCTCTCTCCATCTGTCCTCTTCTGTCACTTTTCTCTCGTGCCGTCTGTCACGGTCTCAGGTTCTCATTTGTCGATCTTCTTCTGTTATGACTTGTTCTGTTCTTCTGGTGTCTCTCTCCACCATATCCTATTCTCCTGTTGCTGTCTCCGTGTCTCATCTGGTGTTTCTTTAGTTTGCAAAATGGTCAAGGGGATACCGGGGTAGTTTAACTTGTTTTGGGCCCGTGTCCGGGTCACCTAAACCATCCTCTTCCCTACCATTTGCCCCTGGCTGCTGCTGTTCTAAGTGCTCCACTTGCCTGCTGTTCTCATCTGTCCACCTCCTTGGCTCATCTGAAAAGGTAGCAAGGCAGAAGTGCAACATGTAATTAGTTCGATTTAAAGGGCGACTGCACTTTCGCCAGTTAGCTTCAGCCGGCTGGTGTGGGACCTGACTTTGGATATGATGGAGAGAGACACCAGAAGAACAGAACAGGCCTGTTGCCGAGGCTAGTTAGGGACCATCAATAAATTACACAATGTAAATGACAAATATGAAATACTTTCATGTTGCACACCTTTTAGTTCTTCTTTCCTGCAGCCAAATGACCAAATCTCCCTGTGGTGGCCTCATGGGTGGAATATTATTTATATTTTTCATAATTTATAAACATAAAAAAACAGCCCAAAATCCAGTGTTTCTATGTCAAACGGTTTTGTTGTATTTCAGTCTTCTGTGATGTATATAAGGTGTAGCATTGGGATGCAAACTCAAAATGGACTACATTTTAACACTATATCTGATATAGTACAGTGGGTGTATAGTTTTGTTTCAAAGTCGATTTGTTTAAAACTAACAAGAAACACTCGGTGGAACCCTAATTTTGCCCACTGCAGTAAAAGGTCAAATGCTTACAATATTTGTAAATTAATTTCTACAATTTATTGTTGGTTTGAGGTTTTTAAGTAATTGAAATTTGAAGCTTTTGGAATTAACATACTGTCCCTAATTAGCCCCATAGGGATAAACGAAGTCAATCCAAATTTATCACAATCATTACGATCGGGTCGGGTGCTGCTGCACTCCGAATGGATGATTACTTGTTTGCTGCCAGCTGTGGGCAGGATTGAAACGAACCCAACCTTCATTTACGTTGTGATGCAGTCTCGTAAAACTCAGTTTTGGATGAAACTGACTTTATGACCAAAATGATCCTATTTACACTTTGTAGTCAATTTTGACAACATAAATGTTTCTGACTCGCATGAATGTTTTCTAAACGATAAGTTGGTTTTTAGAGGCAGTTGCGTTTTAAAGTTCATGTATACTGACAGAACCAGGGACATCTCAACTGCAAAGACAAATTCAAATGTCCGCATAAAAGCGCAACTCCAAACATGACAGATAAGAAACTACACAGCCCGTTAGGTTATATGAATATAAAGACGCATGAGACCCCAACAAAATTTGACCTGTAGGATGGAATAAGTTATGACCTCTATGGCTGTGATTAGTCGCCTACTGTTTTCTCTCGCTGGAGCGTCATCTGTTGTCAAAATGGGTGCTCCGCTCCACCTAGCATTTTTTAAAACATTTTCGCATTGTAATTTCAGAAAATGTCCATGATATAATGGCAGTAATAGTGGAATGATAGTGTTTGACAGTATTACATACCCACCCGTGTTGTGATTGGCTGTGACAGTCATAGATTGGCTTCTCACATGAATTGAGTTTATGTGAGAACAAGCACTGAATTGTGTAGGGAATCATTGTACCATCTAAATATCGCTGTGAACTATCCTTCAAATATCAACAAATTGTGGTTTTACAGCTGTTTGAAGCTGGTGGATCAAAGCCGAAAGTAAAAGGCTCAAGTGTGAGTTCAGCAAAATTCCACAAAATCCTATATGTAGCACCTTTAAAGGGCCTATGCATTTTCAATGTTTTGTTCACCTAGAATCTAACCTCAAAGCTGGCCATCTTTTCCCCTCTTTCTGGCAGCCCTTACCCTTCCCGTCTAAGTTCACGTTTGTTTATTTGTCATATACACATAACATACATGGAGTACACAGTGCAATGACATTCTTACTTGCAGGTTAACATCTTGGCAATGCAACAACCCTAGAAAACGTAAGTAGCTTAGTGGATAAAAAGACTAATAAAAACAAAGTGGTCCACTGCGTTCTGAAACCACAGCAGGCACCGTGTCACTCCAGGGGCTTCTTGCAGTGCCTGCTACTGTCTAGCACAGTATATTGGATTTTTTTTTTTTTGTCATTAAAGTTGTCAGTAAAACATATATTTAATTTTTATACTGCATGGTTTGGGGCTGCATCAAAAACATGGGGGGGCTGAAGACACGGAAACCCAGGCCTAACGACGCCACTGCTGAGCACCTCCTGTACATTTGAAAGAAAACTGAACGGGTGAATGAGATTTTGAAACAATGATATTAAACAACAGTTAATGACAAATTAGGACATGTTTTCTCAAACTACAGCAGAATTGGGTACAGCAGAAGACACATTTCTGTCTCGTATGAATTCATAAACTCTTGGTGTTATTTTGAATCATATCTCAAAGTCTTGTTGCCCTCAACTCTAAACACATTTTTTTTAAGTGTTTCTGGGTTTTCACAGCAAGACAGCCACTTACATAACTGTGTGTCTGTGCCTTTGATATGACTAAACGGGTGTCTGTACTCCAACAAAGACACCGCAATTAGTCACAAAGAAAAGGACACAATGACACGGTAAAACAGGTCTAAAAATACACCAAGATTGTGTTTTATGCATCTTCCTTTTAAAATCATTCGAAAAGGCTATTATCAACAGTGCTCTACCCGGGTCCTTCTTCAGATACGATGGACTGAATTAGGTTGGTTATCAAACTCATAAATGGGCAATCTGGGATTTGAAGAACAACAAAGCAGTCACAACGCCACTTGATTTGGTAAAACAGCTGAGGGATGGGGCTGGAGAAATGTAATATAACCAACTATTGTTTGTCGTTTTCATGACCATTCATGAAAACAAAATGACAAACAACTTTATAATTTGAGTTCTGGCATAATAGTTGAAATCAGCTCATGAAGCACTCATAAGTTATATTCTTTAAGAATCAATGGTTGTATTTCATTTAATAGTCCAAAAAATGGATGAACCAATCCCAGATTGCCCCTTTAAACGGAAGAGGAATGTATTTATAATGTACTACAAGGCTCTGAGAATGAATCAGAAGTTATAACCACGAATCATAACCACGAATGCCATGGTTCTAAGAATGAAAGACATGTAAGTTACACAGTACATCGTAGTCATTGAATATACATTCCAAAGGATAAGTGGTGAGAATTCGAACATTTACAAACGGAGATGACTGTCAAGCATTTGCTTCGCCAACGTTGCTTGACCAAACGTTTCAACACTTGAATGATTTAGTGTAAATACGTCCCATTGCAATGCTCCGTGACACGAATGAAATAATGGCGCATTTCAAAATGCCTGTGCAATTATATTTTCTGACTACGCAATTTATGTATAAGATTCATATAGTATTTATTTATTTATATTTGAATCACACAGTAATCTGAATGTATTTATTTTCCTAGGTTGCATTGACATACTCATGTTTCTCTACGGTAAGAATGTACAAATATGAACACGTGTATCCAGGCGCAAGCCATATAAACAGCACGCGATTGATATCATAAAACGAACAACTTGACACAAAGGAGATAGCTCCAGACGTCAACGTTGATGTAAGCCCTCTGTCAAATTTGAAGAAAAAAAAACATTCAAGTCCAGGAATTTCACATGAGCCTGTCTCAAGTCACCTACAGTAACTCTTCTTAACGAACATGTTTCCAGTGAGCAGAAATAGGTTGAAAATACATTTTTAACGTCGTTACAGCATCTTTTCAACGCCCTTTTAAACAAATTTAGCTCACTGGGAAGTTTGTTGGCTTCTCAATGTCCCCCGAGCAATGTCCCCCGAGCATTTGACTAGGGTCAAACAGCACAATTATACATGCTTGACTTTGGGTTTGGCAAGGCTGTATTTTGATAAATGTGAGCGCTGAATTGACCCCAGTGTCCACGTTGTAGTATCAAACCTTTACTTCTGACTGGAGATGCTTTATCCTGGACGTAAAAGGCACACATATATATATATATATATATATATATATATATATATGTGTTTTTGTTGTTGTATATCATATTTTACATTTGTGTGACTGTTATTGTCTATCAGTGTTTCAGTGCTTTTGTTACTTGTCGTGTTTTATGTTTTTGTGTGGAACCCAGGAAGAATTGCTGCTGCTTCGGCAAAACATACGGCCCGGAAACATACAGAATGACAAACTTGCATCACAAAAAAAAGTGCCACCCTCTTCCCCATATAGTGCACTACTTTTGACCAGGGTCCATGGATTACATATGCAATATATAAGGAATAGGGTGCTATTTGGGATGCATACCAGATAAATACAGTAAGATAAATAGATACATTAAAAACAAAAATGGACCAAAAAAATAAAGTCAATAAGATATGTAAATAAGTAGTCAACTACATTCATTCATAGAATATAGCAAATAAAACTCTAAGCATAACACATTTTTTGTAGTGAATTTTCATCAGCAGCTACACTCACCGGCCAGTTTATTAGGTAGACACATCTAGTACCAGGTCGGACCCCCCTTTGCCAACAGAACAGCCTGAATTATTCGGGCCATGGATTCTACAAGGTGTTGGAAATGTTCCACAGGGATGTTGGTCCATGCTGATGCAGTGGCATCACGCAGTTGCTGCAGTTTGGATGGAGGTACAATCATGCTTCGAACAGCCCGTTCCATCTCATCCCAAAGATACTCTATTGGGTTTGGTCAGCAACAATGTTCAGATACGTTGTGGCGTTCAAGCGTTTCTTAATTGGAATCAAGGGACATAACGTGTGCCAGGAAAACATTCCCCACACCATTACACCACCGTTACCAGCCTGTATCGTTGACACCAGGCAGAATGGGCTCATGCTGCTTACGCCAAATCCTGGCTGCCATCACTATGACGCAACAGGAACTGAGATTCATCGGATCAGGCAATGTTTTTCCACTCCTCAATTGTCCAGTGTTGGTGATCATGTTCCCACTGGAGACCCTTCTTGTTTTTAGCTGATAGGAGTGAAACCCAGTGTGGCCGTCTACTGCAAACGTGATAGCAACAGCCCCTCCGTGACAAAGATCGACGAGTTCTGCACACCACTGTTGTACTGCACCGTTATTTGTCTGTTTATGGCTCCCGCCTGTCAGCTTAGACAATTCTTGCCATTTGCCTTCGACCTCTCTCATGAACGAGCTGTTATCAACCGCAGGACTGCCGCCGACTGGATGTTTTTTGTTTGTCGCACTATTCTCCAAGACACTGTCGTGCGTGAGGGCAGCCGTTTCTGAAATACTGGATCTGGAGCGCCTGGCACCGACGATCATACCACGCTCAAAGTTGCTTAGGTCACTTGTTTTGCCCATTCTAACGTTCAATCGATTAGTAACTGAATGCCTTGATGCCTGTCTGCCTGCTTTATATAGCAAGCCATGGCCACGTGGCTCACTGTCTGTAGGAGCGATCCATTTCTATGAACATGGTGATGTACCTAATAAACTGGCCAGGGAGTATATTACAAGGCAAAATGTCTAACACCCAATACTTTCTATGTCCCTGAGGATTTCATCAACATGTATAAAGGATATTCTGACTGACTCCTTTCCAGCAGCTCTTTAGTAGCTCCCATCCTGCAGACCACCATGCCAAGGCCTGTGTTTCATCTCCATAGAATACAAGCTTTCCCTAGCCCCAAAAATATAAATAGATAGGACCTCTATACCAGGCGCTGTCAGAGGAAGGCCCTAAAAATGGTCAAAGACTCCAGCCACCCTAGTCATAGACCGTTCTCTCTGCTACCGCACGGCAAGCGGTACCGGAGCGCCAATTCTAGGTCCAAGAGGCTTCTAAACAGCTTCTACCCCCAAGCCATCCTGACCAGCTACCCAGACTATTTGCATTGCCCCCCCTCCCCCTCTACACTGCTGCTACTCTCTGTTATTATCTATGCATAGTTACCTTAATAACTCTACCTACATGTACATATTACTTCGACACCGGTGCCCCCGCACATTGACTCTGTACCGGTACCCCCTGTATATAGTCCCACTATTGTTATTTACTGCTGCTCTTTAAATATTTGTTTATCTCTTACTTTTTTTTTAGGTATTTTCTTGATTAAGGGCTTGTACATAAGCATTTCACTGTAAGGTCTGCATACACCTGTTGTATTTGGCGCATGTGACAAATCAAATTGGTTTTGACTTACATTTACATTTACATTTAAGTCATTTAGCAGACGCTCTTATCCAGAGCGACTTACAAATTGGTGCGTTCACCTTAAGACATCCAGTGGAACAGCCACTTTACAATAGTGCATCTAAATCTTTTAAGGGGGGGGTGAGAAGGATTACTTTATCCTATCCTAGGTATTCCTGAAAGAGGTGGGGTTTCAGGTGTCTCCGGAAACTTGAACTTGGACTTGAAAAATACTACGGTTTTTGTGTTATCATGCCATTTTTTTTTCTTATTTTCAATGACGGCCTAGGAACAGTGGGTTAACTGCCTTGTTCTACCTGCCACCCATAAGGGTGCCCCACTCCCAAAGGAGGTAATAGATCTCTGCACCACATACACATTGGTTGGTAGAGACAGATATGGCAAAAATAGATGGATGTGCCTATCCCAGGTTGCCCCTTTAAAGCGCTTCCCCAATCATTATTGATGTTTTGTCAAGGATAACTATTTCATTGAATGGCAGAGGCTAGAAGGAGGATGTTGCATCTTGCAATCCAATTAGAACTGTGCAGATGCAGAGTCAGCATAACAAGTAACTATGAAGGAACACAGTAAAACTGAGATAATATAGGTTCTTATCATTCACTATAGTTGGCATGTGGCATGTTTTTTTCCCCCTCTTGATGTGTGCAAATAAATTTGACATCAAAGAATAATGATTTATCCTTTTCTAAGTGTGAGGAATCAGACCATTGATTTGGGCCTAACAGTAAAACAAATGGAACAAACACCAGTCATCTAAATTAGCATTGTTGTGTGTGCTTACATTCCTGATGTCACCTGGGTTAGGCCCAGATCATTGGAGTCTTCCTTTCCAACGCGGGAAATGGAAGACATCTCCATGGCTAGTCATGCCGGCTTTCTAGTCCCATCTGGGTTCTCCAGTGGAAGTGGGGCCTCCCTTCCTCCCCTCACGGTGCTCCTGTTGTTCTTCCCTGAGGCATTGTCCCCCTTCAGCTTTTTAGGCAGGCAGAAGTCCTTGAAGCACCTCTTGAAGTTCTCATCCAGGAAGGCATAGAGGACGGGGTTGAGGCTGCTGTTGGTGTAGCCCAGCGCCACGCAGAAGAAGTAGGCGGCCATGACGGCGGTGGTCTCGGGCACGCTCACCAGCGCCTTGACCAGGATGAAGATGTGGATGGGCGTCCAGCACACTACGAACACCACGACCACCACCATGACCAGGCGGGTGATGCGCCGCAGCTGCCGGTCCTTTTCCCGGGAGCCCGAGAGGAGACGCACGCTCTTGAGTCGCAGCACCATGAGGGTGTAACACACGGTGATGATGAGCACGGGCACCACGAAGGCAAACACAAACACACAGACCTTCATCAAGGTGTCCCAGTACACGTACGGTTCCGGGAACTGCAAGGCACACTCCGTGGTTCCTAGAGGGAGTGGAGGGAGGGGAGGGGAGGTCGAGAAAGAAAAAGCACTGATGAATGCACCTACGCTCAAGCAAAGTGTTCTGAGAACACATAACATTTCACGCTGTGTCTGGTTCATCTCTCACTCTTTGACACTGTTATGGAACGGCTAATGCGCACTCAAAAAGGGAACATCCTACTAATAGCGCAGATATTTTTTTTCACTTATCCACAACTCCATCTGTATTCAGAAACAATATGTGGTGTAAGGATAACGGCAAGCTCATTACCAACAGATGGCTTAGACGTAATGCATTTCCCCTCAACAAAATAGAGGAGAGAAGGTCTGTATTAGACCTTTATGTTCTGGGATTAGACGGGCACTTCTGCACTTTGATTCACCCCACCTAAGGAATCTGAGAGTAAAAACGAAATGAACCAACTCAATCTGTGCACAGTGTAAGGCATGTTCATTATGTTCTCTTGGGACAATTTCACCCATAAGAACTGTGTGTGTGTGTGTGTGTGTGTGTGTGTGTCTCTGTGTGTGTGTGTGTCTCTGTGTGTGTGTGTGTGTGTGTGTGTGTGTGTGTGTCCCTGCGTACGTGCATATTCAAGCATTCATGTTTGTGTGCGTGCTTCATGAGTGTGTGTGTGTGCTTCATTAGTGTGTGTGTGTGTATGTGTGTGTGTCTCTGTGTGTGTGTGTGTGTGTGTGTGTGTGTGTGTGTGTGTGTGTGTGTGTGTGTGTGTGTGTGTGTGTGTGTGTGTGTGTGCCTGCGTACGTGCATATTCAAGCATTCATGTTTGTGTGCGTGCTTCATGAGTGTGTGTGTGTGCTTCATTAGTGTGTGTGTGTGTATGCGTGCTTTTATGATTTAGTGTGTGCCGGCATGTATGCATACCAGCGCTCTCACCATTGTTGGACTGGGTGCCACCCAGTAACAGTGCTGGTACCCCTGCTGCAGAGGACAGCATCCAGATACATATGTTGATGATCTTGGCTTTGATCGGTGTCCGGAAGTCCAGGGCCTTGACCGGGTGGCAGACGGCGACATAGCGGTCCACACTCATCATGGTCAGGGTGAAGATGCTGGTAAACATGTTGTAGTAGTCGATGGAGATGAACACCTTACACACCACCTCGCCAAACGGCCACGAGTTCAACAGGTAGTCAGTACTCTGGAAAGGCATCGTCGTGGTGACCAGGGCGTCGGCCAGAGCCAGGTTAAAGATGTAAATGTTGGTGGCTGTCTTCATCTTTGTATACCTGTTTCAAAACAGAGTCAAGAATGGAGGGTAGAATGTGTTAGGTCCACATCCGAGTTTAAATACAAATTGAAATCATCTGAAATACTCTATCTGGGCTTGATTCAGCTTGTCTGGCACAGTGGAACTCCAGTGCAAACTCCATCCATCTGGCAGACTAGAGCAGCCTTTTTCAAACCTGTCCTCGGGGACCCCAAGACGTTTAAGTCATGGGTAACTGCAACTCAACATGGCTGCGGGAACATGGGTGTGTCAACATAGACGGGCGTATCAACACAAGTGAGTGTATGGAAAGCGAACAGCTAATTGGGCAGATTTGTTGCCACTCAATACTGTTTCTGTGAGCGAGAGCATCCTATACTGACGGTATGAGGTCAATATCCTTCAGGATACCCGGGCCAGGTCGATTAGAAAGGCCTGCTCGCTGAAGTCTTTTAGGGAGCATTTGACAGTGATGCGGGGTGGTTGTTTGACCATGGACCCATTACGCACGCAGGCAATGAGGCAGTGATCGCTGAGATCCTGGTTGAAGACAGCAGGAGTGTATTTAGAGGGCAAGTTGGTCAGGATGATATCTAAGAGGGTGCCGATGGTTATGGATTTAGGGTTGTACCTGGTAGGTTCCTTGATAATTTGTGTGAGATTGAGGGCATCTACCTTAGATTGTAGGACGGCTGGGGTGTTAAGCATATCCCAGTATAGGTCACCTAACAGTACGAACTCTGAAGATAGATGGGGGGCAATCAATTCACATATGGTGTCCAGGGCACAGCTGGGGGCTGAGGGGGTCTATAACAAGCGGCAACGGTTGTTATAAACAAGACTTGTTTCTGGAAAGGTGGATTTTTAAAAGTAGAAGCTCAAATTATTTGGACACAGACCTGGATAGTATGACAGAACTCTGCAGGCTATCTCTGCAGTAGATTGCAACTCCGCCCCTTTGGCAGTTCTATCTTGCCGGAAATTGTTGTAGTTGGGGCTGGAAATTTCAGGATTTTTGGTGGCCTTCCTAAGCCAGGTTTCAGACACGGCTAAGACATCCGGGTTGGCGGAGTGTGCTAAAGCAGTGAATAAAACAAACTTAGGGAGGAGGCTTCTGATGTTAATATGCATGAAACCAAGGCTTTTACGGTTACATAAGTCAACAAATGAGAACACCTGGGCAATGGGAGTGGTGCTGGGGGATGCATGCCCTGGGTTAACCTTTACATCACCAGAGGAACAGAGGAGGAGTAGGATAAGGGTACGGGTAAAGGCTAAAAGAACTGGTCGTCTAGTGCATTCGAAACAGAGAGTAAAAGGAGCAGATTCAAATCAAATCAAATCAAATTTTATTTGTCACATACACATGGTTAGCAGATGTTAATGCGAGTGTAGCGAAATGCTTGTGCTTCTAGTTCCGACAATGCAGTGATAACCAACAAGTAATCTAACTAACAATTCTAAAACTACTGTCTTATACACAGTGTAAGGGGATAAAGAATATGTACATAAGGATATATGAATGAGTGATGGTACAGAGCAGCATACAGTAGATGGTATCGAGTACAGTATATACATATGAGATGAGTATGTAGACAAAGTAAACAAAGTGGCATAGTTAAAGTGGCTAGTGATGCATGTATTACATAAGGATGCAGTCGATGATGTAGAGTACAGTATATACGTATGCATATGAGATGAATAATGTAGGGTAAGTAACATTATATAAGGTAGCATTGTTTAAAGTGGCTAGTGATATATTTACATCATTTCCCATCAATTCCCATTATTAAAGTGGCTGGAGTTGGGTCAGTGTCAATGACAGTGTGTTGGCAGCAGCCACTCAATGTTAGTGGTGGCTGTTTAACAGTCTGATGGCCTTGAGATAGAAGCTGTTTTTCAGTCTCTCGGTCCCAGCTTTGATGCACCTGTACTGACCTCGCCTTCTGGATGATAGCGGGGTGAACAGGCAGTGGTTCGGGTGGTTGATGTCCTTGATGATCTTTATGGCCTTCCTGTAACATCGGGTGGTGTAGGTGTCCTGGAGGGCAGGTAGTTTTCCCCCGGTGATGCGTTGTGCAGACCTCACTACCCTCTGGAGAGCCTTACGGTTGAGGGCGGAGCAGTTGCCGTACCAGGCGGTGATACAGCCCGACAGGATGCTCTCGATTGTGCATCTGTAGAAGTTTGTGAGTGCTTTTGGTGACAAGCCGAATTTCTTCAGCCTCCTGAGGTTGAAGAGGCGCTGCTGCGCCTTCTTCACGACGCTGTCAGTGTGAGTGGACCAATTCAGTTTGTCTGTGATGTGTATGCCGAGGAACTTAAAACTTGCTACCCTCTCCACTACTGTTCCATCGATGTGGATAGGGGGGTGTTCCCTCTGCTGTTTCCTGAAGTCCACAATCATCTCCTTAGTTTTGTTGGCGTTGAGTGTGAGGTTATTTTCCTGACACCACACTCCGAGGGCCCTCACCTCCTCCCTGTAGGCCGTCTCGTCGTTGTTGGTAATCAAGCCTACCACTGTTGTGTCGTCCGCAAACTTGATGATTGAGTTGGAGGCGTGCGTGGCCACGCAGTCGTGGGTGAACAGGGAGTACAGGAGAGGGCTCAGAACGCACCCTTGTGGGGCCCCCGTGTTGAGGATCAGCGGGGAGGAGATGTTGTTGCCTACCCTCACCACCTGGGGGCGGCCCGTCAGGAAGTCCAGTACCCAGTTGCACAGGGCGGGGTCGAGACCCAGGGTCTCGAGCTTGATGACGAGCTTGGAGGGTACTGTGGTGTTGAATGCCGAGCTGTAGTCGACGAACAGCATTCTCACATAGGTATTCCTCTTGTCCAGGTGGGTTAGGGCAGTGTGCAGTGTGGTTGAGATTGCATCGTCTGTGGACCTATTTGGGCGGTAAGCAAATTGGAGTGGGTCTAGGGTGTCAGGTAGGGTGGAGGTGATATGGTCCTTGACTAGTCTCTCAAAGCACTTCATGATGACGGAAGTGAGTGCTACGGGGCGGTAGTCGTTTAGCTCAGTTACCTTAGCTTTCTTGGGAACAGGAACAATGGTGGCCCTCTTGAAGCATGTGGGAACAGCAGATTTCTGGCCGTGGACGAATAGATTCAAGGCATAATGTACAGACAAGGGTATGGTAGGATGTGAGTACAGTGGAGGTAAACCTAGGCATTGAGTGACGATGAGAAAGGTTTTGTCTCTAGAGGCACCAGTTAAGCCAGGTGAGGTCACTGCATGTGTGGGGGGGTGGGACAAAAGGGCTATCTAAGGCCTATTGGGCAGGGCTGGGTGCTCTACAGTGAAATAAGACAATAATCACAAATCAAAACAGCAATAGACAAGGAATATATTGACATTAGGGAGAGGCATGTGTAGCCGAGTGATCATAAGGTCCAATGAGTAGCAATAGGTGAGTCATGGAGCCAATTCAGTAGCCGCTACTACGCTAGGCGAGCTGGAGACACGGCGATTCAGACAGCTAGTGGGCCGGGGCTAGCAGATGGGCCTTTGGCGACATCACAATGGAAGAGCCTGTTGAAACCACCAGACCAGTTGTGATGGATCGGCAGGGCTCCGTGTCGGCAGTAAAGGGTCCAGGCCAATTGGCAAAAGAGGTATTGTAGCCCAATAATTGGCTGGTGGACCTCTTCGGCTGGCCGGATGATGGGCCTAGCTCGAGGCTAGCTCAAGGCTAACTGGTGCTTGCTTCGGGACAGAGATGTCAGCCACTCGGATTGCAGCTTGCTGATCTGGTGTAAAGTTTCAGAGTTTGCGGTAGGAATCCGGAGATGTGGTAGAGAAAAAGCAGTTCAATATGCTCTGGAATAGTAAATGATATTGGGTGAGGCTGCAGGAGAGTATACTCTGTGTAGACTGGCAGGTATTGAGCCATCGAGAACAGCCATCTTCTATGGCTGGCTGAATTTAAAAACAACACCGCTCATTCAAAACCGTCTAGTAATAATAGGTGAGGAACGCTAGCAGTGGTAGAACTGACTCACCAGCATTTTAGTAAGCATTTTTAAGTTAGTTGGCTAGCTCTGATCAACAGGGGGTTCCGGTTCTAAAGTATAAGAATAGTAAATCCATCTTGTTTGTTTGCAAACCACATTGAACAGTGAGGCGGGTTGCAGGAGAGTATACTCAGTCCATAGATGGAAAGTGAGATTAAAATTTAGATAAATAAAGCAATATTTTCTTATGGCTCTGTCAAATCAATTTTCATAGACACAAAAGAAAATGATATTTACATAACATGAACATTAAATGAAAGGGACAAGACAAAAGTGGGCTAAACATTTTCTATCATCCGACTGAAATATTTTTAAAATATAATTATTGAAATACAAAAAAATAAAGCCATCTTGGAACAGCCATCTTCTACGTTAGTTCCCCTAAACAGCTACGTAAACAAACTATCAGTCCCGATAAAACCAGCATCACCACACAGGAACTGACCAATGTCAGCCAAACTGGTAACTCTTTCATGGTCTGGCAACTGAAAGTGGTTTCGCATCTCGTCTCCCACAGAGTCAGTGAGCCTTCACTTTCCATAACATTTAAAGAATTTAAAAACAACACCGCTCCTTCAAAACCGTCTAACTAATCACATAGTACTGATGTTACGCCCATCGCCGATGATCCACCCACTTATTTCACCATGCCCACTTCCAGACACATTTCACGTAGGCAGTTACCACATAGAGATAGATAGAGGACTCTAGTGCCCAAAATACCATTTTAGCATTCAAGGAGTCCGCTCCTGTGTCACCATTTTTAAGCTCCATCTCATTTACACATCTTGTCAAAACTGTGGTGGACTTCACCTTAGGTTGGAGTCCATGGGTGACAACTGGGCAATGTCAGAAAGGATCAGCCAAGGAATATGCAATAAAATTCAATCTTTTAGATTGATGGACAACTGGTCAATCAACAGTTGCCTTTTTTTCTGGGGATCAGTTTTGATGAAATCCCCTCCGTAAAAACATTCCATAATGGCAGATGGCACTAAATCGAGATTTGACATTCTGGACTTTGTTTTCCATACCTGTTCAAACAACACACCTCAGGTTTTCCAGGTGGTAGTTTGAAATGTATCCACCTTCCGTTTGCCATTTTTGATGGGTATCTGAAAGTTAATTTTACATCTTGTTTGTTTGCAAACCTTTGCATTGTGGGAAAAGTAGCTAGTTCTTAATAATAAATCAAGAAGCAAATTGACTACTTCAAAATGGATATTGCCTCAATGGTACTGCCAATGCGCTCAAAAATCCCATAATGAGGCAGATACAATGATGCAATGTCTATCTAAGTCTATGTGTTATCCATACTTGGGATGTTTCACAATTTTGTTGTAGACCTGTACTAGCACACCTGATTCAAGGGCTTGATGATTAGTTTAATCATTTAAATCAAGTGTGCTGGTCATGGAATAGTTTAAATACAATTAAAATAGTGGTTGGGTCCAAAAGTATTTGAAAGATTTCAAATAGTATTTGAACTCAGGTGATGTAAGATTGTTATTGACAGTTAATTAAATAACTTGATGAAACCCAATGGGAAAACTCATCCATCTGTTAAATTGTTATCATCTCGGCTGGTGATTCTATTGATAGTCCCAACAACACGAGGCAGACTAAAAGTAATTAAATTCTCATTCAAGGTATTTTTATCTGTAAACAACTATACATGTAACTAGGGGAGAAAATGACAACAGTCATGTACTGTATAAATGAGTAAAGTCATTTCTGTCTGATATTTTGATATGGAGAAAAAAAACCTTGGCAGGGCTAGCTTAGCAGCTGTCATACTTTTAAACACCCACACCAGTTGAAATCCACTTTTTCAAGCTGAAAGATGATGGCCAGAGCTTACCCATGATGTTGCACAAAAATTTAAGTCAATAAGTCATTGTTTTAGTCAAAGTATAATACACTACATGACCATAAGTATGTGGACACCTGCTCGTCGAACATCTCATTCCAAAATCATGGGCATTAAAATGGAGTTGGTCCCCCCTTTGCTGCTATAACAGCCTCCACTCGTTAGGGAAGACTTTCCACTAGATGTTGGAACATTGCTGCGGGGACTTGCTTACATTCAGCCACAAGCATTAGTGAGGTCAGGCACTGATGTTGGGCGATTAGACCTGGTTCGCAGTTGGTGTTCCAATTCATCCCAAAGGTGTTCGATGGGGTTGATGTCAGGGCTTTTTGCAGGCCAGTCAAGTTTTTCCACACCAATCTTGACAAACCATTTCTGTATGGACATCTTTTTGTGCATGGGAGCATTGTCATACTGAAACAGGAAACAGCCTTCCCCAAACTGTTGCCACAGAGTTGGAAGCACAGAATCGAACAGAATTTCATTGTATGCTGTTGAATCAAGATTTCCCTTCACTGGAACTAAGGGGCCTAGCCCAAACCATGAAAAACAGCCCCAGACCATTAATCTTCCTCCACCAAACTTTACAGTTGGCACTATGCATTGGGGCAGGTAGCATTCTCCTGGCATCCGCCAAACCCAGATTTGTCCATTGGACATGCCAGATGATGAAGCGTGATTCATCACTACAGAGAAAGCGTTTCCACTGCTCCAGAGTCCAATGGTGGCGAGCTTTACACCACTCCAGCAGACACTTGGCATTGCGCATGGTGATGTTAGGTTTGTGTGCGGCTGCTAGGCCATGGAAAACCATTTCATAAAGCTCCCGACGAACATTTATTGTGCTGAAGTTGCTTTGAGAGGCAGTTTGGAACTCAGTAGTGAGTGTTGCGACTGAAGACAGACAATTTTTACGCACTACACTCTAAAGCACTCGACGGTCCCGTTCTGTGAGCTTGTGTGGCCTACCACTTCACTGCTGAGCCGTTGTTGCTCATACAGTAGACATTTCCGCTTTACAAAACAGCACTTACTGTTGGCCTGGGCAGTTCTAGCAGTGCAGAAATATGACGAACTGGCATGTTGAAAAGGTGACATCCTATGATGGTACCATGTTGAAAGTCACAGAGCTCTTCAGTGAGGCCATTCTACTGCCAATGTTTGTCTATGGGGATTGCATGGCTGTGTGCTCGATTTTATACACCTGTCAGCAACGGGTGTGGTTAAAATGGCCAAATCCACAAATTTGAAGGGTTGTCCACGTACTTGTGTATATATGGTGTATATTTGGGTTTGAAGTGACAAATCTGAACTACATAAAATAATTTTTTACTCCATAAATTTTCCCTGACACCCAAAAGTACTTGTTACATTTTGACAGGAAAATGGTCCAATTCACACACTTATCAAGAAAACATCCCTGGTCATCCCTACTGCCTCTGATCTGGCAGACTCACTAAACACAAATGCTTTGTTTGTAAATTATGTCTGAGTGTTGGAGTGTTCCCTTAGCTTCCCCGTCCAATATATACAGTATATATATATATATATATATTTTTTTTTTTTACAAATTGTGCTGTCTGCTTTGCTTAAAAAGGAAGTTGAAATCATTTTTCTTTTTCCTTTTGATACTTATTAAGTATATTTAAAACCAAATAGTTTTCAACTTTTACTCAAGCAGTATTTTACTGGGTGACTTTCACTTTTGTCATTTTCAATTAAAGTGTCTTTTCTTTTACTCAAGTATGATAATTGAGCACTTTTTCCACCACTGGTGATTTACGATCATGAGCAAAGTCATTGTAGCCTATCATTTCACTTCCCCTGTGAAAACCGCGAGCTTCATCTTATTCTTTCAAATTACTTCTATGGTGGATTCGCGGCCTCAATTTAAGGAAGGCGCCACAACTTTGGAGATAACAATAGATGGCGAAGTCAAAGATAGGCCAGTGGTTTCCATCTGTGGTCAAGTTTTCCCTATATCAATGCTTATGATAAATCCAGCTCCAGGTCCAACCATAGAGCCATCTGGCTAATCGTTTGAATATGGTGTAGTACATTTTTTTTTTAAACAAGAGATAAGATTAGCTAGCCAGATTAGGTTAGCATGCTAGATAGTTACACTGACAGCTGTAAGTGCCCTATTTGTTGATGTTTATCAACTCCGTGAGGAAATTCCCACACCCAATTCGTGAATATGTATAAGTAACCTTCATCATTCTTCGGGGGTGGAACCTAAACATACATTTCACTTGAGGCTGCTAGGGGACGGCTCATAATAATGCCTGGAATCGGAGCGAATGGAATGGCATCAAACACATATATACCAAAATGAACGAATGGCGGGAAACAACGTAATTGCGCATTACATGACGCATTCTCAGTAGGATGAGCTGAGTATGCTGATATTTGTTGCTTAATGCATTATTTATTCTAGAAACAGTATGTCCTAAAGAGCATGTAGTACGATTAGTACACAGTTTATGTAAGAAGTAGGCAAGACAGATTAGGCAAGAGAGCCATTAATTATTTAAGTAATAAGGCACAAGGAGGTGGGGTATATGGCCAATGTACCACGGCAAAGGACTGTTCTTACGCACGACGTGGTATATAGGCCGTATACCACAAACCCCCGAGGTGCCTTATTGCTATTATAAACTGGTTTCAAACGTAATTAGAGCAGTAAAAATAAATGTTTTTTCATAATAGTGGTATATGGTCTGATATACCACGGTGTCAGACAATCAGCATTCAGGGCTCGAACAACCCCGTTTATAATGAAGAATATAGGCTCTATAGTGCCTTTGGAAAGTATTCAGACCCCTTGACTTTTTCCCACATTTTGTTATGTTACAGCCTTATTCTAAAATATATTAAATAGTTTATTCTCCTCATCAATCTACACACAATAACCCATAATGACAAAGCCAAAAACAGGTTTTAAGACATTTTTGCAAATGTATTAAAACAAAAAAACAGATATCACATTTACATATGTATTCAGACCCTTTACTCAGTACTTTACTCAGTACTTTCGCAGCGATTACAGCATAGAGTATTCTTGGGTATGACTACAAACTTGGCACACCTGTATTTGGGGAGTTTCTCCCATTATTATCTGCAGATGCTCTCAAGCTCTGGATGGATGGGAACGTTGCTATTTTCAAGTCTCTCCAGAGATCTTTGATCTCGTTCAAGTCCAGGTTCTGGTTGGGCCACTCAAAGACATTCAGAGACTTGTCCCGAAGCCATTCCTGCATTGTCTTGGCTGTGTGCTTAGGGTCGTTGTCCTTTTGGAAGGTGAACCTTCGCCCCAGTCGGAGGTCCTGAGCGCTCTGGAGCAGGTTTTCATCAAAGATCTCTCTGTACTTTGCTCCATTCATCTTTGCCTCAATCCTGTCTAGTCTCCCAGTCTCTGCCACTGAAAAACATCCCCACAGCATGATGCTGCCACCACCATGCTTCTAGGCACGGTGCCAGGTTTCCCCCAGACATTACACTTGGCATTCAGGCCAAAGAGTTCAATCTTGGTTTCATCAGACCAGAGAATCTTGTTTCTCATGGTCTGAAAATCTTTAGGTTGCCTTTTGGCAAACTCCAAGAGGGCTGACATGTGCCTTTTACTGAGAAGTGGCTTCTGACTGGCCACTCTACCATAAAGGCCTGATTGGTGAGTGCTGCAGAGATGGTTGTCCTTCTGGACAAATCAAAGTATATTTTAGATGATAGATTCTTCAAAGTAACCACTCTTTGCCTTGATGATAGCTTTGCACACTCTTGGCATTCTCTCAACCAGATTCATGAGGTAGTCAGTCACAAAAACCATCAAGCACTATGATGAAACTGGCTCTCATGAGGACTGCCACAGGAAAGGAAGACCCAGAGTTACCTCTGTTGCAGAGGATAAATTCATTAGAGTTACTAGCCTCAGAAATTGCAGCCCAAATAAATGCTTCACAGAGTTCAAGTAACAGACACATCTCAACATCAACTGTTCAGAGGAGTATGCGTGCATCAGGCCTTCATGGTCAAATTGCTGCAAAGAAACCACTACTAAAGGACACCAATAATAATAAGAGACTTGATTGGACCAAGAAACACGAGCAATGGACATTAGACCCGTGGAAATCTGTCCTTTGTTCTGATGAGTCTAAATTAGAGAATTTTGGTTCCAATCGTGTCGGATGATCTCAGCATGTGGTTCCCACCGTGAAGCATGGAGGAGGTGTGATGGTGTGGGGGTGCTTTGCTGGTGACACTATCTGTGAATTATCTATTATTCAAGGCACACTTAAACATCATGGCTACCACAGCATTCTGCAGAGATACGCAATCCCATCTGGTTTGCACTTAGTGGGACTATCATTTGTTTTTCAACAGGACAAATGACCCAAAACACCTCAAGGAGAGTGATGGAGTGCTGCATCAAATCACCCGGCCTCCACAATCAACCGACCTCAAACCAATTGAGATGTTTTGGGATGAGTTGGACCGTAGAGTGAAGGAAAAGCAGCCAACAAGTGCTCAGCATATGTGGGAACTTCTTCAAGACTGTTGGAAAAGTATTCCAAGTGAAGCTGGTTGAGAGAATGCCAAGAGTGTGCAAAGTTGTCATCAAGGCAAAGAGTGGTTACTTTGAAGAATCTATCATCTAAAATATACTTTGATTTGTCCAGAAGGACAACCATCTCTGCAGCACTCACCAATCAGGCCTTGAATGAGTAGGTGTGTCCAAACTTTTGACTGGTACTGTATATTTGCATATCGTTTAACCCTCTCATAAAAAGCATGTCTCTCATTTTGTCGCATTTTGCACCAAACATATTGTATGTTACCCATATGGTTCTGGTCAAATTGTGCACTATTTAGGGAATAGGGTGCCATTTGGGACACAACCATAGTGAAATCCTAGTCCTTAGGAGTACATGATAAAGTTACAGCCATTGCAGGGGTGATGAAGCCTCCATCTTCCAATGACTTCTGTCACAGGTGATTTATGGACAGACCCCAGTGAAATAACTCCATAACAACAGGACTGAAACCACAATCTTCCCTAAAATCAATCACAGCACTGTGGTGGTAATTTAACCACAAGAACAGGACTGAAACCATAATCTTCCCTAAAATCAATCACAGCACTGTGGTGGTAATTTAACCACAAGAACAGGACTGAAACCATAATCTTCCCTAAAATCAATCACAGCACTGTGGTGGTAATTTAACCACAAGAACAGGACTGAAACCATAATCTTCCCTAAAATCAATCACAGCACTGTGGTGGTAATTTAACCATAACAACAGAGACATGTTGCCACTTCAGTTCAGAAGTACAGTAGAGGAATTCCATTATGCCCATATGGTTATATGCTAATAAATCATATGAAATAAGGCATATTTGGATCCACTTTGCAAGTGCATTCAATTTCCTGATTGCTAAATGTATAATCTCTCCTGGACAGAAATTTGCGATAGAATTTGACTTCTGGGTAAACAAAATGACTAAATGTATAATTTAGGAAAATTCTATTAAGAAGAACATGTGTAAGATAAAAAATAAGTCAACCAGATAAAAAATATATATAAATTCTGAACTGAGCTGGCTACAAAAAAACGGATAGCTGAGAGTATCACATTTAGCTAACCAATAGAATTGAATTAACTTAGGGAGGTGACGGAATGGCCCTATGGAAGACAGGTAATGTGCGATCAATCTGATTTGCGGTAATTGTCTAGTCTGGAGCACTTTGTGAGGCGTTGGTGCAATGCACATGACACCAGCTCTGATTTATTTGTCTACACCACACAAATAAAACCCAATGAGGTGAAGGCATTATAGAGAACCCCTGGTTTTAAATTACACATTTAAAACACTTTTAAACATTGCCCCAGAAAAGTAGCATTCCAACTGTAAAAAAAGACCAATAGTAAAAAGGTATTGTTCCCTCCAATAGAACGGCACAGTATGGGTCATGATTGAAACAAAATAAACAACACATCATATAGTGTTTGTACACTTTGTACAATAAAGTTTAAACATGCACTTGCCACTGGGTGGCTCACAAGTGTTGCAGATGTCAGAAAGATGCACTTTTTGTTTTTTTGTGCTAAAATGTAGTCAGGTGTTTTGCATGGGCATCTTACTGTATTGTTGTATTTTTTTGCATACCCTTAATTTACCCAAAATCTTTAGCAATAGCCTATAAATTGTCAAAGTTGATATCAATGCAATATTGAGGTGAGTGAGCAAATAGATCACGATAAACCTTACCTGATGATAACGTACATGACGAGGCAGTTGCCCACCAGGCCCACCACGAACACCACGGAGTACACAGCTGTGATGATGGGGATGATTGGGGACATGGGATCCTCTTCCCAGTCAGAGTCAAAAGTCAGATTGTGACCTTCTGGGTATGCAGACTGCGAAGTAGCATTCATATAACAGTCTTCGACGAGCGCCGTGAGGCACTTGTCTTCTTTGAAAATTTCAACCGGGGTGCCTTCCATATTTGGTTATGCTTGACCACCTAAAGAAAAGGAGATAATGGGGCTACCAGCATATGCCTATGGCTATGCGGGAATGAAACCAGTGAGAGAGAAAAAATAACGATAAAAAAAGTTGAAGGTGTGCGTCAAATTATAATTCATAATTTACGTTTGTATATTAAACCAACTTTCCTATGTGCCTTTCAAAAAACGAATGGAAACGATCCAACTCCATTATATATACAGAGTAATTTAATCGTATTTTCACTGTGATAACACAATTAAAGTTTAATGCGTAATGCATAGTTTCACCAATCCGGGCAATTGGTAACTTACCCTCTGGATATTAGTTCCTTCTGTTCCTTTTTTTGTGTCTGTAAAATATGGAAATTATGCTGAGCGAAACGATGTTAGATCTTTGCTGTTTGATTGCAGAAGGATATGTCTCGCCAAACTTTGTAGAGCGGAGTATGAGAGAGACAAGCACAACACCGCGGCTCAGCGGAGACTCGAGCACACGCACAGCGCGGGCTGTGCCGCGCCCTCCCGCTCAAATATGACGTCAGAGAAATAACAATAACCTCAACATAGGATCTCTATGAACGTCAACATAGGATCTCTATGAGCCTCAACATAGGATCTCTATGAACCTCAACATAGGATCTCTATGAGTGTCAACATAGGATCTCTATGAACGTCAACATAGGATCTCTATGAACCTCAACATAGGATCTCTATGAGTGTCAACATAGGATCTCTATGAACCTCAACATAGGATCTCTATGAACCTCAACATAGGATCTCTATGAACCTCAACATAGGATCTCTATGAACCTCAACATAGGATCTCTATGAACCTCAACATAGGATCTCTATGAACCTCAACATAGGATCTCTATGAACCTCAACATAGGATCTCTATGAACCTCAACATAGGATCTCTATGAGTGTCAACATAGGATCTCTATGAACGTCAACATAGGATCTCTATGAACCTCAACATAGGATCTCTATGACTGTCAACATAGGATCTCTATGAACCTCAACATAGGATCTCTATGAACCTCAACATAGGATCTCTATGAACCTCAACATAGGATCTCTATGAACCTCAACATAGGATCTCTATGAACCACAACATAGGATCTCTATGAACCTCAACATAGGATCTCTATGAACCTCAACATAGGATCTCTATGAACCTCAACATAGGATCTCTATGAACCTCAACATAGGATCTCTATGAACCTCAACATAGGATCTCTATGAGTGTCAACATAGGATCTCTATGAACTCAACATAGGATCTCTATGAACCTCAACATAGGATCTCTATGAGTGACCTCAACATAGGATCTCTATGAACCTCAACATAGGATCTCTATGAACCTCAACATAGGATCTCTATGAACCTCAACATAGGATCTCTATGAACCACAACATAGGATCTCTATGAACCTCAACATAGGATCTCTATGAACCTCAACATAGGATCTCTATGAGTGTCAACATAGGATCTCTATGAACGTCAACATAGGATCTCTATGAACCTCAACATAGGATCTCTATGAGTGTCAACATAGGATCTCTATGAACCTCAACATAGGATCTCTATGAACCTCAACATAGGATCTCTATGAACCTCAACATAGGATCTCTATGAACCTCAACATAGGATCTCTATGAACCACAACATAGGATCTCTATGAACCTCAACATAGGATCTCTATGAACCTCAACATAGGATCTCTATGAACCTCAACATAGGATCTCTATGAACCTCAACATAGGATCTCTATGAATCTCAACATAGCATCTCTATGAACCTCAAGGCAACGTCTATGTCCCCATGTAACCATATAATTCGATGTAACCATGGAATAGCCTACAACTGTGAGAGACAAGTGCGCAAAGAAAATACATACATCTGTTAACTTACTACATTATTTGATTCACAACAATAATATCTTCATCGTATCAATTATTATTACACTATATAATATTACATGTGGAAGTTATTGACCATGAGTAATATAGAATGCTAACCTACTCTAGACTCACTTGAATTGTTTGAATTAACTTCAACACTTTTCTACTCTGCAGGGGTCTTCAACAAGTTAATGGAGAACATCTGTGTAATAAATTGGTGTAATTTATTAAATAATTTAAAAACATTTGACCATAACATCAAAGCAATAATACCGTTTGATATGACATACATCAATAATCCGATTGATCATAGAAATCAGATTCTTCCTCTGTGCCTCTTGTTCTAACCTCTGATTGCATGAAAATGTACATTAGAGCAGCACAAAACCATAGAAATCAGATACTTCCTCTGTGCCTCTTGTTATAACCTCTGATTGCATGAAAATGTACATTAGAGCAGCACAAAACCATAGAAATCAGAAACTTCCTCTGTGCCTCTTGTTATAACCTCTGATTGCATGAAAATGTACGTTAGAGCAGCACAAAACCATAGAAATCAGATACTTCCTCTGTGCCTCTTGTTATAACCTCTGATTGCATGAAAATGTACGTTAGAGCAGCACAAAACCATAGAAATCAGATACTTCCTCTGTGCCTCTTGTTATAACCTCTGATTGCATGAAAATGTACGTTAGAGCAGCACAAAACCATAGAAATCAGATAAACCCTGATTGCATGGAAAACGTTAGAGCAGCACAAAACCATAGAAATCAGACTTCCTCTGTGCCTCTTGTTATAACCTCTGATTGCATGAAAATGTACATTAGAGCAGCACAAAACCATAGAAATCAGATACTTCCTCTGTGCCTCTTGTTATAACCTCTGATTGCATGAAAATGTACGTTAGAGCAGCACAAAACCATAGAAATCAGATACTTCCTCTGTGCCTCTTGTTATAACCTCTGATTGCATGAAAATGTACGTTAGAGCAGCACAAAACCATAGAAATCAGATACTTCCTCTGTGCCTCTTGTTATAACCTCTGATTGCATGAAAATGTACGTTAGAGCAGCACAAAACCATAGAAATCAGATACTTCCTCTGTGCCTCTTGTTATAACCTCTGATTGCATGAAAATGTACGTTAGAGCAGCACAAAACCATAGAAATCAGATACTTCCTCTGTGCCTCTTGTTCTAACCTCTGATTGCATGGAAATGATTGCAAAACCGTAGAAATCAGATACTTCCTCTGTGCCTCTTGTTCTAACCTCTGATTGCATAAAAATGTACGTTAGAGCAGCACAAAACCATAGAAATCAGATACTTCCTCTGTGCCTCTTGTTCTAACCTCTGATTGCATGAAAATGTACGTTAGAGCAGCACAAAACAAAATCATCCATCATCATTAATCATTTATCAGAGACACAAAAGATCCTCTATCAAAGAGGATTCCTGGATGTATGCTATGTGAGTATGCACTATGATTAATCATATGCTGTGCAGTATGCATATGACTGATAGTGACACAGTGCATATCCTCTATCCTGTAATGTAGGTAAATGCACAGAGTAATGCACAACATATTTAGAACATGACATAGACTGACCAGGTAAATCCAGGTGAAAGCTAGGATCCCTTTATGATGTCACCAGTTCAATCCACTTCAGTCCGAGACAGGTTAAAGATGGATTTTTAAGCTTTGAGACAATTGAGACATGGATTGCGTGTTGCCATTCAGAGGGTGAATGGGCAAGAGAAAAAATGTAAGTGCCTTTGAACTGGGTATGGTAGTAGATGCCAGGCGCACCGGTTTGTGTCAAAAACCTCAACACTGCTGGGTTTTTCATGCTCAACAGTTTGCCGTATGCATCAAGAACAACCTTGACACAACTGTGGGAAGCATTGGAGTCAACATGGGCCAGCATCCCTGTGGAAAGCTTTCGACACCTTGTAGATCCATCCCGACGAATTGAGGCTGTTCTGAGGGTAAATAGGGAGGGGGGGGGGGGGGTGCAACTCAATAGTAGGAAGTTATTCCTTGGTAGACTCAGTGTATAGGCTACTCTGTGTATGTCTGGAAATGCATTTACAAGCTGTAACTGATGTGATTGGAAATCCTGGGTCTCAGTCTCGATTTGTAGTATCCTGGGTGGCCTGAGGGAAACCAAGGATCCATGAGTTCTTACCACTAATTACAGCTAATCAGAGGGGAGAGCAAATGAGCAATCAAACCTCGTTAGCACAAGCCAAAATGCTTCCGCAGTGATTCACATCGTGGATATGATGCATTTTTTTTTATTTTTTTTTATTTCACCTTTATTTAACCAGGTAGGCTAGTTGAGAACAAGTTCTCATTTGCAACTGCGACCTGGCCAAGATAAAGCATAGCAGTGTGAACAGACAACACAGAGTTACACATGGAGTAAACAATGGGTAAACAATGGGTCATGATGGGTCCCGAGTTCAAATGAGTTCAGCAGACACACAAACAGCAGGAAGCACAGGTCATGCAATGTTTAAGAGTCATCATCTCCATAGATGTCTATTGATTAGTGCACCTTTATTCTATATTGCTATAGTACTGATGATTATTGAGTCAAACTCTGACTTGCCAGCATCCTCTTGGCCCCTTTGGGAGCATAGGGCTTCCGCTTTGGCAAAGTGGGTGGGGTTACATCCCCCCCTGACCAGTTCACCGGACGTGCTACCTTGACCTGGACCTGCTGTTTCAACCCTCAGCCACCGTGCTTCTGCATCTGCATTGTTTGCTCTTTGGGGTCTTTGGGGTTTTAGGCTGGGTTTCCATGTAAGCACTTTTTGACAACTGCTGATGTAAAAAGGGCTTTATAAATATATGTGATTGAGGGATTGATAGATAGCTCTCCACGTCAATCTTGCACGTTTTGGTTTTTGCACTAGCACTACCCAGCTGATTGAAATAATCAAACTAATCATCAAGCTTTGATTATTTGAATCAGCTGTGTAATGCTAGAGGAAAAACCAAAACGTGCACCCAGGGTGTGGGGTGGGGCAGGACTGAGTTTAGGAAACTCTGCTCTAAAGGGTCATATTTTCAAGCCCCTTTCCCCTCAAAAACTAACTTATTTTGGTTGAACAGTTGTATTTTTGTGGAAGATCATCTGACATTGTGTTCAAACAATACAGAAGAGCAAAGTGTTTTCCTCAAAGTTCTCTGTTAAGCATTGAACAATATGTTTTATCTGCTGGGATGGGGTAAAATGCATTTCCTAATGCATTTCTCATCATTTTTTGACAGTGTAAACTGGTTTGTGTCTCTGTCAAAATAGAAGTAATATGCTATGACATTTCAGCAACACTCTGTATTACATAAAGGAAAAGCATCAATGGCTCAACCTTGTGTTATTCATGATAATATAATAAAGTGAAATGGCTTTTTCAACTGCAATGCGTGAAACGTATGACAGCCATTTTGAAATATAATCCATTTCTTTAAAATGACAGTGTGATTTATTTTCCCTCTGAGTCAATTGTCATTGTGGATGTCTTGACATTTTGTGTGTGGATCACATCTCATGTCTTGCTCTTCTGGAATTTGTTGATGTAAGGCTCAAGTCATCTCTGGATTTAAGGAGTGAAATTTTCTTGACCTGAACGGAAACTGTTGTTCACAGCTTCCATCACAAATGGATCTCACAACCTCAGGCAAATCAGACAAATGGAAACAATGATGGTGTCACCTGGCGGAGTCTACTTTCATTTGTTACGTTGGACATTTCATAAAGATATCCCCAAAAGTAAGCCAGGCAGGGAAGCCTGCACTGCGATCTCTAAGGTTGTAATAGAAATGGCACCCTGTACAGACATGCTCAAATTTGTACTCCTCCACAAAAACCGAAGAATGCATAATTTTCTCTGAAATGAGTTGAAACTGACAAAAGAAATTGGCATCCACCATTGTTCATTCCATATTTAATAGAAATCAGACTACTTTTGATTTTTTTATTCAACATAATATTGTAAATAATGAAACAAATGAAAATGGCATGGACAACCTTTAGAGGCAATCACTGCAATCAAGCTCTCAATGAGACTTCTGTACCTGGAACAGTGGGTTAACTGCCTGTTCAGGGGCAGAATGACAGATTTGTACCTTGACAGCTCGGGGTTTTGAACTTGCAACCTTCCGATTAGTAGTCCAACACTCTAACCACTAGGCTACCCTGCTGCCCCAGATGTGTTCCTTCTCCAGACTGCAAGATCCAGCTCTTTCCACAGATGTTCGATAGGATTCAGATCAGGACTCATAGAAGGCCACTTCAGAATAGTCCAATGTTTTGTTCTTATCCATTCTTGGGTGCTTTGAGCTGTGTGTTTTGGGTCATTATCCTGTAGGAGGACCCGTGACCTGCGACTGAGATAGAGCTTTCTAACACAGGGCAGTATGTTTCGCTCCAGAATGCTTTGATAGTCTTGAGATTTCATTGTGCCCTGCACAGATTCAAGGCACCCTGTGCCAGGCGCAGCAAAGCAGCCCCAAAACATAACCAAGCCTCCTCCATGTTTCACTGTAGGTATGGTGTTATTTTCTATGAAAGCTTCATTTTTTTCATCTGGGAACATAGAGCTGATGTGACTTGCCAAAAAGCTCCAGTATTGACTCCAAAGGTCATTCTCCCAGAAGGATTGTGGCTTGTCAATATGCATTTTAGCTAATTCCAGTCTGGATTTTTTAAATGTTGTTCTTCAAAAGTGGAGTCCTCCTCCACTTTGGTGCGATCAGAAACTGACGTACCTTCACCTTGGAGTTCAGCTTGTATTTCTTTGGCAGTTTTCCTTGGTTCTTTTTCTACCATTCACACTCTCTTTCTGTTCAATCATGGGTCAATTTTTCATCTTGTGGCCGCGCCCAGGGAGGTTGGACCTTAAACTTCTTAATAATATTTTCAACTGTTGTCACAGGAACATCAAGCTGCTTGGAAATGGTCTTGTAGCCTTTGCCTCTACCATTTTTTGTCTATTTTCTTCCTGATCTCCTGAAACAAATCTATACTTTGCTTTCTCTGGTCCATGTTCAGTGTGGTGCACACAATGATACCAAACAGCACATTCACTACTTTTCTCCATTTATATCGGCTGAATAACTGATTACAAGATTGGAGACGTGTGATACTAATTAAAGAAACAAAATAGTTTGAAATATCCCTATAATCCAATTATTTATGATCTTTTCTAAGGGATACCAGCAAATGTGTCCAGGCCATTTTAGAATATCTTTGTGGAAAAAGCAATAATTCATGTCTTTTCACAGCTTCTGTGCTTTAGTCTATGACATACCAAAGGCATGCAAGTATACATGATAAAATAGCTTTTCATTTCATCACTTTTCAGGAGGAAGGAAGCATTATTTCAATGAGCTGTAAGGGTACCAACACATTTGAGCACGTCTGTATATAGTTCAATACTTTTGACCAGAGCCCTATGGGAATAGGATACCATTTGGGATGATAACTTACTCCGCATAAGCAGCTTTCTTGATTAGAGGTCTCGGGGACAACGATGGTAGTTCATTTGGGTATTGCATTTTCAAATGGTATTAGAAAATGCCTTGATTTGAAGGAGAGGGATTGAGGCACACACTGTTCATCAGCTGCAAAATGAATTGACTGCATTTGATTAGGAGGACTCAGATGAGATGAAAGACACAGATGAGATATGTTGTAATTTCAACATGAGTGCAGGATAAAATCAACCTTGTACAAGTCATGTCCTACTGGGCAAAGACGGTTATTTTGTGTCGATTGTTGACAAAAAAATGACAATTAAATACATTTTAATCCCACTTTGTCACACAATAGAATGTGAAGAAATCCAATACTTTTGCAAGGTAGTATATAGTGCATTCAGAAAGTATTCAGACCCCTAGACTTTTTTCACATTTTGTTTTACGTTACAGCCTTATTGTAAAATGGATTAAATATTTTTTTCTCCCTCATCAACCTATACACAATACCCTATAATGACAAACCAAAAACAGAATTTTAGACATTTTTGCTAATTTACAAAAAACAAATAAACAGAGATATCACATTTACATAAGTATTCAGGCCCTTAACTCCATACTTTATTGAAGCAACTTTGGCAGTGATTACGAGTTTTCTTGGGTATGATGCTACAAGCTTGGCACACGTGTATTTGGGGAGTTTCTCCCATTCTTCTCTGCAGATCCTCTCAAGCTCTGTCAGATTGGATGGGGAGCATTGCTGCACAGCTATTTTCAGGTCTCTCCAGAGATGTTTGTTCGGGTTCAAGTCCAGGCTCTTGCTGGGTCACTCAAGGATATTGGGAGACTTGTCCCGAAGCCACTCCAGCGTTGTCGTGACCGTGTGCTTGCGGTCGTTGTCCTGTTGGAAGGTGAACCTTCGGCCCAGTCTGAGGTCCTGAGCGCTTTAGAGCAGATTTTCATCAAGGATCTCTCTGTACTTTGCGCAGTTCATCTTTGCCTCGATCCTTACTCCCTGCCTCTGAAAAATATCCCCACAGCATGATGCTTCCACCACAATGCTTTACTGTAGGGATGGTGCCAGGTTTCCTCCAGACGTGACACTTGGCATTCATACCAAAGAGTTCAATCTTGGTTTCATCAGACCAGAGAATCTTGTTTCTCATGGTCTGCGAGTCCTTTAGGAGCCTTTTGGCAAACTCCAAGCAGGCTGTCATGTGCCTTTTACTAAGGAGTGGCTTCTGTCTGGCCACTCTACCATAAAAGCCTGATTGGTGGAGTGCTGCAGAGACGGTTGACCTTCTGGAAGGTTCTCCCATTGCCACAGAGGAACTCTGGAGCTCTGTCAGAGTGACCACCGGGTTCTTGGCCATCTCCCTGACCAAGGCCCTTCTCCCCGATAGCTCAGTTTGACTGGGTGGCCAGCTCTAGGAAGAGTCTTGGTGGTTCCAAACTTTTCTTTCATTTAAGAATGACGGAGGCCACTGTGTTCTACTGAACCTTCAATGAGGCAGAAAAGTTTTGGTACCCTTCCCCAGATCTGTGCCTCGACACAATCCTGTCTCGGAGCTCTACGGACAATTCCTTTGACCTCATGGCTTTGTTTTTGCTCTGACATGCACTGTCAACTGTGGGACCTTATATAGACAGGTGTGTGCCTTTCCAAATCATGTCCAATCAATTGAATTTACCACAGTTAACAGTGCATGTCAGAGAAAAATCTCAAGGAGGATCAATGGAAACAGGAAGCACTTGAGCTCAATTTCGAGTCTCATAGAAAAGGGTCTGAATACCTATGCAAATAAGATATTTCTGTTTTCATTTTTAATACATTTGCAATGTCTAAAAAAAAAATTTTTCTCTCGTTTTGTCATTATGGGGTATTGTGTGTAGATTGACGAATAAATTGAATTGAATTGATTTTAGAATAGGGCTGTAACGTAACAAAATGTGGAAAAAGTCAAGGGGTCTGAATACTTCCCAAATGCACTGTATTTGAACATTTGTCAATGTGTTACAATTTACAGGCACGTGTCAAGTAACTATTTAGCCTGCAGCTAAGATGTTTGCTCTGTATTTTATACAGAATTCCATTTAATCTTCCAAGCCATCTCTTACACATATATTGTAATATTTGCTGACTGTCTATTTGGTCAGTAGCAGTCCACAGACCCAGGGTTTCAATCTCATGGTAGCAAACAAGAATACTGTGCAGTGTGAAAACACAGAGATACAATTTGACGAGCAGCTTACGTTTCTATCCTCCCACGAACCTATTGTTGCTGGAAATGAATTTATGATCTGTTTATTGAAACAGTGAGGGACAAAGATCAATATTAGTGTGGCTTTAACTCTGCGCCGGTCATTTGATGATTGTATCTATTCCCTGGAAGAATCTCTAGGATTGCAATGATTTAAAATAGTGGGTGTGTGTGGGTGTGTGCATGTGTGCTTGTGTGAGTGATACACTCAGATGACCAGTGAGTGGCATACTGACACTTGGGTACTTCTATAGCCAGTGAGCCAACTCCTATAAGATGTATGGTTGAATTCATCTCAGTTTAGCATTGGCATGTCTAATGCAGGGTCTTGTTTTTGTTTTGGGGTCCTGTCTTTGTTTATTTCTTTGTGAGGATTGTTTGGGGTCAGGGTCAATGCCACTCTCCTGGATTTCACTTGAAGGGATTGCTGACATACAAACAAGTTGAATAAAAACCCTTTGCCAGCAGGAGGATAAAATGTAGCTTGATTAAAAAAGAAGAAAATCACATCGTGAACCAGTGAACCATGAGCTCTCTCTCTCTCTCTCTCTCTCTCTCTCTCTCTCTCTCTTTCTCTTTTTAATGCACGCAGTCAGCTTGGTTGGTTGCTGTCTCTTGTCTCTCATCTCGCCCTTCCTCCTCCCTCTGTAACTCCCTCACAGTACGGCCCCTCCTGCTAGAGCGACACCTCTCTCCCGCCTCTCACGCTTTATCAGCTCCGGTTAATAAAGTAGCATAAAAAATGCATTTCTGCTGCTTCCCTCACTCGGCTCGACCAGGGTTTGTATCTGACCAGGAACGGGTCTAGTTGTCCTGGGGTCACTTTGGAACGGGTCTCTATATTTAAAAAAAGGATTTATGCATATCGGGTCCGGGTGGGATATCTACAGGTCCATTTCTGAACGGGTCCCAACTTCTTGGACCTGTGAAGACCTCTACTACAGTGTATTGGCTAAAACCTTCATACCACTCAACAAACAGAGACTCTGACCTGTCCAATGAGACAAACTGTTTAAAGAATCCAAAAGTACCCAAACACCCGCTATCTCTCTCCCTCTCCCTCTCTCTCTCACACACACACACACACACACACAAGCATGGCGATGGTTATGCATGTCACATACATGGTATTTTGAAATCCTGTGGAGTTTGGGCTAGTATTGTGAGAATCTAATCATTCATGCATGTACCGGCATTTTCATGCATGATAAATGCTAATATTCATGTGTAGTTATTGTACCGGGACACCTTTGCAATTCTGTGTCATTAAACCGAGAAGTGAGAAGGGAATAACAGCCAGAGTACAGATAGGCTTAATTACTGACTTAGAGAATTTACTGAAAAATCCCCACTGCCTCTCTCAGAAGTTAATTGCAATGATGCTCTGGGGTCATAACAAGAAATAAACTTCCTGCTGTATTATATCTGCTCAACACTTGCACCTGTTCGTCTGTCTGTCTGTCCTGATTAATCAAAGTTTCCGATTGCTTTCACTTCTCCCCTTTAGTATGGGTCTACGGCTGAAGTTAAGATGTAGCTGGCTAGTTTTGGCTATGATGTGAACCACTGGTGAGAGAGAGTGAGGAATTGAGAAGCCAGCTGTCAAAAAAATGTGAAGTTGCAGCTTATCTGCCCTGATTAAGTACGTGCCTTTCTGGAAGCTGCTGTTGTGCTGTCTGTGTGGAGTTACATTCTAACAATGATGTCATGAGGCCTGAATGTGTTCTGGCAACAGGAATGGTGAGCCGACAGGAATAACCAACAGGGATAATCTTTACCAACCAGTCTGCCTCATACAGCATGGAGTAGAAGAGGAAGAAAATGTCACCCGTCATCAACTCTTGACAGGGCTAAGCCTGAAAATGTTTCAACAGGAGGAGCAGCTTGACCAGCATGAGAACATGATTTGGATCAAATAAAACAGCTGAGCATCATGCGATAGATAGATACATTTATAAGCAGTGCGCAGGCCTATTTCATATTTACCACCTCGTAAATAAACTATTACACTTCAAATCTTTAAATGGGGACCTCTGCCGAAAATCCATATAAAATCAATGTCAAAACAACTAAAACCACCAAATGTACACTAAAACTCAAGGACAGATGGGTATACTACACCGCGGGATCAATGAGTTAGCCAGCTAACTTTGATAAACAACCGGAAGTAACCTTTGATTTTCTGGAGCGTTAAGAAAGTTAAACTTAGACGTACGTTTTTGCTTGTCGAGTCAATTAGACCATGGCCTTTTCAAGTTATTTCCAAATATTTAGGCAAGTTAGCTGGCTAACTCATTGATCCTACTTTGACCTCCGTTTACCCCTCTGGTCCAAGGAGCCTGCTGACGCAAACAAAGCAGAACGCCTTCCAGAGGCGGGATTTGCTTCCCGTCGGGTGGGTGCTGAGTAAGTGTGTGTGGTTGGGACCATGGCCAGGGTCAGCTCAGCCTTAGTGCACACAGTCAGCAGGGCTCCCCGTTTGATGTGTGGCCCCGAGGAACAGGTGATCGTCTCTCCAAAGCGCTGACTGTGCGAGACGGGACGCCTGGGCGTTTATAGCCGGTGCCAGAGCCAACGGGACTGCAGAGTGCAGACCCACTGCACAGTGCACACTACATCAAAGAGTGAGGGAGCTAGAGAGCGAGAGAGACAGAGGAGGGGGCAGAAATGATGAGCAAGGGGACAGGTCTTGGGGTAGATCAAGCGGGATTGCAGATCAGAGAGAGAGAGAGAGAGAGAGAGAGGGAGGGAGAAAATGAGAGAGGGGGAAGTGAGGGAGAGAGGAAAATAAACGATTGGGCATCATTTACCATTTTTAAATCACGTTGTGTTTTCTCCCCTGTAACATTACTGTAACGGTTTTCTAGGTGTGAAGGAGAGTCGGACCAAAATGCAGCGTGTAGATTGTGATCCATAATTTAATAAACAAACGTAACAAGAATCTAAATACAAACGCTACAAAAAAACAATAAACGTAACGAAAACCGAAACAGCCTATACTTGTGTACACTAACACATTTTTATTTTTTATTTTTTTGAAAAAATAATTTATTACCATCTATACCATTCATACTTTACAAAATCATAATTCTCATTCATTCTTAATTAATTATATGTACTAAAACACCAAACAAAAACAAACCTCAGGGGAGCATCGTCCCTCCCCGTCATACCTAACCAATACCTAACCCTTTCCCTATCTCCCCTTCCCTAATCTATCCCCTTACAAATCTAACTCTAACACTCCCAGCCCTAATCCCCCCTTCCACCTCTCCCATGCCGCATGCTGCCCCCACTTCCTCTCCTCCCTCTTCATCCTCCCCCTCAAATCACCTTCCACCCTCCTCACTATCCCTTCCACCCCCCAATCTCTGCCTGTCTTGACTAAATTCTGCCTGGCTTCCCACAGTCCCCTTTTAAAGAGACTCATGAGAAGCCAGAGCAGAAACCTGTCCCTATCCGTTCCCCTCACTCTCCCTACGCCTCTCTCTAGCCTAGCCCATGTCAACACAAAGTCACTCCTAACCACACCTAGCAACACCCGTGCCCTAGCCCATACTAATCCGGCAAAGGCACAGTCCCAGAAGGCATGGCGCACAGTCTCCTCCCTGCCACAAGGCAACTAACACATAGACAGGAACAAGGACACTAAGGACAATCACCCACGACAAACTCAAAGAATATGGCTGCCTAAATATGGTTCCCAATCAGAGACAACGATAAACACCTGCCTCTGATTGAGAACCACTCCAGACAGCCATAGACTTTGCTAGATCACCCCACTAGCTACAATCCCAATATATACACACCACATACAAAAACCCATGCCACACCCTGGCCTGACCTAATACATGAATATAAACACAAAATACTTCGACCAGGGCGTGACAATTACTCATCTCCTCTCGTTCATTATCTAAATAGATTTACAGTTCTGGAGGCTCGGAATTACAGGTGTTTTTTACCCTGTGGTATGAAAATAACTCCTTCTCTGTGATCTATCTATCCTGCAAAGGGTTCCCCGGGTGTAAATAACTCATTTTATGACGTAACAAAATGTGGACAACGTCAAGCGGTCTGAATACTTTCTGAAGGCATATTCGTAATCTCTTTGAGCACCAAAGGGTGATAATTGGAAGTATGATTGCCTTTATGGTCTAGTGATGTACTTAATACTGTGTTGTAGTCCCATACCATTACATTTTGGCGACTAATTAGATTATTGTAAATATTTTCAAAGAAGTTTGAAACTTCATTATTCTTTCCATATAGATTTATGAGCCATAACTGTTTGTCATCAAGTCATATATTTCAAGGCAATCCATCTTCGTTGAGGATCTATTTTAACTGATTGTATCTCAAATGGTTTTTGAGTAGGATCACAACACCTTTTGAATTTCGTAATCCCATGACGGAAATAGATTTTACCATCCCATTATTTTTCCCAGACCACTTCATCAGAAGATATTGAATGAATTTCCGGAAGAAAATAAATATGTTAACCCTCCTCCTTAAGCCATGTAAAAACTTGTCACGACTTCCACCGAAGCCGGTCCCTCTCCTTGTTCGGGCGGTGTTCAGCGGTCGACATTCTAGCCATCACTGATCCATTTTTAATTTTCCATTGGTTTTGTCTGGTCTTCCTTCACACCTGGTTCCAATCCCGTCAATTACATGTTGTGTATTTAACCCTCTGATTCCCCTCATGTCATTGTCGGAGTGTTTTGTTTGTATGTGATGTGCTAGTTAGTGCTGGTGTGTGACGGGTTTTGTACCCACTTTGTTAGTTTGTACATTTTGGTTGTTTTGGAGTTTGGTCAGCATTTATTAAATAACTCCGTTTATACCAAGTTCGTTCTCCTGCGCCTGACTTCCCTGCCACCAACATGCACCCCAAACAAAACTGCTCTTCTATTCTTATTATCAGCCAAACCATTGGCATTATAGCTAATTCACACATTACCATGATGGGTTACATTTTACAATACTTATCACTGTCCTTACCATCATTTTGATACACTTATCCATACTAACTGTAAATCAACCTCCAGTTGTCCTCCAATACCCTTCCCACAATTTATAGATTTTTGTTACAAAATACAACTACCCCCAAAAGTCTAATCCCTATCCCAACCTGTCTTTCTAGTGGAGGTTGGACTCCTAGTGTTGCTCCTAGTATGAGTCCATGAGTCCATCTTTTGTCTAGTAATTGATAAAGAAAAAAGAAAAGGAAACAGTGTCAGTTTAACAAAAGACTGTCATAGTTCTCACCATACCATGTGAGGCACACACTCCTTGACACAGCGGGGGCACAGCGCAGGAGGAGGCCCAGACAGCGTCTGGAAGCCCCTATTAAACTTTGTGCACTATCCCAAATGCAGCCTTCCCCCGCACTGAACCCCGGGCAACACAAGACCCGTCCACTCATAATTCACACAGAAAGTGACAGTAATAAACAGAAACACTCCATTACTGAACAAAAATATCAAATGCAACATGCAACAATTTCAACGAGTTACAGTTCACATAAGGAAATCTGTCAATTGAAATACATTCATTAGGCCCTAATCTATGGATTTCACATGACTGGGCAGGGGCGCAGCCAATCAGAGTTCTTCCCCACAAAAGGGATGTATTACAGACGGAAATACTCCTTAGAATCACCAGCCTGGTGAAGAAGCCAGATGTGGTCCTGGGCTGGTGTGGTTAAACGTGGTCTGCGGTTTTGATGCCGGGTTGGACGAATAGCAAAATTCTCTAAAACGATGTTGAGGCGGATTATGTTAGAGAAATTAACATTCAATTCTCTGGCAACAGCTCTGGTGGACCTTCCTGCAGTCAGCATGCAAATTACACGCTCCCTCAAAATGTAGACATCTGTGGCATTGTGTTGTGTGACAAAACTGCACATTTAAGAGTGGCCTTTTATTGTACCCAGCACAAGCTGCACCTGTGTAATGATCATCCTGTTTAATCAGCTTCTTGATATGGGATCTTTTATTTCAGCTCATAAAACATGTGACCAACACTTTACATGTTGGGTTTATATTTTTGTTCAGTATTTATTCATTAGTTCTGGCCTTCAACATACAGTACATTACAAAATATAAACATATGTTGTTGGATGTTTAAATCGTCGCTTTCCCTATGTTTATTATGGAAAGATAACAGGCATTTCTGTAGTGATATCATTGTTTTGTAACATCTGCTTCCAACTCACACTGGCAAACACGTAGATCACCTGAATGCAGCTCACTTTCCAGCCCACTTTCCATCTCACACTCTCAAACACATAGATCCCCTGAACGCAGCTCACTCTCCAGATCCCAATCACCTGAATTCTAATCACCTGTTCACATACATGTATGTCATTATCACACACCATTTAGTTCAGTTCTTTGTATTCAATCACTGTGAGGTATTGTTTGTTGTGTGACACACTTCTTTTGGCCCGCTGGGTTTCCTGTGATTGACGCCTCCCGCGTATGATAGTTTTTGTCTATTTCCTGCCTGTACTTTAGCCTATTGGATTTCCTGTTATCTGCCTATTGCCTGATCTCCCAGACTACGTTACTAGCCTTTTCCCCTGCCTGTACTGTTTCCCTTTTGGACACTCTTTGTATAACCTTCTGCCTGCCCCTGGACCCAGCTACCTGCCTCCTCCTGTGGTCCTTTCCAATAAACGCCCTGCTCTTGAAACCAGCCCTCTGCCTCCCCTCGTGTTCATCGCATGTTTCAGTTGTGACCTGGCATATTCACTCTGAAATGAGCTGCTTACTTCGTACCATATCTAATGGCGAACATGTGAATGACATGTATTATTATCACAATAAAATATTTGTTTTCCAATAAGTGTCAAGAAATATAGTGGACTAACAATCATGTGTCAACCATAGAGATACATAGAGTACTCTAGATGGATATAACCCGTTTTAGTGTGGACATTGCCATTGAGGGCTTCCACCATTTTATAGTCAACTAGGTAGGCTTTCCTATTGGATGGGAGCGACAAGTCAATGAACAGAGAGCAATGTCTTCTTCAAATTGGGTTGTCTATGGTTTGTATACCAACGATTAAGGTATTGTCCAAGATCACGAGCCAAGACCAAGATTTAAACCTGGACATTGGTCCCAAGACCCAGACCCAGTGAATTGAGACCATGACAAGTTAAAGACCAAATTGACGTGGTCTCAAGTGATCTCAATACCAAGACCACTAGATCAGGACTCCATGGGCCTTTTCTTCAAATGTAAGAAACTCGAGTAAGTAAATTTAAGGAGAGTGTAGTTCAGTACACGGCAGTAGAATACAGAACAGTAGAGGATAGTAGAGTACAGTTCAGTAGAGTACAGTTCAGTAGAGTACAGTTCAGTAGAGTACAGCACAGTAGAGTACAGCACATAATAGATGTCTTTGTTTGGGCAAAATAGACATTAATATTTTGGCTCTTGGAAGATTGGAGCCCCCTGCCTACTATGCATTTCATTACTCTACACTTCTTCCTAATGTGTGCACTTGTCCACTACCCACATGGTGGTCCTTTGTAGCTCAGTTGGTAGAGCATGGCGCATGCAACTTTAAAATGGAGACAGCACTGTCAGCACCTATTGAGGCTGTCACACGCCATAACGACTCAGTTAAAACTATATGTATATCTCTATGGTGTCAATTGTTTCGGTTGTGACTGTTTCGGTTTGGACAATGTAGACTTATTTTTTACTTTAATGAATCCCCATAGCTAGCATTTGACTGGGTAGCTTTCATTTGGACAGATGTACAGTATATTCCAGGCGTACGGGACTATAAAGGGTTTGGGAACCACTGGGTTACAAGAAGCCTCTTATAAAGTAATATTTAACATCCATACATGGCCAGCTATGTAAACTTTAACATTGATTTATCCTGCAATAGATGTCGTTCAATTGGTAACATACATTTTTGTCTTCTTCTAATGCCTCTTAAGGGGAAAGTTATCTAAGAGTAACGGAATATAATGAGATTACGTTACTGAGTTTGGGTAATCAAAAAATGACATTGCTGATTACAATTTTGGACAGGTAACTAGTAACTGTAATGGATTACATTTGGAAAGTAACCTACCCAACCCTGGCTACCACACGACAAGCGGTATCGAGTCTGAAACCAACAGAACCATGTACAGCTTCTACCCCCAAACCATAAGACTGCTAAATTGTTAGTTAAATAGTTGCATTACATTGACCCTTTTTGCACTAACTTTTGTGAATCATCACTTACTCTGCTGCTACTGTTTACTCTCTGTCATTTTATATGTACAGTACCAGTCAAACATTTGGACACACCTACTGCAGAGTGTAGGAAAAGCAGCCAACAAGTGCTCAGCATATGTGTGAAGCTGGTTGAGAGAATGCCAAGAGTGTGCAAAGCTGTCATCAAGGCAAAGGGTGGCTACTTTGAAGAATCTAAAATCTAAAATATATTTAGATTTGTTGTTTTTTTGGTTACTACATGATTCCAAATGTGTTATTTCATGTTTTTGTTGTATTCACTATTATTCTACAATGTAGAAAATAGTAAAAAATTAAGAAAAACGAGTAATGTGTCCGAACTTTTGACTGGTACTATACATTTCTATCTCAATGACCTCGTACCCCTGCACATCGCCTCGGTACTGGTACACCTTGTATACAAGTTATCATTATTCATTGTGTATTTATTATTACTTGTATTATTACGTGTTTTACTTTTCTATTATTTCTCCATTTTCTTTCTCTCTGCATTGTTGGGAAGGGCCCGTAAGTAAGCATTTCACTGTTAGTCCACACCTGTTGTTTATGAAGAATGTGCAGTCACCCTTTAAAGGACACACCTCAGATATTGCCACCCCTCCCACCTCAGCTCAAGTCAACCGATATAAGACAAGTCAATTACCGATCATGGCTCTAGGGTTTGAAAATAGATGAGCGCTGCCTTTCACACGTCGAAATTGCAAACAAGCGTGTGTTTGACAACTGTGCTGGATTAATGCCAGCCGAAAATACACAGTGTACAAAACATTAAGAACATCTTCTTAATATTGAGTTGCACCACCCCCCTCGTCGGGGCATCGACTACAAGGTGTCGAAAGCCTTCCACAGGGATGTTGGCCCATGTTGATGCCAATGCTTCCCCCAAGTTGGTTGGATGACCTTTGGGTGGTGGATCATTCTTGATACGCACGGGAATCTGTTTAGCGTGAAAAACCCAGTAGCGTTGCAGTTCTTCACCTGGCACCTACTACCATACCCCGTTCAAAGGCACATATATTTTTTGTCTTGCCCATTCACCCTCTGAATGGCATACATCGCCTATTCCTCTCTGTGTTTCCATATTTCCAATATTAGCATAAACGCAGTGAACAAATACATCCGGTCGTATTCATTAATCACTAAACTGAAGAAAACAGACAGAAACAGAGAGGGACTACCTAAACGTCCAATAACAAACAATATTTTCAGTGGTAAAACATTTAGCTACAATGTGCCCTATTGAAAACAGACATTGTTCTCATATGTCATTCTAGCCTAATGGTTAACAGTAACTGTCCCAGTTAGATATACAACACCCCAGCTTGAGGCCAAACACGAAGGACTGGACTCACTCATGCCTGAGAAGTCATCAGTGGAGAGATGCCCCGAGCACCATCTGACTCTCACACCAACAGACGTGTCCCATTTAGAGGGCTGACTAGCTCTGTATCCGAGGGCTGAGCTTAACACCACTGGACTGTTTCAGCTACCCATGGCCAAAAGCCAGCCTTTCTGCCTTTACAGTATCCAAAACAAGTTCAGGGACATGTGTTCCAACTGCACACACATTCACACACTTCCTCTCTCTCGCTCGCTCTCACGCTCTCTCGCTCTTACTCTCTATTTCTCTCTCTCTCTCATATTTTCTTTGGCATCTGTAGTTCCGGTCAATTCTGCATGCGGTGAGGCGCGCTCACAATGTTTCTCACAGTGCAGGTCTCCTGGGGTGTCATCTATGGTTGTGTTGTGATACTTAGGTTCAACCCCATATGATTCAAGGTTGCTGCGTTCACATTAGGGGAACATAGCAGGGGTGAAGTCCAGCTCCATACGATATGATACGTGGCTCTGCTCACGCCAGGGGAACTGGGCAAGAGTGAACAACTTTGGTGAAACTCCACATGATTATTGCATTTCCATTTCCGTGTGTTGCACTTGCTTTCAGTAGCATCTATGAATGACATGCTCATGCATTGACGTCAAACAGAAGAACCAAGTACACGGATGGTTCCTGATGTTGTGGGATTCTCTCTGGTGTTTACAGAAAAACTGGTGCTGTGAGATTAGGATATTAGGATTCAAGGTTGCAGTGAGATTAGGATATTAGGATTCAATGTTGCAGTGAGATTAGGATATTAGGATTCAAGGTTGCAGTGAGATTAGGATATTAGGATTCAAGGTTGCAGTGAGATTAGGATATTAGGATTCAAGATTGCAGTGAGATTAGGATATTAGGATTCAAGGTTGCAGTGAGATTAGGACATTAGGATTCAAGGTTGCAGTGAGATTAGGATATCAGGATTCAAGGTTGCAGTGACATTAGGATATTAGGATTCAAGGTTGCAGTGAGATTAGGATATTAGGATTCAAGGTTGCAGTGAGATTAGGATATTAAGATTCAAGGTTGCAGTGAGATTAGGATATTAGGATTCAAGGTTGCAGTGAGATTAGGATATTAAGATTCAAGGTTGCAGTGAGATTAGGATATTAGGATTCAAGGTTGCAGTGAGATTAGGATATTAGGATTCAAGGTTGCAGTGAGATTAGAATATTAGGATTCAAGGTTGCAGTGAGATTAGGATATTAGGATTCAAGGTTGCAGTGGGATTAGGATATTAGGATTCAAGGTTGCAGTGAGATTAGGATATTAGGATTCAAGGTTGCAGTGAGATTAGGATATTAGGATTCAAGGTTGCAGTGAGATTAGGATATCAGGATTCAAGGTTGCAGTGAGATTAGGATATTAGGATTCAAGGTTGCAGTGAGATTAGGATATTAGGATTCAATGTTGCAGTGAGATTAGGATATTAGGATTCAAGGTTGCAGTGAGATTAGGATATTAGGATTCAAGGTTGCAGTGAGATTAGGATATTAGGATTCAAGGTTGCAGTGAGATTAGGATATCAGAACCTGCGTAGACAAAGCAATTGTAACTGCCGAGCAAAGGATTAGTACATGAATGCAAAGATAACTGAACTAAAGGACTATCGCTCCGTAGCACTCACTTCTGTCATCATGAATTTCTTTGAGAGACTAGTCAAGGATCGTTTCGCCTCCACCTTACCTGTCACCCTAGACCCACTTCAATTTGCTTACCGCCCCAATACGACCACAGACGATGCAATCGCCATCACACTGCACACTGCACACTGCCTTATCCCATCTGGACAAGAGGAATACCTACTGTATGCAAGAGTTCTGTTCATTGACTATAGCTCAGCATTCAACATCATAGTACCCTCCAAGCTCATCATTAAGCTTGAGGCCCTGGGTCTGAACCCTGCCCTGTGCAATTGGGTCCTAGACTTCCTGACGGGCCGCCCCCAGGTGGTGAAGGTAGGAAACAACACCTCCACTTCGCTTATCCTCAACACTGGGGCCCCACAAGGGTGCGTGCTCAGCCCTCTCCTGTACTCCCTGTTCACCCATGACTGCATGGCCAAGCACGCCTCCAACTCAATCATCAAGTTTGCAGACGACACAACAGTGTCGTCTGAGTATGCAGTAGGCTTGATTACCAACAACGACGAGACTACAGGGAGGAGGTGAGGGCTCTGGGAGTGTGGTGCCAGGAATATAACCTCTCACTCAATGTCGACAAAACAAAGGAGATGATCGTGGACTTCAGGAAACAGCAGAGGAAGCACCCTCCTATCCACATCGATGGGACAGTAGTGGAGAAGGTGGTATGTTTTAAGTTCCTCGGCGTACACATCACTGATGATCTGAAATGGTCCATCCATAAGAAGGCACAACAGCACCTATTCAACCCCAGGAGGCTGAAGAATTTTGGCTTGTCACCTAAAACCCTCACAAACTTTTTCAGATGCACAATTGAGAGCATCCTGTCGGGCTGTATCACCGCCTGGTACGGCAACTGCACCTTCCGCAGGGCTCTCCTCTCGCATCACCAGGGGCAAACTACCTTCCCTCCAGGAAACATAGAGCACCCGATGTCATAGGAAGGCCAAAAAGATCACCAAGGACAACAACCACCCGAGCCACTGCCTGTTCATCCCGCTATCATCCAGAAGGAGAGGTCAGTACAGGTGCATCAAAGCTGGGAACGAGAGACAGAAGCTATTTTTCAATCTCAAGGCCATCAGACTGTTAAACAGCCATCTCTAACACAGTGAGGCTGCTGCCTACACACAGACTTGAAATCATTGGCCACTCTAATAAATGGAATACTAGTCACTTAAATAATGTCACTTTAATAATGCTTACATATCTTGCATTACTCATCTCATATGTATATACTGTATTCTATTCTACTGTATCTAGATCTATGCCACTCTGACGTTGCTCATCCATATATTTATGTATTCTTAATTCCATTCCTTTACTTAGATTTGTGTGTATTAGATATATGTTGTGAAATTGTTAGATATTACTTGTTGGATATTGCTGCACTGTCGGAAACTAGAAGAACAAGTATTCGCTACACCCACAATAATATCTGCTAAACACGTGTATGTGACCAATACAATTTCATTTCATTTGATGATACATGGAATGATAAGTGGTCTTGTTCTGTACTTGTCTATTAATGTTATGTATTATGTCATGTTTTGTGTGGACCCCAGCAAGAGAACCTTCCAGGTTCCATTGGGACATCCCCAGGGATACCAGCAGATTGTGTTTGATGTGTGTGACTTAACCAGAGGTGAGAGCGGAGCAGTGAGTAGTGGCAGAATCGATAGCGGTGTTGCCTATCTCAGCAGCTTCATCCCACACACATGCAAATGCACGCATTAAATGCAAACGCACGCTTAAACACCACACTCTTATATGATTGGTTTGTGATGTGTCAACACTTAACCAGGTACTATAATGGTCCGGTCTAGTTAGGGTTATTGTTATTACCTGATCACGTAGGATTGACATTGATTGCGACATAGGTGACTGTAACATGTGCATTAACTGTTTGTTGTGTTGGTTTGTCATTGTGTCACCAGTCTGAGGCTGCATCCCGAATGGCACGCTATTTCCGACATTGTGCACTACTTTTGACCAGGACCGAGAAGGTTCAAGTCAACAATAGTGCACTATATAGTTAATAGGGTGTCATTTGGGATGCAGACTGAGTTTGATTAACCAATGCGTGTGTAATGAAGATAACATGATTACATGCTAGGCTGTAACGGATGGATAGGAGAATGAGTGAGAAGATCATTCCTGAATGTATGTTCAACTTCCATTCTGTATGCCCACCACATGTCACAAAGGGAACGGTTAGCTTTGTATGTCAAGGAAAAATCTAAAGTGTCACTCTCCATAGCTGTTTTTTTTTACAGTCATTGAAGTCATTGAAGGACAGACACAGATTTGGTATGTTGGTTTTGTGGTATATGAATCATGCTACTTGCGTGAATCCATGGGTGTGCGTCCCAAATATAACCTTATTCCCTACACAGTGCACTACATTTGACCAGAGCTCTATGGGCCCTGGTAAAAAAAAAGTAGTGCACTAAAGGAAATAGGGTGTCATTTGGGATGCAGACTGAGTTTGATTAACCAATGCGTGTGTAATGAAGATAACATGATTACATGCTAGGCTGTAACGGATGGATAGGAGAATGAGTGAGAAGATCATTCCTGAATGTATGTTCAACTTCCATTCTGTATGCCCACCACATGTCACAAAGGGAACGGTTAGCTTTGTATGTCAAGGAAAAATCTAAAGTGTCACTCTCCATAGCTGTTTTTTTTTACAGTCATTGAAGGACAGACACAGATTTGGTATGTTGGTTTTGTGGTATATGAATCATGCTACTTGCGTGAATCCATGGGTGTGCGTCCCAAATATAACCTTATTCCCTACACAGTGCACTACATTTGACCAGAGCTCTATGGGCCCTGGTAAAAAAAAGTAGTGCACTAAAGGAAATAGGGTGACATTTGGGACACAGGCCATGTCTCCATCATAGCTACCAGTCTGGATTCAAACCCATGAACTATAACTCCACCCTATATCATAATCTATATCACCAGTCTACTGCATCATGGTTATTTGTGTTCACAGTAGTCAATCTCAAAGTGACATCCCTTGTTCAATATATAAATACAAATGTTTATTGTAACATTGCAATCTGCATACTCTGGCAATCTGTGTTTGTCGCTATGCCAATGTCCTTGTTTTAACTAGTTAGTGTAAGGAGCACTCACATGCAGTGCTCTGTGTGGCTGCAGGGCCTTGCTTTAATGTAATTTAGCTGTCGTGCTAGCTTCAGTTAATTACATATGGACTGATGATTTTTCTGTCCACTTCATCACTGGCTGACTCCCAAGTGGCAGTGAAATAAAGGTAGTTGATCAATTTAGCAGAACCAGGCCAAATATGGCCTACAGTACACTCCCTTGCACTAGATTGTTTCTCTATGACTTGTGGAATTTGCACTTTTTTCCTACCAGCAAATAGTGGGGCCCTATCAAATCTAATGACTTGTCATGATGCTAATTAAAAGGCTTCTGGTAGATGGAAAGGCTTTCCCGAAAACCTTCTGTCGTGACGTTGTATTAGTTAATGTGACGACTGTTGCTCATCGAATGATTACAAGTTTCTAATTGCGTGATTAACTGAATCAAGCAATTATTAACTCATTAACCTGGGGCACCATGAGAAAACTCGTTTTTATTGAGTGTTTATTTCCTAAATTAACTCAAAGAATATCAGAATATCGATTTTACAACAGCCGCTAATTAACCAGTTGCCTCTACCAATCTCGTTCTGAATGTTGTATAGCCCGTGAATCTGCACGGACCCGGGTCTCACCAATGAATTCGTACCACACCAATCTTAGTTTAATATTTATTTACTCAAAAGCTAAAATGATGATAAAAGATACACATAGACGAAACACATTATAGGCTATTGATTAGAACTTAGTATAACGGGCCAACACACTCTAGCGCGCGTTACCCACAATGGGTCCTCAAAGTCCTCAAACTTGCGTTGCGTTCTGGGTTCGTTGACTTTTTAGACCTTGCTGCAGCTGGGGTCACGTAGCCTTCCTGTAAATTCTATACTCACAGGTTTTATACCCTTGGGTCAGAAGTGGGCGTAACCGCCTTTAGGGCAATTCTCTGGGCGTACCAAGTTAATGAGGCAAGGTCTAGATTTTATTCAAATCCAATTTTAGACAACTAACTTAACATTTCATCTTCCCCAAAACATTCTCTTTGATTTGGATATTTTCCATAGAACGTACAATGTATAAACATCAAACATATACTAGGAAAACTCTTCACATTACAATGTTTTCGTAATAGCGTAATCTATTAACCTTTAATAACAAAACAAAAATGACATACATTTTCATATTCCATCTATCTTCATGACCACCATTGTGGCTGACGGAAACCATTGTTCCAAAGTCCCTTTATTTCATGTTTAATGTTCTGAGGCTGGTTCCCCATAGTAACAGGACAAAGGAATTTGTCTGTGGCTTGAGATTTACCAGGCGCGTGAGGGGTCATAAAACCCCCCACATATTCAGACCCCTAGATTTCTCCTCCTCTGTTGGGGTTGAGAGATAATCTGTAGGGTTGTGGTCTCCTGTAACCTGACCTGGTCAGGACAGTCATGACACTTCTCAGTTAAATGTTAACTACAAAGTAACCTATTCTTACCTGGCAGAATCATATCATGATTATTTGCTTTAATCCAGTGGATATTTTGTATGGCAAACTCTACAATCACGGGCGCTACAAAAACAGTGTTAAACAACACCCTCTTGCTAAACAACAGCCTCTTGCTAGGTGCTCACTGGAATTAAATGGCAACAAAATAACTCTCAAATTTTTCCCAGACCTCAAATGTGGTCTTCTGATGAGGTTTAACCGTTGTTGTGGACTTAGAGCATCGAATTCAGTTGTTTTTCTATGAACAAAGTGTGATTTTGAAAACCAAAACCAAAAAGAACTGGGGGCCCTTGTCACGTCCTGACCTTAGTGCCTTTTGTATGTTTCTATTTTAGGTTGGTCAGGGTGTGAGTTGGGGTGGGCATTCTATGTTTTGTTCTTGTGTTTCTATTTCTATGTGTTTGGCCTGGTATGGTTCCCAAACAGAGGCAGCTGTGAATCGTTGTCTCTGATTGAGAACCATACTTAGGTAGCCTGTTTTCCCACTCTTGTTTGTGGTTGGTTATTTTCCGTTTCAGTGTTTTTCACCATTCGGGACTGTTTCGTTTTTTCTTTATTTGCTTGTTCGTTTGTTTCCTGTGTTCAGTGTAATAAAGATGACCCTTACACTTACCACGCTGCATATTGGTCCGCTATTTCCTACTCCTCCTCAGAAGAGGAAGACGACAACCGTTACAGCCCTAAAATGGTCAATAATTATTGAGCTTTTCAAAATAATAGAAATGGGAAACTGATCGATCTGGCTAATCACCAGGTAAAGAATGGATTTGATTTATGATGTGTTCCTGTTTTGCATGCAATGTTCAAATCGCTCCCTATGGCACTGGGATGAAATGGAACAAACAGGCATGCACAGTTAGACTATTTATACAAAAACACAACCTCAAAAATACCATACTCAGGTCACTCTCAAACATTGGGACTCCACTCTGTTGTATTTGGACTTGTTCTAACAAACAGGCTATGGTCTGACTATGGAGTCTTACTATGGAGATAGATTACTGTCAAACTGATTCATTCATTTACAACATTTGGACATTAGCATTGGCTTGACAACTACCTCTTAACAGTTTATCCTGGATGCGGAGGCACACGTTTTTTTTATCCACAGGTTCACCTGGAAGTAGATAAATGGCTTCATTGTAAAAAAATACCAAAGTAATCCTTTAACAATCTACATATTATATTCATTTATAATGGGTGCCACAGAAATGAAAGCACAGAGCGGAGACATCATTCATGTGGGGTTCCGGGCTGGAGCTCCACATTTAATCCTCCAGGTTCATCTGTATCCAAGTTATAAATTCAAACCGCTTTGCCACGCGTAAATAAACGACATCAGATGATTTACTCTTGCTGCCAGGAGAGGACAGGGACAATTTCTCAACACCCCAGGACTTCAGAGTAAGTCTAAAAATCCAAGCCTATACCCACTGTTGGATTATGTCCGAGGTGAACGAATCATGACGTTTTGAGGAACTTTCTGTGTAAAGGCTCCATGACAAATAAATCAAGCCATCTCATTCCCATTAATTCTGCAACTGGTAGAGGAGTGCCTCTGGGAGACTTAGAGGGAGGCAACCATTCACTCTGAAGGAAGGAGAGAGAATTGAGGCCTACTATAGCCCAGTCGGCAAACCTAAATAACCAGAATATCATGCTGTGCCAGAGAGCACAGGCTGTCCTAATAGCTGTACATTTATACTGAGGAGAGAAGCGAAGTGTGTAATTACCATATCTAAAGGAGGGATGACAGGGTGGAGGCGTGTGTCTGCATCAAACGAGAGGAGAAAAAATATACATTCTATCACTTACACACTCTCTGAGGTAATCGGACTTGACACTCAACACCTGTGGGAGCCTAACACTTGACAACCAGCCCGTACGGATTGGAACCTTACACACCCATATAGAGATTTCGGTAGTGTAAAGTATCCAAGAGAGTATAATTACCTGAGTTTTATCTAGAGAAAAAGTGCCTATATAACAAAAGTGAGGGGAGAAAGTGGGAGAAAGACTCTCCATCTCTCCCTGTTTCTCTCTGTCTCTCTCTGTCTCCCCCCCCCCCCCCCTCTACTGCCTCCAATTAAAAACCACCTCCAGCTATGGTATAATGATGGTATGGGAGTTTGTATATCGGTCTTTTAGCTACAGTCCCCCTCTAACTCACACATCCTTTGATCCCAATAGGTCTTCAAATGCCGCTGAAAAAACTAATTAAAATTCACTGTGTAGCCCAGTTAGAAGTATACAACCACTTCACTATGGTGCAACGACAATGGCTGAAGATTCGCACTGAGACAATGACTCAGACAATTATGCATGTCCTAAACTGAGTCTCTTGTAAGAGTCCTGGACTGTCAAGGCAGATGAGCACAATAGCAAAACATACTTGAATGTATCTATTTCCTAATAGAAAAAGCCCTCGCACATCTGAGTTTGCTTGTTGCAGGTACGTGGGAAACATTTGATGATACAGTATCTTCAACTGCTCTTGCCAGAAAAATCACAAAAGCTCTGACGAAGGCCAACAGGCCGATTCACAAGATTACATAACTTAAAGTTTTGTTTCTACCTGGTGCTAACATGCTTTCTTTGTCCTGATCTTATCCACATTCTTATTGTGCCCACATTATAGCCGTTGCATATACAAATGTATCTCTTATCCGTCCACTGTGCCAACACTGTGCCAAGATATCCTGGTCAAAGGATGAAAATTAAGCTAGTCCGCTAGCCTGTGGCTAGTACTTTTCAGACTGGGCTAGTAATAATTGTCGTCTACTAGCCCGGGTGGCCAGTGCCCAAAATCCTTAAGTTCCATCCCTGTGACCTGTTCCCTCCATGTATGCATATTCTTTCAAAATTACATTTGTTTATTTACTTTAAGAGACATATTGATGCCACAAGTCAATCACGGCCACCTGTCAATGATTTTAGAGGTGGGATAATGGTGATTTAAATGGTTTCACTGTCCCGATCCATCTACACTTCGAAGATATCCAGACACAATGTTTGTCTGACTAACTCCGGGAGTGGTCAGGAAGGTCTAATCACAATCAGACCACAATGTGTCTTCTAATCGTCTACACCTGTCTAAAAACGTGGGCACAATCAGAATGTGGACAAGATCAGGACAAAGAACGGATGTTAGAACCAGGTATTAACGAGGCTTAAGTGATACTGGAAAGAGCAAAGTCTCTCTAGATAGAGATTTGCTTCCCACAATGTACCAATGTTCTAGCATACACTTCCGTGCTTAAACCAACGTCAATTTGGCAGAGAGGAAAGGGCGGAGTTGGGCACCAGAAAATCCTTCCAGAGCCCTGCCGTAAACATCCCCGGTAGCTAGCTAGATGGAGTTTGCGCCATGACATAAGCGTTACAAGCCTACAACCACTGTTTGGCTGTGGCTAAAATGAGCCTAGCTACAGTATCTGAATCTACGTTATGTGCCTCTGTCATGTTTTGCACATTTCCCAAATGAATTTCCCAAATTATATACTGTGTTTTTGGAACACTTCACATGTGATGATATTTCACATGTGGATTAAACAGGTGATGTCCTGCAATTAGTTGTTAGGATACACACAGTGCTTTCAACATACAGTTGAAGTTGGAAGTTTATACACTTAGAGAGTCATTAAAGTCATTGAAACTCTTTCTTCAACCACTCCACAAATTTCTTGTTAACAAACTATAGTTTTGGCAAGTCTGTTAGGACATCTACTTTGTGCATGACACAAGTAATTTTTCCAACAATTGTTTACAGACAGATTATTTCACTTATAATTCACTGTATCACAATTCCAGTGGGTCAGAAGTGTACATACACTAAATTGACTGTGTCTTTAAAAAGCTTGGAAAATTCCAGAAATGTATGTCATGGCTTTAGAAGCTTCTAATTGACATAATTTGAGTCAATTGGAGGTGTACCTGTGGATGTATTTCAAGGCCTACCTTCAAACTCAGTGCCTCTTTGCTTGACATCATGGGAAAATCAATAGAAATCAGCCAAGACCTCAGAAAAACAATTGTAGACCTCCACAAGTCTGGTTCATCCTTTGGATCAATTTCCAAATGTGTGAAGGTACCACGTTCATCTGTACAAACAATAGTACGCAAGTATAAACACCATGGGACCACACAGCCGTCATACCGCTCAAGAAGGAGACACGTTCTGTCTCCTAGAGATGAACGTACTTTGTAGCGAAAAGTGCAAATCAATCCCAGAACAACAGCAAAGGACCTTGTGAAGATGCTGGAGGACACAGGTACAAAAGTATCTATATCCACAGTAAAACAAGTCATAACCTGAAAGGCCGCTCAGCAAGGTAGAAGCCATGGCTCCAAAACCTCCATAAAAAAGCCAGACCAAGGTTTGCAACTGCACATGGGGACAAAGATCATACTTTTTGGAGAAATGTCCTCTGGTCTGATGAAACTGTTTGTCCATAACGATCATCGTTATGTTTGGAAGAAAAAGGGGGATGCTTGCAAGCCGAAGAACACCATCCCAACCGTGAAGCATGGGGGGGTGGGGGGGCAGAATTATGTTGTGTGGGTGCATTCCTGCAGGAGGGACTGGTGCACTTCACAGAATAGAAAATAGACAATTATGTGGATATATTGAAGCAACATCTCAAGACATCAGTCAGGAAGTTAAAGCTTGGTCGCAAATAGGTCTTCCAAAAGGACAATGACCCCAAGCATACTTCCAAAGTTGTGGCAAAATGGCTTAAGGACAACAAAGTCAAGGTATTGGAGTGGCCATCACAAAGCCCTGACCTCAACCCTATAGAAAAATTTGTAGGCAGAACTGAAAAAGCATGTGCGAGCAAGGAGGCCTACAAACCTGACTCAGTTACACCAGCTCTGTCAGGAGGAATGGGCCAAAATTCACCCAACTTATTGTGGGAAGCTTGTGGAAGGCTACCCAAAACATTTGACCCAAGTTAAACAATTTAAAGGCAATGCTTCCAAATACTAATTGCGTGTATGTAAACTTCTGACCCACTGGGAATGTGATTAAAGAAATTCAAGCTGAAATAAATAATTCTCTCCACTTTTATTCTGACATTTCACATTCTTAAAATAAAGTGGTGATCCTAACTGACCTAAAACAGGGAATTTTTACTAGGATTAAATGTCAGGAATTGTAAAAAAAAACTGAGTTTAAATGTATTTGTCTAAAGTGTATGTAAACTTCCAACTTTAACTGTACATTGTTATCAATGTGCATATTTGACAACATTGTGTATGTTTATTTATACAGTATTATTCAAATGTCCAATCTTCTTGCTACGTCACCATGTCTGTGTGAATAACCGATTACATCTGTAATCCTACACTTCGGACTTCAAAGTACCTCTCAGCTTTGTTAGACATACGCTCAAGAATAATTATAATATATATCATAGGAATTCGGGAGGATTATTCAAACAGAATAATATGCCCCACCAACATTTTACAACTATACAGAAAACCCCTCAAATTGCTGAAATAAATAAATGAAATCAATTATGAGAATAGGTGGCACTCTTTTACCCAAGTGCAGAGATGTATTATAGGTACAGATTGTGTAGAGGACTTGTGTAGAGGACTTGAGAATAATACAGATTTTGTGGTGTAGCAGAAAGCTCAGTGCACCTAAAATCCAGATGTTTTTGAGTTCAAATCCAAGGTGGAGCCATTTTTTAGCTGAATAGCGTACCACGTACTTTAAAAACCTCAATACCATTAAATGTTTTACTTATAATGGTTTGGGTTGATTTTTGGAACATCTGGGAACATCACGTGTTGTCCTGACGACTGGTAGAGTCTTGAAAACATCCTACAGACATCCTAACATGGTCCTCACCCTTACGGAAAACCCACATGAATTTCACGTTTCACGTGATATCACGTGATCACATGTGATCTTATGTGATAACATGTGACAACACGTAAAGCAACATGTGACAACCATGTTATCACAAACTTCACATAAGATCACGATCAAGTTTGTGATATGGGACAACATGTAAAGCAACATGTGATAATTGTGTTGTCCAAACGTCACTTAAGATCACGTGTGAACCTGAGATCACATGATCTTATGTGAAGTTTGTGATAACATGTTACAACATGTAAATGAACATGTGGTAACATGTGAGCAATTGTGAAAACATGACCTTGTGAAGTAAATGTGAAATAAATGTGACAACATGGGATGCAAAATGTCTATATGATAACAAGAAACTACACATGTGAAAACATGATGTCATGTGGTGTTCTTTTCCAAGTGACATTTCACGTGACATTTTTTTCAGAAACACATCATTTGTAAAGTGTTCTAAAAACACATTTTCACGTGTGAAATTTCACGTTAAGTGTTCCAGAAACACATTTACAAATGTAGAATTTCACATGTGAAATCATGTGATTTTCCACATGACATTTATTTTATTTACATTATAAAATGTTCCTGTTTCCTGTCATCACAGTTCACAGAAAGCCTAACCACAGCAAACACCTGTACAATCATTTCGCCTTGCAATGGTCTCAATATGTTTTCCCATCCACCCTTCACTGTACATTTCAGTGTAAATTGTGATTACGTTTCCTACAGTACATGAACTTACAAGAACATTACCTCAGGTGCCATCTTGAGGAAACCCGATTTGCAGGCCTGTCTCTGCTCATCGAAATGTAATTAATGAAATAGTAATTCTATTTCAATGTTACTGTTCCTATAGCCTCATCATAATCCCCCAGGGTGTTGAGCTCAGGATATTAAATTAATGACTCAACCCTCGAACATCTGATACCTATACAGACCAGTATGAACATCTCCAAAGACAAGAGGCCAAGATGAAATATACAGATGATAAATATCTACAATAACACTGACTTTCTCCTGACCTCTGGGTGCTGTATTGGTTCCAGGAGGGTCACATCCAAAACAGCACCCTATTCCCTATATAGTGCACTACTTTTGACCAAAGCCTTGTAAGGACCTACATTATAGGCTCTGATCAAATGTAGTGCACTACATAGTGAACAGGGTGCCATTTTGGCCCAAAAAAATAGGCCTGTATTTCCAGATCAACCAACTCATCCAGATCAGGAGAGATGGGAAGCAAAGACAGTGGCTCTCCTAGGTCAGAATGACTATGGAGGAAAAGCAGGACTGAAGTTAATCCTTAATGAACCAGTAAATTAAACGGGGAAACAGTCATTGATATTTCATGTAGCTGGCCTCCATTGACATTGCTTCCTCCTTGTTCTCTTGGTTTGATGTGCCTGTCAAGCACACATGTTCTGTTAAATAAACTACCTGTGCTGTCTTAAAGGGATAGTTCAGCCAAATGACCCTGTAAGCAGTCTATGGACAAGGTAAGACAGCAATCCATGCCTTGCTTTTGTTTACCTGGACACTGTCTCCAAACGCTAACCACTATGTAGTTTAGTCATTTGGGTGAACTTTCCCTTTAAGGGTGTTCCTTGGATGAGACAGCGAGAGGAAGGTAATATAAAGAGGAGGTACAGGACTGTAAATGCAGCTCCTCCCTATCTGATCTATCATTACATCATGAACACAGACGAGTCAAGTTTTGAATAGAAAACATACGGCATTAAAGGGGACCATTGAGAAACATTAAAGTTACTTTAGGGAGGACATCCTTGCCAACATTTGATGGTAGCTTGAGAGGCAGCAATTTCACACATCCAGCAATGATTAAAATATAAGAAGGCAACGGTATGAGAAGTAACCATTGTAGGCCTAAATCATTCATTCCCTGTTTAGCGAGCTCCGATATCCATAAAGTCATGTGCATATCTCGGATGGATGTAAAGGCAGAGAGCTCAGTGTATTACAAATGTTGAACTGGTATGAATGTAGAATTGGCTATAGGTTTCGATGGGGGATGGAGGAGAGATGCAGCACCTCCAGAATCTACAGTATAATTCTGACGAAGAGGAGTAGTAGGAAGGATCGGAGGACCAATGCGCAGCGTGGTAAGTGTCCATAACGATACTTTATTTACATGAACACTAAACTACAAAATAACAATGTGATATACCGAAACAAACGAAACAGTCCCGTGTGGCACAAACACTGACAAGGAAAATAATCACCCACAACTCAAAAGTGAAACCAGGCTACCTAAGTGTGGTTCTCAATCAGGGACAACAATATACAGCTGCCTCTGATTGAAAACCATACCAGGCCAAACACAGAAATCCCAAATCATAGAAAAAGGAACATAGACAACCCACCCAACTCACGCCCTGACCATACTAAACAAAGACATAACAAAAGAACTAAGGTCAGAACGTGACAATAATCAGATGAAATATTGAGCAGTGACTTTGAGTCTGTTCCCACCATTCCTCAAAAGGATTTATGAACTGGGTGGTTCGAGCCCTGAATGCTGATTGGCTGACAGCCGTGGTATATCAGACCGTATACCATAGGAATTACAAAACATGTATTTTTGTTGGTAGCCAGTTTATAATAGCAATAAGGCATCTCTGAGGTTTGTGGTATATGGCCAATATACCCCGGCTAAGAGCTTTGCGTCGTGCCTAGGAACAGCCCTTATTGGCCATATACCACACCCCCTCGTGCCTTATTGCTTAAGCATACAGTGTGTTCTCCTCCTCCTTTCACCTCATTTTCAAAGGGAAGAAGAAGAAGAAGAATTCATTGGGGGAGAGAGGTAAGTTGAGCAATGTTTTACATTGAGCATCACTCCGTCAATGGAATTATAGTATTATTTCTAACAAAAATATCTACATATACTTCAGGATGTTGTGTATTCCTGGAAATAATCCGAATTCATGTAAACATTACAGTTTTGAAAATATATCTTGTATGGGGTAAGTTGAGCCGTGGGACAGGGTAAGTTAAGCCGCCTGCACCTTTCTATACTAAATTAAATATTACCACCACCTTTTTAAAACCATGTCTATCTTTATTTCCCAAACATGACTCAACACAATCTATTTTTTGGGTATTTTAATAATTGTAAACATATTTTAACAGGTTTAACACCTAACAAACACTTTGTACTTTTTTAAACACTTTCAACATAGGCCAAACCTGTTGTTACCTCATATCCCAGCGATAATGCATTGCATTATGCCTGGGAAGAAAACACTTCAACCATTGGCTCAACTTACCCCATGGCCATTTGCTCAACATAACCCAAGACAAACATTTGGACTATATTAGCCCACACAACTACAAGGATGCACTTTCATGATAGGTTTCATATGGAAACTTATAGAGACCCCAATTGATGTAAAGAATCATTTTAAAATGACCTACTTTGGTTTAGATACAAGCATCATAAAACCTCAAACACAATACATTCATTTGACTAAACACCACAAAACTATCCCCATTGTAGCACATTTGGCATCGTTGATTTCCAGCATAATTACTATCTGGATGATTAAGAGGATAAACAGAGCTTAAGAACGGCATTACTGAATGTTTAGATATCTAGCAGAAAAGGTCAAATTATTATGGAGCCTGGTATGGAAACAAATTATTCAACGTATAAAAGCAGCCAATCTCTATCTCTGTGGAATACTTTTTGACCAATCACTGCACTGCCACATGGGCATGGAGAGGTTAGGATAGGTCTCAGACAGAATATTTCTGTAACACCAATGTCAATCAAATAGAATACTTGGGAAGGTTAAACAATGGGGGGTGCAGAGAGAGTGGACACATTTTATTCTGTGTCCCAAATGGCATCCTAGAGGCCCTGGTTAAAAGTAATGCACTACAAAGGGTATATGATGCCATTTCGGATGATGAGCGAGTGAAGATGAGTAGCCTATGCAGTCAGTTACCTGTTGATATTTCCTGCCACAGTAATTGGTGTCAATGCTTTTCTACTGAGACACTCACACTGAGAAGACCACTACCTCACTCTGGCTACTGTGATTTAACAGCAAGCGGCCCCAAATGAAGATCCATGAGGTGGCCCAAAGCCCGTCTGCTAGAAACAACATGATAAGCTACAGGAGAGAGAGTGGTTTCGTAAGCCTGGGGACCAGGAGCGTGGCCTTCCCTGGGAGAGTGAGTAGTGGCCTCGTCCCAGAGGTTGTCTGTAAACGAGAGGGCTAGAATCATCACTCTCTGCCCCGACTCACTCCTCCGGCCCATCAATTCGAAATAACCACAGCTAATCTTAAGGGGAAGCCTTTTGCAGGCCAAAGGCTTTCTAGAATGTAATGACTTAAAAGCAGCAGAGTGTTCTTTGAGACTCAATCACACTCATTTAGAAAGGCTCACTTAGAGAGATGCAGCTGAGGATAATTCATCCCAAGATGAATCGGAGATCCAGAAAGCGTCAGCATATGAGAAACAGGAGGGGAAGCAGCGGAGCATGCAACCACTGCCACTTATAGAGACTGGAGAGGCACTGCAAGCCGCAATTGGCCAACGAGTTCTTATGGAGCTACAGTAGAGGATGTGACTGTAAATAACAGGAAGACAGCCATGTCACTGGGTGCTCAAAACAAAAAGGAGGAAGAAAGGATCATGAAAGGATCATAGATGCAGACTGAGAAACAGCCAGGGGTTCAAGGTGGTTTTATCTATAGAATCTACCATGTATGCCTAGCGAGCAGCTACCTGGGGAGAGCGGACATATCGGTTTCCATTTAGGGGTACAGAACATGCCATTCTGTCTAAATAGATTTCCGCTGATGGCTGTAATAAAGTCTTTCAGATGACGAAAACCTGCAATCACCTTCTCTTCTTTCTCTCTCCACATACTCTTGTTCGGAAAGTCTCAAGGACAAGGAGAGAGAGAGAGAGAGTGTGTGTGTGTGTGTGTGTGTGTGTGTGTGTGTGTGTGTGTGTGTGTGTGTGTGTGTGTGTGTGTGTGTGTGTGTGTGTGTGTGTGTGTGTGTGCGCGCGAGAGAGAGAGAGTTTGTTTGCACTTTATCATCCCCATTATCATAATGATGATGTAGGCAGAGCAGACTCTCCAAAATGCACATTAATTAAAGAAGCAGCTCCAGTCAAGGCTGACACTTCATGACAAAAGTCGAGGACCTTGGTGACTGAATAATCCTGAACAATCAGTATGCCAGTAGAGACAGAAAAACTGCCCTCAATATAAAACCCTGTGTAAGACTGACTGGCTCGGTGTGTCACAAACAGATTCTGAATGAAATTGAACGAATCAGTAAGCCCCTGACTGGCTCATTAAACTCTGAGACAGTCTCAGGGCTCTATTTTCTGAGGCAAAAATGTCAAACTCATGTTAGTTTGCAATTTCGTCATGTAAAAACGGACATACCTTTCTTTCTAAGAGTGTAGGTCCCCGTAAATGTATTTAGACATAGCCTACTTAAAACAAGTTGTTGTTTCATTTATTAGAATTTGATTAAAAGTATTCACTGTCTTTTAAGGTCCTGTCAATAGTGAATTTAATCTTGCTTATAGACAATGTCTGGCAGGTCCATGGCTCAGACATGACACATTTCACAGTAGGCCTATAAGTAATTACCTGGCTTCAACAATTGTTATTTCCATATTGAAGCCGTGTAATTACTTAGAACTATGTGGACTGCAAACATTTTCAATATATCTAGCAAATGTGGGATAGGCCTACATTTTGTTACGTTGTTTCTGTAGGCTATTTAAACAAACTAGGCTATAACAGACTAACATTCATTGTTTGAGTTGATGACAATTCAATACATTGATGACAATTCAATACATAAAATACACAACGTGAAGCAACCACATAGAGTATTTAGCCATGGAGCACGTTCTGTTTGGCCAGTGAGGGGTCAAGCCTTGACATACCTACAAACGTATTTATTCATCAAAACACAGCCCTTTCACGCCACTGCAAGCTATTCCACCCATAATTCTGGTTGTGAAAATAGCGCAAATATTTCAGAACCTGTAGCGTTACTGGTTTGTTCAAATAGAGCCCTCAATGTGGTGGAATTTTATGTAGGCACGTTGATTCAAATTCACGCTGACCGAATGGACTGCATATAGAGAATCTCACATTGTGACTTATTTGTCTCTCCCTAAGCCCTGTTGTATAATGGCACGCCCAAACTAATCAGGCGCTAGGCAGCCCCATATGACACAGATGGGCCTCTTCATCACAGACTGCATCAGATTAAGGCTGAGATAACGTATACTCTCCCTCTCTCTCTCCCTCATCTAGGAGACCCTTCGTCAGAGCTTGGATCCTAATCAGGAGACCAAACGAGAACCACTCAGAGAATACATTCCAAATGGCACCCTATTCTCTGGTCAAAAGTAGTGCAACATATAGCGAATAGGAAATCCATTTGGAATGCATCCCCTGAGCCTTTGGAGTGATTGTGTGTTATATAAACTCTCCTCCTCCAAGGTATTTTTTTGATATATATAGACTCTCTATAATTCCTGGTGAATGGGGGTACCAAAGCAATGTGCATTACTGTGTACTGCTTAAATGTAGGTACGCAGAAATATCTCACCACTGCGAGGAGTCATACAGAGAAGGTGTATTATTCAAAGCTTGAGGTCTTGAGGAGAGAGTGTTTTTTCTTCAATGGCAAAGGTTTAGCACAGGGAAGGATTCCATTGCTTCGGAAGTATAGCGATGCCCCAAGCACAACTCCCTCTTTGGCATGGACCTCTTGTTTGCTGCTTTTTAATTCAGACGTTGGCAAGTGTGAGTGTGTACTCACAGAGAGTGTGTGACGGAGAGGGGTGTGAGGCTCGTAAATAATACCCTGTTGCATCATTAATGTGTTTTAAAAATCAATACCATCTCTATTTTCTTGGGTTTATATTAATGAAATCTCTCCGCGAAGCCGAATGTAAACGAGACAGGCAACAGGAAAGAACACTTGCAACTTGCCAAGTGATGTCTTGTCATATATGGCAAGTATAACACAAACACAGGCTAAAAATGGCATCCAGTCCAAACAGCTTCACCATAGGCCTACGCTGTTTCCATGGCAGCAAGGAAACAGACTTAGAGCAGGCTATACTGTAAGTCCCTGTCAAATTGTACAAGTGTGAGAAGGAACAGACACCAGTTAGTTAGGTACCTACTGTTGGTGATGGGGGATGGAGGATGGAGAATGGGGCTGCATGTTACTATGGATCAGTCATCACAGAGAACCTCACCATAAGCCCCCTGCCTGCCCAGGCAACAAGTGTATGTTTTTCCATTAGCACCTCACCTTGGACCAACAACAACCTATTTACAACCTATTATACAACAACCTATTTCCCCCCAGCAAACACAGACAGTGATCTGCCTTACAGTATGTCTCGTTACTCTTCCTGGTCCAATACAGAAGCTCTAATTATATCGCTCCAGATCTCGTTCAGACCGATGCTTCCCCAGGTGAGAAGGTGCGGATAGATTGTGTGAAGGTCCGGTTTTACCTTTTGCACACTGTTTTTGGGACAGTATCTCAAGGCTTTAAAGCTGGAATCCTTAATGGTGAAACTGCCTTGTCCGTTTGCGAAGTTACAACAACAAAGACGTTACTGCAAACAATGAACACTGTATTTTTTCCCCCCTCTGACATAATTTCACGTGCAATAGAACAGAAGCATACGTACCCGATGCGCCACACTCCCCCCGGCGACCCCCACCTCTGCTTCATCAACAAAACAAAATCATTAACAATGGCCATTGGCACTGTTTCCCCCTAGTGTCTTTAAAGTACCGCTCCACTCTACAGACATTTTATTTTTACTCTGCTGGGCATGGTGTTTCATTTTTTGGATTGTCCACGCCATGCGGTGAAACAACAAATGACTGAGCTATATATAAAAGCTGAGTGGGTCATGCTAAAAGAACCAGATGCTTTTGCAGGGACCTCAACGCGGGTGCCAGAAAAATCTCAGAAAGAACTAAATCTGTCTGGATGGATGATTGACAATATCTGTCACAGCTTGTCATGGGTATACAGAAGGAAATCTACAGTACAATGACTGTTCTCTCACATGGTTCTCTCACCCTTTTACCCAGACAGTGCCGACAGACTCAGAGCTCATAATATGTCTGTTTCTAGCAGGCATGACATGTTTACCCTCCTCCCCAAATCAAGAGAACAAAGCCCAAAGTAACAGCTCATCCTGCAGTGCCAGGTAGATGCAATCAGTTGGGGGCAGAGGTGGCATCCTGACAGTGGGCATTACTCTTACTAATAAGCCCTGTCAAAATGGGACAGCCAAAAGATCCATCCTCAATCCTGCCCCTAGACATCAGTCCACCTTGAATGCCTAAAACAAGGATGATGTTGCCATGCTAATGCCACACTAAGGACAGTCCACATTCCAGATCCATCTGTTTTTTCTCAAAGTCAGAGGATGTATGAGGACATGATTGAGTTCTCACTGGCTGAAATGGAGCTGATTAGTTCTGATTAGAAGTCAAGAGACAAATTGTCTTGTGAGACATTGAGAAGTCATTGTGAATGCATGGTTTGTGCACCGAGTTCCACTCAAATTGCTTTTGTTTCAGGGATATTACATCTCCCTCTCCCCAGTCAGAATTACAGGGGCATGTAATAATATTTTGGGGATGATAATTCCGCACCCGTTTCCACTCCCAATTTCAAGCCCACTCAAATAGATGCATTCTTCATTTCACTTGACTGCCTGACAGAATCAGTCTTTACTGTTTTCCAAAGATCAATAAACTATAGGGGACAGGTGATAAAGGAAGATAAAAAAAGATATATCTCCACCTAAAATGGGAGTCTGTACATTCAGGCTGCATCCCAAATAGCAACCTTTTCCCTGTATAGTACACTACTTTCGACCATACGGATCTGGTTAAAACCCACTGGGCATGTATTGTATTGTGGCGTGGAATCTACGTGGAAAATACATTGGATTTGACGGTGAAATTTCAACCACGGGATTATGTCTTCATGGTAACCAAAATTCAACATAGACACATGAACCTACTATAAAATATAAAACAATAGGCTGGACAGCACCTCCTACTGGAGAATTGATCTATCTACAGCTACCCTTTGGTCTCCCATTCAGGGTTTCAACCAAGCCCAGCTTAGCTATGATATTTGTCACTACCTACAGGAAAATAGTTTTAATACACCACAGTATTGGAATACCTTAAAAAAAAAAACGACACCTGGATTACCTGGTGCCGATAGGGCATGTCAAAACTTTGTTGTTAAATTAGTTTATGGGAGTGTGCAATTGTTTCAATTGACTGCCGGCAGGGGATACAAACACAATCATGTATTGATAAACAAAATATGGACCAACAATTCGTCTTTGCATAGAAGTCTGGGCTGTAGCATGTACTGTATTATCTATCCAATTGCCTAGTCACTTCATCCCTACTTAACTTATTTAACTAGGCAAGTCAGTTAAGAACAAATTCTTACTTACAACGACAGCATAGGAACAGTGGTTTAACTGCCTTGTTCAGGGGCAGAAGACAGATTTTTACCTTGTCAGCTCAGGAATGTGATCTAGCAACCTTTCAGTTACTGGCCCAACCCTCTAACCACTAGGCTACCTGCCCCATATGTACATATAGCTCAATTACCTCCTACCCCTCTTATTTTTCTATCATTTAAAAAAAGCATTTCACTGTTACTCTACACCTGTTGTTTACGAAGCATGTGGCAAATCAAATTGGATTTGATTTACTTTTAAATTCATCTAAAATACAATACATCTTGCAGAATGGCAGCCGGTGTTTGTCACTCGCTAGGAGGCATGCATTTTTAGTTTGGAAAAGTCACTGCAACATTCTGCCCACAGAAATGTGATCAAATTTGCCATGTAGGCTTTATTTTAGGAACTATCATGGCCAAGTTCCAACATCTCCAAATCATACATAAAATTAGGGTGCATTTGTTACTGTAAAAGGTGAATGGGGGGCGGTTTGCAGGCGGGGTTGTAGCGCTTGTTCATGACCGCACAAATGTAATATGGCTCTGATTTATCAATGGAAACATGGGTGTACGTTGCCTGCGACAGTTTGATAAATCACAATCATTTGTAGCTCACGCAAATCCTAGAATCTCCACGTACGCCAGAATTTAGTGAGAAATGTGTGCACGGTTGATAAATGAGGCCCCTAGCCCTTGGAGTGACAGATCTCTAGAGCTCTGATAGACTAGGACAGCGGCAGAATGGTCAACAAAGTCTCCTATAAACCTCCTGCACTGTGGTTCTTAAGGCAACTCAGTTGTGTGGTGTGCATCTCCACTGAAAGATACAGGTGCAGCAAGTTTTTCTGATCCACATAATTGCTGAACTGCACAAACCCATTTACAGCTTATTCGTTGTGAGAAACCACCAAGGCTGAGCAATACTGAAATATCTCCTCTCATTTAAAGTTGTCTGCAGGGCCGTACACAGAGATGGTGCTGCATCAGTGTCAACTCTCTTCTTTAGTTAGCGCTGATGGTGGTGCTGTCCATAGTCCTGAATTACTTGTGCATCGCTCAAGTTAATGTCGGTGTAAGGACACACTCTAGGGAAACGACAACCTTCTCTTACCTAAAGTTTCTTTCAATTAAGACACAACACTTCTAAAGCCTCTCTTCTAAAGCCTCTTCTAAAGCCTCTGCATTTAACACATTTCCCATAACATGATGTAACACGTGACACCTGTAGGTTACATGCCAGGCATATACAGTATAAGGTTGTACCTGTAGTGGTATAACTGTGGTAGACAAATGTTTCATTTTTATATGATTTTTTTCCCCCGCTACAACACTTCAGTCTAGAGAGGAAATGCATACCGTCAGCACCATGTACAGGGGAAATGTTGCCTGAGGACGTTAGTCGCCTATAGTGCTCCGAGGTCTAGTTGTGTAAGCAAATTCTCGGAAAATAACATTTAGCATCAAATCCTTTCAAACTGACAAAAGCAATTAATGATAAAGTCTGTCACGCCCTGGCCTTAGTATTTTGTGTTTTCTTTATTATTTTGGTCAGGCCAGGGTGTGACATCGGTGATTTATGTGTCTTGTCTTGTTTAGGGGTTTATTAGATTTATGGGGTTGTGTGTAGTATAGTAGTCTAGGAAAGTCTATGGTTGCCTGGAGTGGTTCTCAATCAGAGGCAGGTGTTTATCGTTGTCTCTAATTGGGAACCATATTTAGGCAGCCATATTCTTTGAGTATTTCGCGGGTGATTGTTCCTGTCTCTGTGTTTGTTGCACCAGATAGGGCTGTTTTGGTTTTTCACGTTTATTGTTTTTGTATATTGTTCATATTATCATCTTCATTAAAGATGTATAAAGATAACCACGCTGCATTTTGGTCCTCCTCTCTTTCGACGGAAGAAAACCGTAACAAAGTCTAGTTTACTATTGCTCAAGTCGGCCTACATAACATAATCCATAATGCTTTCATCCGTGCTCCCACTGGGGGCAGTCAGACCATATTCCGAGCCCAATGGACAAATAGACAAAGACCATGTACTGTGGTATTTCACCCGTTAACACAATGATTGAAACGGTAATGCCTCTGGATGACTCCAGCTCTTCATCAGCTCTTTTATTCACGATTAAGAGGGCTGTGTAGCACGTCTGTGGCGGTAGAGGCATAGAGTCGTGGAGTCAGACAGGTTCCGAGGCTAATGGTGGCGACACTAGCAGCTAGCAGACACAGGCTTTATATTAATGGTCAGTGTGGCTGGCAGCCAGGCACGCAGGTCACTAATGAGTGCTGTATCCCTCCCCTCGGTCCAGCCTGGCCTCAGAGCCATACGAAACATACTTTACGTATTTCTGACCACCTCCAATATATATGATACCTACTAATGGTCTAGTTACTTTAGACAGAAACTAAAGTAGGGAGGTTGGTCGGGGAGGATGGGTTGGCGTCTTTCACAACCATCTTATTCTACATTTAACCCATTTCACCTAACTTACTACATAAATTCACCTAACCTTTGTTGTTTTAATTAACCTAACGTAACGCAACATTCCATACTAAATGGCATAACAGATTCAAGTACAGAATACTATGAATTGCCATGAGACCACGTTGCTCGGTCTGACAGCAAAGCTCTGGGTGACATTTAATAAGCCCTTCTCTAAAACGCCTCTGGTAATTAACAGAGCATTATCAATCAATCCCAACTCACTTAAAACAACATTTAACCCTTAATACATGAAAGGAGGAGGGAAACAGGGATACGGTCTGGTCAATGGTTCGATATTCATTGTGAGGGCAATGGACACATTTGGGCTCAGTTCAATGCTTTAAGAAAATACTTGTCCAGAGCTGAAAGAATATCAGACTTTCAGACAGCCTCAACATGAGTTATCAACGTTGCAACCCTATCACTCCATGAGTCAATTACTTTCCGTACTGATGCCTTCCAGCCTTGGCATCTGGACATTTATGTAAAAAACAAAATGTTAAATGATTGGTGCTGTAATCAGAGTTCCATTCACGAGAACAGCAGGTGCCACAGTTATACAGTAGTACAGAGAACATGCCAATACCAGTGTAGGCTCCCCAGAGGAGGAAGGGAGGACCATCCTCAGTGAATTTCATAATAATTACATTTACATTACATTTAAGTCATTTAGCAGACGCTCTTATCCAGAGCGACTTACAAATTGGTGCTTTCACCTTATGACATCCAGTGGAACAGCCATTTTACAATAGTGCATCTAGGTCTTTTAAGGGGGGGGGAGGCGGGGGGGGGTGAGAAGGATTACTTTATCCTATCCTAGGTATTCCTTAAAGAGGTGGGGTTTCAGGTGTCTCCGGAAGGTGGTGATTGACTCCGCTGTCCTGGCGTCGTGAGGGAGTTTGTTCCACCATTGGGGGGCCAGAGCAGCGAACAGTTTTGACTGGGCTGAGCGGGAATAAAACATTAATTTAATCAATTATTTGGTGAAACATTAAAGTTATCCTTTTTAGATAAAACTGTACTAAATATATTCACGTCACCAAATAATTGATTAAAACATACTGTTTTGCAATGAAGGTCTACAGTAGCATCAACAGCACTCTGTAGGGTAACAATGCTGTAGCTGGAGGACAGCTAGTTTCTGTCTTCCTCTAAGAACATTGACTTCAACACAAAACCTAGGAGGCTTGTGGCTCTCACACCCTTCCATAGACTTACACAGTAACTATGACAACTTCCGGAGGACGTCCTCCATCCAATCAGAGTTCTTCAAGCATGAACTGGGATGTTGTCCACCCAATCAAAGGGTCAGAGAACGAATCATGTACTGGAAGCATAAGCTAGCAGTGCAGTGCATAAAATGTGGTGAGTAGAAGACAAAGAGAGAGAAAGACAATAGTTGAACAAATTTTTTGAACAAATACATATACATAAATGTAACCAAAAGCTCACCTTGACTGTTGGATGTGGATGGATTTGGGTCCTAATGTCAGGGAACATTGGGGCTTATTGCTAGTTTATCCCCTTCTAGGCTAATTTATCTCATCAAGATTTGCCCAGTAAAGCTGTTTGTGACTGTTTGAGAACATCACCGCTTCATATCACCTATGAAGTGGATAATTACAGTAGCCAATCATATCAGCAGAATGCCTCTAAACTGCTTGCTAACTGTACACTACTACATGATAGTAGCGGGTTTACTAATATGTTAGTTCTAGTAGCTATGTTGACTTGACGTTAGCTAATAGGGTGACAACGAGGTAGGCTGTGTTTAGCGGTTATCATATGAATGTTTGTCTTGGAAAGTTTTTTTCACCTGGTCACAGACAACTGATGTGTTGTGCCCTGAAGTCCACAAGTGAAGGGAAAAGGTGAGAGGAGGAGAGCGCATAGATGCGAGAAGGAGTTATACAAAGATCAAAGGGATCATGCTGTTTAAATGTGTCTACATTGAAAGTGAACTGAGTTTGTGTGTGATCAGGGGTGTATTCATTCCGCCGATTCTGTTTCTTAAATGGAAGCAAACAGAACAAAACGGGGATAAACATACCTGAATTTGTCCAATAAAAACAATTGTTTGCAACTGTTGGACTAATGATTATACCCTGGGTCAGCTAGACGCAGGCAAGAGTGTGTAAAGCGGTCTTAAATGTGTCAATGTCTGTCACCTTGATTACACAAATATCTCTCGACCTGTGCACCTACGTTGTAAACTTTAATTCATAGGATAGGTTGTAGCAACCTCATGATGGGTTATAGAGAAAATTTGAGTATCATGTAGTAGACTAAGCCTATCAATGTTACGTTGAGCTGGGTGAATGAAATATGAATGACAATCATTCAATATGCTGTAATAGACATAAGGCCATGCTCATAAAAAATAAAAATAATAATCTTCTTCCCTCATCCTAAATGGCACCGACCACCACTGCAAAACACTCATTCTGGTTCTAATTGGCACTCCATTGTGAGGCACTCTGCTGATATGATTGGCTAGTGTAATTATCCACTTCATGGATGATATCTACTATCTAGTGACAATTGAGACAATTATGTAACAAACTACAGAGACATGCAGACCCATTCAAGACCCAAAGTCTCCACCAGATCATGTCCTTGGTGGACAGTTGGCCGGTTTCATATTGTGTCCTTTCAAGCCTATGCCTCTGTTGAAATCATATTACACATCTCTAACAGGGTCCCTCACAAGTGGAACACAATAAACCCTTCTTATCAGCCACAAGCAGCGGTGATGTTCTCTGTCTTTGGTCACACGCAGCTTTACTGGGCAAATCTTTATGAGCTAAATTAGCCTAGAAGGGGATAAACTAGCAATAAGTCCCAATGGTCCCCTGACATTAGGACCCAAATCCATCATCCATCCACATCCAACAGCTCAGTTAACTGGAGCTCTTCTCACATCAATTTGCCAAGCTGCTCTCTCAAAATTGCCCTCAGACAATTTCCGCTACATCCTACCTCCTGGTGGGGATGCAATGGAGAGTTGAATACTAAGACAGTTAGATTCAGCCGCGGGGCGATTTTGGTTGGAGTGGATGGTCGGGAGTCCAGAACTGAATTATAATCATTTGTACACTGCAAATTGACCACAATTAAGCCCAAAAATAGATTGTATTTGAAAATAACAATAATTTCATACCTTGATCACATTGAGACACTATCACATAATATGTCTATTTCTTTTATTTGTGGGAACTTTTGGCAGTGGTGTGAAGAAGAAAACAATACTTTAAAGTACTACTTTAGTTGTTTTGGGGGGTATATTTACTTTATTATTTATATTTATATTTTTGACTACTTTAACTTTTCACTACATTCCTAAAGGTCATCTACAAGTCCATGCTAGGTAAAGCTCCACCTTATCTCAGTTCACTGGTCACGATGGCAACACCCATCCGTAGCACACGCTCCAGCAGGTGTATCTCACTGATCATCCCTAAAGCCAACACCTCATTTGGCCGCCTTTCGTTCCAGTACTCTGCTGCCTGTGACTGGAACGAACTGCAAAAATCGCTGAAGTTGGAGACTTTTATCTCCCTCACCAACTTCAAACATCAGCTATCCGAGCAGCTAACCGATCGCTGCAGCTGTACATAGTCTATTGGTAAATAGCCCACCCATTTTCACCTACCTCATTCCCATACTGTTTTTATACTTTTTAAAAAAAAATGATTTATTTACTTTTCTGCTCTTTTGCACACCAATATCTCTACCTGTACATGACCATCTGATCATTTATCACCCCAGTGTTAATCTGCAAAATTGTATTATTCGCCTACCTCCTCATGCCTTTTGCACACATTGTATATAGACTGCCCATTTTTTTTTCTACTGTGTTATTGACTTGTTAATTGTTTACTCCATGTGTAACTCTGTGTTGTCTGTTCACACTGCTATGCTTTATCTTGGCCAGGTCGCAGTTGCAAATGAGAACTTGTTCTCAACTAGCCTACCTGGTTAAATAAAGGTGAAATAAAAAAAATAAAAAAAATAAAAAATAAAATAATGAACTTTTTACTGCATACATTTTCCATGACACCCAAAAGTACTCATTTACATTTTGAATGCTTAGCATGGAAAATGGTCCAATTCACACACTTATCAAGAGAGAATTCCTGATCATCCCTACTACCTCTGATGTAGTGGACTCACTAAACCCAAATGCTTTGTTTGTAAATGATGTCTGAATGTTGTGTGCACCGGGCTATCTGTAATATTAAAATGTTTTAAAAATGATGCCGTCTGGTTTGCTTAATATAAGGAATTGTAAGTATATTTTAGCAATTACATTTACTTTTGATACTAAAGTATATTTGAAACCAAATACTTGTAGACTTTTACACAAGTATTTTACTGAGTGACTAACTTTTACTTGAGTCATTTTCTATTAATGTATCTTAATAACTTTTACTCAAGTATGACAAATGGGTACTTTTTCAACCATTTACTGTATACCTGTCACGAATATTACCGAAGGTGGCTCCCCTTCTTGTTCGGGTGGCGCTCGGCGGTCGTCGTCGCCGGTCTACTAGCTGCCACCGATCCTTTGTTCCGTGTTCGTTTGGTTTTGTCTAATTGGTTTCACCACGGTGTAAGTGTTTTGTTTGGTTTTCTCGCTGTCCTAGTATTTCACATAAGGGTACTATTTTGTTTTATAGTTACGCCTGTGTTGGGTATACTATTTTGTTCCTGTGATTTTATTTGGGACATTAAAGCGTGTTTTTTCCCGCATCCTTTGCTCTCTGCGCCTGACTCCACACCCATTCACTCGTTGAGCGTTACAATAACCCATTTATAGAAAAAAGGTTCAAAGGCTAAAAGTATAGCAGACCTTTGTTAAGTGTCCTCCAGTAGTCCTCCTGATGTCATGTAAGTATGCTATGATTGAAAAATACACCACAGGCACTTTTATTTAGCTCACAGAACTTCCGTCACATTTCATCTAGTCATTTACTTTAAAAAGGTTTACCACAGATTGACATCCTGCAATTCATTTAAATTTGTGCAAGCTTCACAAGGGCACTTACTGGGAATGGTGTCACACCCTGATCTGTTTCACCTGTCTTTGTGCTTGTCTCCACCCCGCTCCAGGTGTCGCCCATTTGCCTTATTATCCCCTGTGTATTTATACCCATGTTCTCTGTTTGCCTGTTGCCAGTTCATCTTGAATCTAGTGAAGCATACGGCGATTCATCCTTTAAAAGTTGCAGCCTTCCCATACGGATACTGGAAGGTGATGAGTGGAAGACAACCGTCAACACTGCTAGCAGACACTATGAATACCTGGTGATGACATTCGGTTTGACCAATGCTCCTGCTGTGTTCCAGGCCCTGGTTAATGACGTTCCCCCTGGGATATGTTGAACTAGTTTGTGTTCTTCTACCTCAACGACATCCTCGTCTTTTCCCGCACAGCTCAAGAACACGTTCTCCAAGTCTGACAAGTCCTCCAGCGTCTCATGGAGAACCACCTGTTTGTCAAAGCCAAAAAATGTGAGTTCCATCGCTCCACCATCTCATTCCTTGGATACATCATCGCTGCTGGGAATGTGCAGATGAATCCAAATTTGAGATTTTTGGTTCCAACGGCCGCTTCTTTGTGAGAAGCATAGTAGGTGAATGGACTATCTCCAGATGTGTGGTTCCCACTGTGAAGCACTGAGGAGGAGGTGTGATGGTGTTGGGGTGCTTTGCTGGTGACACTAACAGTGATTTTTTTTAAATTCAAGGCACACTTAACCAGCATGGCTACCACAGCATTCTGCAGTGATATGCCATCCCATCTGGTTTGCGCTTAGTAGGACTACCATTTGCTTTTCAACAGGGCAATGACCCAACACACCTCCAGGCTGTGTAAGGGCTACTTGACCAAGGAGAGTGATGGAGTGCTGCGTCAGATGACCTGGCCTCCACAATCACCCGACCTCAACCCAATTGAGATGGTTTGGGATGAGTTGGACCGCAGAGTGAAGGAAAGAAACAGCCAACAAGTCCTCAGAATATGTAGGAACTGCTTCATGAAAAGCATTCCTCATGAATGTAGAAAATAGTACAAAAATAAAGAAAAACCCTTGAATGGGTAGCTGTAGTCAATGAACAGCATTCTCAAATAGGTATTCCTCTTATCCAGGTGGATGAGGGCAGTGTGGAGTGCAATTGAGATTGTGTCATCTATGGATCTGTTGGGGTGGTATGTAAATTGGAGTGGGTCTAGGGCCCTCAAACTAAACTATGGACCTCGAAGCCAGTTCCACTGCATTTTTTCATTGTTCACCTCTAATCAGAGACTGATTTATACATGAGACACCAGATGTGTCATGTTATGTCTTGTCCCTGTGCTTTCTCTTCTCTTCGTTTTCCCCCTGCTGGTCGTATTAGGTTACTATCTTTCTCTCTCTCTTTCGTTCCGTTCCTGCTCCCAGCTGTTCCCCATTCTCCTAACGACCTCGTTTACTCTCTCACACCTGTCTCCTCTTTTGCCCTCTGATTATGTCTCTATTTCTCTCTCTGTTTCTGCTTCTGTCCTTGTCGGATTCTTGTTTGCTTTGCCCTTGTCCCGTCCTGTCGTAATCTGCCTCTTTATTAGATGCTGCGTGTGAGCAGGTGTCTCTGTCCTCTACGGCCCGCGCCTACCCTGAGGGACCTGCAGTCTGTTGCCGCTAGCCCTGCAATTCTCCTCTACTACTAGAAGGAGGACTCTCCTGCAAAGATAGAGGATTTATGTTTTCCCTGTTTGGACATCTCCTGTAACGATTGAGGATTTATGTTTTCCCTGTTTGGACATTAAAAGACTGTTTCTGTTGAATCGCTGTTGGGTCCTCACTCACCTGCATAACAGAAGAATCCGACCAAGAATGGACCCAGCGACTTCGGATCCTCTCTACTCAGCCGTCGAGATCCAGGGAGCGATGCTAGGCAGACACGAGCAGGAATTGTCTGCTGCTCGACATGCCGTTGAGACCCTGGCCGCCCAAGTCTCCGACCTCTCGAAACATATTCACAATCTCCGCCTCGATCCACCGGCTACTTCCAGGGCTTCCGAGTCTCCGGAGCCCAGAATTAATAACCCACCGTGTTACTCTGGGGAGCCCACTGAATGCCGCTCGTTCCTCACCCAGTGTGATATTGTGTTCTCTCTCCAGCCCAACACGTACTCCAGGGGTACAGCTCGTATCGCCACGTCATATCTCTCCTTACTGGACGGGCTCGTGAGTGGGGCACGGCAATCTGGGAGGCAAGGGCTGAGTGTACTAACCAGTATCAGAACTTTAAGGAGGAGATGATACGGGTTTTTGATCGTTCAGTTTTTGGGAAAGAAGCTTCCAGGGCCTTGTCTTCCCTATGTCAAGGGAATCGATCCATAACGGACTACTCTATAGAGTTTCGCACTCTTGCTGCCTCCAGTGACTGGAACGAGCCGGCGTTGCTCGCTCGTTTTCTGGAGGGTCTCCACGCGGAGGTAAAGGATGAGATTCTCTCCCGGGAGGTTCCTTCCAGCGTGGATTCTTTGATTGAACTCGCTATTCGTATAGAACGACGGGTAGATCTTCGTCACCGAGCTCGTGGAAGAGAGCTCGCGTTATCCGTTTCCCCCTCTCCGCATCACTACCATCTTCCTCCACTGGCTCAGGTGCTGAGCCCATGCAGCTGGGGGTATTCGCATCTCGACTAAGGAGAGGGAACGGAGAATCACCAACCGCCTCTGTCTCTATTGCGGTTCCGCTGGTCATTTTGTCATTTCATGTCCAGTAAAGGCCAGAGCTCATCAGTAAGCGGAGGGCTACTGGTGAGCGCTACTACTCAGGTCTCTCCTTCAAGATCCTGTACTACCTTGTCGGTCCATCTACGCTGGACCGGTTCGGCAGCTTCCTGCAGTGCCTTAATAGACTCTGGGGCGGAGGGCTGTTTTATGGACGAAGCCTGGGCTCGGGAACATGACATTCCTCTCAGACAGTTAGGGGAGCCCACGGCCATGTTCGCCTTGGATGGTAGTCCTCTCCCCAGGATTCAGCGTGAAACGCTACCTTTAACCCTCACTGTCTCTGGTAATCATAGCGAAACCATTTCTTTTTTGATTTTTCGTTCACCTTTTACGCCTGTTGTTTTGGGCCATCCCTGGCTAGTGTCTCATAATCCTTCTATTAATTGGTCTAGTAATTCTATCCTCTCCTGGAACGTCTCTTGTCATGTGAAATGTTTAATGTTTGCTATCCCTCCTGTTTCTTCTGCCCCCTCTTCTCAGGAGGAGCCTGGTGATTTGACAGGGGTGCCGGAGGAATATCATGATCTGCGCACGGTCTTCAGTCGGTCCAGGGCCACCTCCCTTCCTCCTCACCGGTCGTATGATTGTAGTATTGATCTCCTCAAGAAGCGTTTTACATCCGCTCCTATCCTTGTTACACCTGACGTCTCTAGACAGTTCATTGTCGAGGTTGACGCGTCAGAGGTGGGCGTGGGAGCCATTCTGTCCCAGCGCTCCCATTCTGACGATAAGGTCCACACTTGCACGTATTTTTCTCATCGCCTGTCGCCGTCGGAACGTAACTATGATGTGGTAAACCGCGAACTGCTCGCCATCCGCTTAGCCCTAGGCGAATGGCGACAGTGGTTGGAGGGGGCGACCGTTCCTTTTGTCGTTTGGACTGACCATAAGAACCTTGAGTACATCCGTTCTGTCAAACGACTTAATGCGCGTCAGGCTCGTTGGGCGCTGTTTTTCGCTCATTTCGAGTTCGTTATTTCTTATCGTCTGGGCTCTAAGAACACCAAGCCTGATGCTTTATCCCGTCTCTTCAGTTCTTCAGTAGCCTCCACCGACCCCGAAGGGATTCTCCCTGAGGGGCGTGTTGTCGGGTTGACTGTCTGGGGAATTGAGAGGCAGGTAAAGCAAGCACTCACTCACACTCCGTCTCCGCGCGCTTGTCCTAGGAACCTTCTTTTCGTTCCCGTTCCTACTCGTCTGGCCGTTCTTCAGTGGGCTCACTCTGCCAAGTTAGCCGGCCACCCCGGCGTTCGGGGTACGCTTGCTTCTATTCGCCAGCGTTTTTGGTGGCCCACTCAGGAGCGTGACACGCGTCGTTTCGTGGCTGCTTGTTCGGACTGCGCGCAGACTAAGTCCGGTAACTCTCCTCCTGCCCCTACCCCTGGCCTTGCTGTGTCTCAGTCTGTCCCCAGCCACCGCATCTCTCCTGGTCCTGCTCCTAGCCTTGCTGTGTCTCAGTCTGTCCCAAGTTGTCACTCTCCTGGCCTGTTTGGTCCTGATAGCTCTAACTCTTACAGTTCTCTACCCGTGTCTCATTTTAAAAATAATAATAGCACAATGATTCCTTCTTCATCGTTTTCCGGTACGGTCCTGAGGAAAGGAGTTGGGTTCCATCTCGGGACGTGCTGGACCGTTCGCTGATCGGTGATTTCCTCCGTTGCCGCCAGGTTTCCTCCTCGAGTGCGCCAGGAGGCGCTCGGTGAGTGGGGGGGTACTGTCATGTTATGTCTTGTCCCTGTGCTTTCTCTTCTTTTCGTTTTCCCCCTGCTGGTCGTATTAGGTTACTATCTTTCTCTCTCTTTTTCGTTCCGTTCCTGCTCCCAGCTGTTCCCCATTCTCCTAACGACCTCGTTTACTCTCTCACACCTGTCTCCTCTTTTGCCCTCTGATTAAGTCTCTATTTCTCTCTCTGTTTCTGCTTCTGTCCTTGTCGGATTCTTGTTTGCTTTGCCCTTGTCCCGTCCTGTCGTAATCTGCCTCTTTATTAGATGCTGCGTGTGAGCAGGTGTCTCTGTCCTCTACGGCCCGCGCCTACCCTGAGGGACCTGCAGTCTGTTGCCGCTAGCCCTGCAATTCTCCTCTACTACTAGAAGGAGGACTCTCCTGCAAAGATAGAGGATTTATGTTTTCCCTGTTTGGACATCTCCTGTAACGATTGAGGATTTATGTTTTCCCTGTTTGGACATTAAAAGACTGTTTCTGTTGAATCGCTGTTGGGTCCTCACTCACCTGCATAACAAGATGTGTGCAATTCATTATCAGGTAGAATAGAAAACCATCAGGTTCCGGACCTCGTAGGGTAAGAGTTGACTACCCCTGGTCTAGGGTGTCTGGGAGGTTGGAGTTGATGTGTTTCAAAGAACTTCATTATAGATGTGAGTGCTACAGGGCGGTACTCATTGTGGCAGGTAGCCTTAGAGTTCTTGGGAACAAGAATGATGGTGGTCAGCTTGAAACATTTGGGGTTACAGACAAGGAGAGGTTGAAAATCACAGTGAATATACAGTACCTGCCAGCTGTTCTGAGCATACCCTGAAAACGCGCCCTAAAAACCTTACTCACGTCAGCCTATGAGAGCGAGGTCAGCTGTGACCCTTACGCACGGCTCTGTGTTGTTTTTGTCGAAGCGTGCATAAAATGCATTGAGTTTGTCTAGTAGAGAGGCATCGTTGGGCAGATCACGGCTAGCACCTGTCACATGCAGCGGACGTCAGAGCCTGTGTAATAGGATTTCACCTTGTGCCTATACTGTCCTTTTGCTTCTTTGATGGCTCTGCATATGTCACATTTCCATCTGGTATGTCACATCTTCCCTCCTGCGTACGACGTTGCCAGAATGCTAACCACCGGTCCTGGGATTCATCATTACGCACACCTGGCACTTATCATTACGCGCACCTGTTGATCATTATGATTCACACCTAGACTTCATTACCTTCATTATTTCCTCCCCTTTACATGTCACTCCCTTATGTTTTCTCACCAGTTGGTATTGTTCTTGTTTCCCGGCGTGTAGATTTATGGAATTGTCTTGTTTTTTATTTTATTTTATTTCACCTTTATTTAACCAGGTAGGCTAGTTGAGAACAAGTTATCATTTGCAACTGCGACCTGGCCAAGATAAAGCATAGCAATTCGACACATACAACAACACAGAGTTACACATGGAATAAACAAAACATACAGTCAATAATACAGTAGAAAAAAATAAATAAAAAAAGTCTATATACAGTGAGTGCAAATGAGGTAAGATAAGGGAGTAAAATAGGCCATGGTGGCGAAGTAATTACAATATAGCAATTATACACTGGAATGGTAGATGTGCAGAAGATGAATGTGCAAGCAGAGATACTGGGGTGGAAAAGAGCTAGATAAATAAATAAATACAGTATGGGGATGAGGTAGATAGATGGGGCTGTTTACAGATGGGCTATGTACAGGTGCAGTGATCTGTGAGCCTCCAGCTTCAGTGATTTTTGCAGTTCGTTCCAGTCATTGGCAGCAGAGAACTGGAAGGAAAGATGACCAAAGGAGGAATTGGCTTTGGAGGTGACCAGTGAGCTATACCTGCTGGAGCGTGTGCCACGAGTGGGTGCTGCTATGGTGACCAGTGAGCTGAGATAAGGCGGGGATTTACCTAGCAGAGACCACTGTAGCCAGTGGGTTTGGCGCCGAGTATGAAGCGAGGGTCAACCAATGAGAGAGTACAGGTCGCAGTGGTGGGTAGTATATGTGGCTTTGGTGACGAAACGGATGGCACTGTGATAGACTGCATCCAATTTGTAGAGTAGAGTGTTGGAGGCTATTTTATAGATGACATCGCCGAAGTCGAGGATTGGTAGGATGGTCAGTTTTACGAGGCTATGTTTGGCAGCATGAGTGAAGGATGCTTTGTTGCGATACAGGAAGCCGATTCTAGATTTAATTTTGGATTGGAGATGCTTAATGCGAGTCTAGAAGGAGAGTTTACAGTCTAACCAGACACCTAGGTATTTGTAGTTGTCCACGTATTCTAAGTCAGAGCCGTCCAGAGTAGTGATGCTGGACGGACGGGCAGGTGCGGGCAGTGATCGATTGAATAGCATGCATTTAGTTTTACTTGCATTTAAGAGCAGTTGGAGGCCACGGAAGGAGAGTTGTATGGCATTGAAGCTCGTCTGGAGGTTAGTTAACACAGTGTTCAACGAGGGGCCAGAAGTATTGGCAGTAGAATGGCCTTACTGAAGAGCTCAGTGACGGTCAATAACTTTCAACGTGGCACTGTCATAGGATAGAACCTTTCCAACAAGTCAGCCCTGCTAGAGCTTCCCCGGTCAACTGTAAGGAAGTGGAAATGTCTAGGAGCAACAACGGCTCAGCCGCAAAGTGGTAGGCCACACAAGCTTACAGAACAGGACCGCTGAGTGCTGAAGCGAGTAGCGTGTAAAAATCAGCTGGCAGGGCCTCCCGGGTGGCGCAGTGGTCTAAGTTGGTCTAAGGCACTGCAGTGCTAGCTGTGCCACCAGAGACTCTGGGTTCGAGCCCAGGCTCTGTTGCAGCCGGCCGTGACCGGGAGGTTGTTGGGGCGATGCACAATTGGCCTAGCGTCGTCCGGGTTAGGGAGGGTTTGGCCGGTAGGGATATCCTTTTTTAACTTTTTATTTTATTTGAAATTTTACCCCCTTTTCTCCCCAATTTCGTGGTATCCAATTGTTAGTAGTTACTATCTTGACTCATCGCTACAACTCCCGTACGGGATCGGGAGAGACGAAGGTCGAAAGCCATGCGTGCTCCGATACACAACCCAACCAAGCAAATTAAGCAAAGAAAATACATGTTTGATCAAATCTGGAAACCTACCGTGTCTGACCTTACTAATGTTCTTGTGGATGAATGGAACCAAGTCTCCGCAGCAATGTTCCAACAGGGGGGACCAACTGATTTTGGAATGAGATGTTCAACTAGCAGGTGTCCACATACTTTTGGCTATGTAGTGTATTTAGCTTTCAGAGGAGTGTTTTATGAGCTTCTGTTAGAGTGATTCTCTGGTACTTTTGTATACTTTTTAGCCATTGGTTCTGAAATTAGGACTCACGAGACAAAAGTGGTCCCTGAAAATTGTGTACCACATCACATATGTACAGATATGTACACCGTGTATTTTCTCTCTGTGTGTGTGTCTTGCTAGCTGTCATTCAAATGGCGAGGGGCTGAAGCTCATAGGCTAGAACTCAAATTGCTACTGGGCTGTCCCATGTGGGGGAAATGTATGGGAAATGGTGTAGAACAGCATCTAGAAAAACAGTTGCTTTCAAACTATGGATTTGTGTGGCTGATTGAGGTAAAATAATAATTCTGCTCATAGATTATACATGTACACTGCTCAAAAAAATAAAGGGAACACTAAAATAACACATCCTAGATCTGAATGAATGAAATATTCTTATTAAATACTTTTTTTCTTGACAGTGTTGAATGTTCTGTCAACAAAATCACACAAAAATGATCAATGGAAATCAAATTTATCAACCCATGGAGGTCTGGATTTGGAGTCACACTCAAAATTAAAGTGGAAAACCACACTACAGGCTGATCCAACTTTGATGTAATGTCCTTAAAACAAGTAAAAATGAGGCTCAGTAGTGTGTGTGGCCTCGACGTGCCTGTATGACCTCCCTACAATGCCTGGGCATGCTCCCGATGAGGTGGCGGATGGTCTCCTGAGGGATCTCCTCCTAGACCTGGACTAAAGCATCCGCCAACTCCTGGACAGTCTGTGGTGCAACGTGGCGTTGGTAGATGGAGCGAGACATGATGTCCCAGATGTGCTCAATTGGATTCAGGTCTGGGGAACGGGCGGGTCAGTCCATAGCATCAATGCCATCCTCTTGCAGGAACTGCAGACACACTCCAGCCACATGAGGTTTAGCATTGTCTTGCATTAGGAGGAACCCAGGGCCAACCGCACCAGCATATGGTCTCACAAGGGGTCTGAGGATCTCATCTCAATACCTAATGGCAGTCAGGCTACCTCTGGTGAGCACATGGAGGGCTGTGCGGCCCCCCAAAGAAATGCCACCCCACACCATGACTGACCCACCGCCAAACCGGTCATGCTAGAGGATGTTGCAGGCAGCAGAACGTTCTCCACGGCGTCTCCAGACTCTGTCACGTCTGTCACATGTGCTCAGTGTGAACCTGCTTTCATCTGTGAAGAGCACAGGGCGCCAGTGGCAAATTTGCCAATCTTGGTGTTCTCTGGCAAATGCCAAACGTCCTGCACGGTGTTGGGCTGTAAGCACAACCCCCACCTGTGGACGTCGGGCCCTCATACCACCCTCATGGAGTCTGTTTCTGACCGTTTGAGCAGACACATGCACATTTGTGGCCTGCTGGAGGTCATTTTGCAGGGTTCTGGCAGTGCTCCTCCTGCTCCTCCTTGCACAAAGGCGGAGGTAGTGGTCCTGCTGCTGGGTTGTTGCCCTCCTACGGCCTCCTCCACGTCTCCACGTCTCCTGATGTACTGGCCTGTCTCCTGGTAGCGCCTCCATGCTCTGGACACTACGCTGACAGACACAGCAAACCTTCTTGCCACAGCTCGCATTGATGTCCCATCCTGGATGAGCTGCACTACCTGAGCCACTTGTGTAGGTTGTAGACTCCGTCTCATGCTACCACTAGAGTGAAAGCACGGCCAGCATTCAAAAGTGACCAAAACATCAGCCAGGAAGCATAGGAACTGAGAAGTGGTCTGTGGTCACCCCCTGCAGAACCACTCCTTTATTGGGGGTGTCTTGCTAATTGCCTATCATTTCCACCTGTTGTCTATTCCATTTGCACAACAGCATGTGAAATGTATTGTCAATCAGTGTTGCTTCCTAGGTGGACAGTTTGATTTCACAGAAGTGTGATTGACTTGGAGTTACATTGTGTTGTTTAAGTGTTCCCTTTATTTTTTTGAGCAGTGTATGAACTACACATTGACACATCCAGTGGGAGGTTTAAAAAATACTTATTAGTCGTCAAAATTCCGGAGCATGTCTTTAACTAGGATCCAATTCACCTCTTCTGCTGCTGAACCTTGGCAGTTGGCATCACTCAAGGCCTGAGAGGTGTGCTTTGGATCAGGAAGCAGCACTTCTCTAGGCAATTTCTTCACCCGTTTCCATTTTGCCAGGGCAGGATCTTTCCATTTAGGAGATGATGTTTGTCTAACAGCCACTCTTGTTACAACAATAGTTGTGTGTTATTTCTGGACCCTAACACTGGACACAGTTTAGATAAGATCCGTAGACATCGAATAGCTCTTACTGTTGTGCGAACCCACTTTATTCTCAAATTGGTTATTAACGGTGACTCCCTGGTCTCATGTTGCACAGAGTAACAAAGAGACTAAAGGGGCATTTAAACTGGCTGGTCAGTCATGTTGCCCCATTTGAAAGCGATTGAAATCGACGGCTCAGATGTTTTGTGGTAAATTCCCATGGAAGTAAAAACCTAAGCCTTTGACTCGCAGGCTACCGAGGGACAACAGAAAGACTATTGATGGAAGGAACGTGTTGGAACAAAGTGTCCTGTATACTCCCCACAGACAGATCGACTGGCTAGTCTTTCCAAGAGACCTTATGAAGATCTTATCAGGCATGTCATAGACATTCATTAAAAACCATCTCACATGCTTCAACAAAGGTTAATAGGTGCCCTTCTTTTCTAATTGACTTTTACAGACCTTTCAAGATTATCACTCAATTACTGAATCACCTCTGAGCATTCTAATGGAATCTCGGAGTACAATCTGACACGTGTTTCGAGTCCTCAGGCTAGACTCGCTGTCAATACCCCATTAAGGCAGAGAAGAGGCAGGGCAGGAGAGGGGCAGAGGGTAGGGAGGGAGGCTGGAGGGAACCACTGGCATATCCACTGCAATGTCAAGATAAAAAACATGTCCGCCGTCTGACACACGGCAGCTAAAAAAAACAGAGATAAATCTTATCGTACATAATGAATCGGTTTGTATTTACCATACACAGCAAATATATATACACAATATACACGTAACAAAACTGAAAGCAGTAAAACTGGCTGCATTCATTATAATACTGTAATAACAAAACCGTCTTATTTATAGTATGTTGCTACTACACTTCCTTATATGATGTTATGTTCTGTAAGCGGCATTAATTAAACATGAGATCAGACTTCAATCAGATCAGAGGAATCCGAAGTAGTAACAAACCTAAGGGACTGAAACTCAGGTGATGGTGAATATTTTAGGCTGGTTGTCCTTGTCTTCCTGTATCAAACCCCAACCACTCCTGTGTCTGCAGGGGGGAGAGTTGAGCAGGAGCGGAGTCTGTGGTTTGCTGATTTATAACACTCCATCACTGAACCTGGCTGCCCTGCCTTCCCACGCACCAGTGGTGCTCGGATATATGGGAGCCCTACCTGGAACTCTTACACAACAGAGGAATGGCAGAACACACACACACACACACACACTGCGATGTTGAGAGAGCTAGTACATAAGTATTTCACTGCACCTATTATACCTGGTGTGAACTGTGTACGTGACAAATAACGATTTGATTTGACACACACACAGGTTGCTTTGCTCCCAAGCCATACCCATGACCTCCCCTAGCAGCTCCAGTAAGCTGAAGAATGAGACAGAAGAATGCAGTGCTACATGGGATAAATTGCAATCATTTTCTGATCGGTCAACCGTTTGCAGCCAACTATTTCCAGCCAAGAGTCTTGGCTGCAAATGGTATTTAAAATGAGCCACCACAAAAATACTTAACATTAATCATGACTAGAGAAAAATCTACTCTATAGAGATCACTAATCATTACTGCTGGCATAAACAATGTCTGTGATATTGCATAAATAATAATAATAATAATAGTTCTAATAATATTATATATTTATTTTATAGGGCTCTTCATTACACAAGGAATCTCAAAGTTGCTGTAAGAACTAAAACTACAACAAATTCATGAAGTCTCAAAGTCTGATAGTCCTAGTCCTGAAGTTTGTAGATATTGTATGAAAACCGCAACAATAAAATGAGAACGAGGTGATATCAATATCTCCAGTGAGCTATTCCAAAATAACTACAGGGTGTCATTAGGATTCAGAGAACAACATGTACAGAATTCAAACTTTGCCTGCAAGAGATGTTTGGATTGTAAAAGTTGGAGAGCCTTATTTATCCCTGTATGTTCTTTATCATACTGTACACCTGATAGAAAGATAATGACAACATAGCATTAAAAGGGGCAATCAGGGATTCAGACAGTGGAACTAAGCTCACGAGGCATATGCAAGTTTTGTTACTAAAGCACCTTATACCACCCACCACTGCGACCTGTATACTCTAGTCGGCTGGCCCTCGTTACATATTCGTCACCAGACCCACAGGCTCCAGGTCATCTACAAGTCCATGCTAGGTAAAGCTCCGCCTTATCTCAGTTCACTGGTCACGATGGCAACACCCACCCGTAGCACGCGCTCCAGCAGGTGTATCTCACTGATCATCCCTAAAGCCAACACCTCATTTGGCCGCCTTTCCTTCCAGTTCTCTGCTGCCTGTGACTGGAACGAATTGCAAAAATCGCTGAAGTTGGAGACTTTTATCTCCCTCACCAACTTTAAACATCTGCTATCTGAGCAGCTAACCGATCGCTGCAGCTGTACATAGTCCATCGGTATATAGCCCACCCAATTTACCTACCTCATCCCATACTGTTTTTATTTATTTACTTTTCTGCTCTTTTGCACACCAGTATCTCTACCTGCACATGACAATCTGATCATTTATCACTCCAGTGTTAATCTGCAAAATTGTAATTATTCGCCTACCTCCTCATGCCTTTTGCACACAATGTATATAGACTCCCCTTTTTTTCTACTGTGTTATTGACTTGTTTATTGTTTACTCCGTGTGTAACTCTGTGTTGTTGTCTGTTCACACTGCTATGCTTTATCTTGGCCAGGTCGCAGTTGTAAATGAGAACTTGTTCTCAACTAGCCTACCTGGTTAAATAAAAGTGAAATAAATAAATAAAATAAGTATTCTTCGAGAATCAATAGCTATATGTCGTTCGTTTAAAATTTTTTACAAAGTTACGTTTGAATCCCAGACTGTCACTTTAAAGCATGAAGAAATCGGAGACAGACGAGGAGAGAGAATGAGAGTGGGGGTGATTAGAGAGCGTCTGATAGACAGAAATAAAGTCTGCGAGAGAGACAGAGAGAACGTGTGATAGGGTGAGAAGACTATGCGTTGTGATATGACCCAGACAGACACCAGGATATCAAGGACATAAGCCTATTAAGAAATAGTGTTGTCTGACACGATTCAAAGCACAGCATCAAAGGAGTGTTGGCGCAATATCATCACAAATCAGATGAGGCTATCTTACTGTGTCAGACAGTTTTTTACACCCAGGGCGACATTTTAGGAGATGGTTGAGCAGAGAGGTATTATGATTTCATTATTTAACAATCAACTCCGCGCTTCAGTTCAAAAAGAAAGTGAGTAAATGGAATCACAATGAAGATACATAGAAAATAGTATTTGAATTCATGTTTATCAATGTGAGGGAACCAATAGGAATGCTCCATTAACATGGAGCTGTATGGGGAATGAATTCGTTACTTTTGTGTTGTTCGGCTTATCCAATTTCCAGCCAAACAGGCCCATTGAGCTGCATCCATAATTCAGAAGACAAGCTTACTTGTGGAGACGCCATGGCTCCAGATGGGCCGCAGATTCTGTGTTCTCGGCCAAATCACAGGAGGCCCCCCAATCCAGCAACATCTTTAAACTTTCAAGTTTCAGGAAACACACAAGCACGCAAACACACACACATACACTAAGCCCAAATGGCTGTTATCCAGCAGATAAAACAAAAACAATATTACTTGGGTAGAAGGCAAAACAACCATAAATCAAACATGGTACATAGTCTGTATCCATATTATAGCACTCTGTCCATTTATAATGGACAATATTAACATTCCCACTGAAGTAATGTATTTTTCCTTGAACCACTAAAAACATGCGCAGCATTTCCCAAACTAGGGGTGATGTTCATCCTACACAGAAGATCATACAAAATGATTGCCTGATGATCTTCTGAACATCCCAATATCTTTCTGATGCATTTCAGTCAATTCAAACCATACTTCCTTCAGCTTGAAATACTGCCAAAAGTACTGTCAGTCTGATTTATAATAGACCGTCGTAGCCCCAATTTAAAAAGTAAACATTGGCCATTGATTACATTTCTTTTTTTTTGACATGGTGGGATAGCAAAAACATTTTGATATCAAAATGGGGTCGCGGGCCCAAAAAGGGAGATGCATCCTTAAATGCACTCCCTCAACTGACTGTAAAACCAATGAAAATAAAGTTTGAAGTGAATACAATTAATGGTAAGAGACCAACATAGCCATCTTGATTTACTGTAGTTTGACAAGCCTCAGATGTGGTTTCGATGAGTGTGGAGTGTGTAGACATTTTTTACAGATTTGTTGTGGAACACATCTGCCATTAAACCCCATTCATCTGTGGTGTCTGTCACAGACCAGATGTGCAGTGACAGCAGCTCACACTCTCAAGGGTATGTTGTCACTGCAGAGATTTCACACAAATATTTCATTTCTAAACACAAACAGAAACACAAGCACCACATCCGATACAAACCACAACACAACCTGTCCATAAACGCACAAAAACACAGTAGCCTCCATGGGTTGGAACCGGTTTCATGGAACAGAACCAAAAATCAAATCATGACATTTTTAGAGGAACAGAACCAGAACAAAAGTGATCTATACTGTTCTGGAACAGACTCATTATTTAAAAGCATGGGAACTGGTTAATAACCTTGTTTTATGTTCCTAGTATTTGTTTTGTCCCACAAAACAAACATTAAAGCATAGTCTGCTGTAGCTACTGACATTACACACATGCTTCAGAAATTAGGAGAGAGATTTTTTAATTAGAGAATCTAATTAACTTTCAATGCGAGTTAACGATACAATAGTTATCACGTTTCACATTGGATTTATTAACTACAAAAAGGTAAGATGTGTTTTTTGAGATTCTGGTGCCCCTCTGCACACAAAAGCTTGTTAGTTAGCTCTGGTCTAGCTCTCGTCGACTCGGCGGAATTAGATGTAATTGTAATGACCGACGCTGGAGATGAGACGCAGGTACGGGGAGTCAACATTTAATCAAGAACAGACAACAGACCAACATCGGCACACGGGTAAAACAATGACAAACGACGATTAATTCTGGAGCAGCGAACGGAGAGGGGAACCAGACAGATATAGGGGAGGTAATGACAAAGGTGATTGAGTCCAGGTGAGTCCAATAAGCACTGATGCGCGTGACAGAGGGAAGGCAGGAGTGTGCAACGCTGGGGAGCCTGAACAGAGTCATGATCAAGGGCTAGCTCTGGTACAACGTTAGTTGTGCCAACTCTCTGAAGTTCAAAGACATTCAAAGTCCCTCATAGAAGCCGCTCCTCTGTAGGTATAATTATATTTGCCTAATTCAGATAATGTCATAACAGCAAGATTCCCAGTGCTTCATGCTCAGTGCTCTCCTCACCTGCAAAATTTCAGTTGCATTTCGCACCCTACTGTACACTGCACTTGTCTGTCCAATGCATGTACAGTGGGGCAAATTGTGCAAGTTCTCCCACTTAAAAAGATGAGAGGCCTGTAATTTTCATCACAGGTACACTTCAACTATGACAGACACAATGAGAAAAAGAAAATCCAGAAAATCACATTGTAGGATTTTTAAATTAATTTATTTGCAAATTATGGTGGAAAATAAGTATTTGGTCAATAACAAAAGTTTCTCAATACTTTGTTATATACCCTTTGTTGGCAATGACAGAGGTCAAATGTTTTCTGTAAGTCTTCACAAGGTTTTCGCACACTGTTGCTGGTATTTTGGCCCATTCCTCCATGCAGATCTCCTCTAGAGAAGTGATGTTTTGGGGCTGTTGCTAGGCAACACAGACTTTCAACTCCCTCCAAAGATGTTCTATTGGGTTGAGATCTGGAGACTGGCTAGGCCACTCCAGGACCTTGACATGCTTCTTACGAAGCCACTCTTTTGTTGCCTGGGCGGTGTGTTTGGGATCATTGTCATTCTGAAAGACCCATCCACGTTTCATCTTCAATGCCCTTGCTGATGGTAGGCTTTGTTACTTTAGTCCCAGCTCTCTGCAGGTCATTCACTAGGTCCCCCCGTGTGGTTCTGGGATTCTTGTGATCATTTTAACCCCACTGGGTGAGATCTTGCGTGGAGCCTCAGATCGAGGGAGATTATCAGTGGTCTTGTATGTCTTCCATTTCCTAATAATTGCTCCCACAGTTGATTTATTCAAACCAAGCTGCTTACCTATTGCAGATTCAGTCTTCCCAGCCTGGTGCAGGTCTACAATTTTGTTTCTGGTGTCCTTTGACAGCTCTTTGGTCTTGGCCATAGTGGAGTTTGGAGTGTGACTGTTTGAGGTTGTGGACTGGTGTCTTTTATACTGATAACAAGTTCAAACAGGTGCCATTAATACAGTTAACGAGTGGAGGACAGAGGAGCCTCTTAAAGAAGAAGTGACAGGTCTGTGAGAGCCAGAAATCTTGCTTGTTTGTAGGTGACCAAATACTTATTTTCCACCATAATTTGCAAATAAATTCATAAAAAATCCTACAATGTGATTTTCTGGATTTTTTTCCTAATTTTGTCTGTCATAGTTGAAGTGTACCTATGATGAAAATTACAGGCCTCTCTCATCTTTTTAAGTGGGAGAACTTGCACAATTGGTGGCTGACTAAATACTTGTTTGCCCCACTGTATATATTGTAGCTTGCCTGCTCTACCCATTGGTGTAATTTAATGTCGAGCTAAAATAAAAATTATTGCAGAGGTTTAAAAAGGAACAATATAAACTGCTAGTTTTTTGGGAGGTTCTAACCGGTTCAGAACTAAAAATAATGTATGGTTTTGTTTAGAACGAAACAATTGGAAAATAATTTAGGTTCTAACTCGTGATAGCCTAAACAAAGATAACTTAGGTCAGGGCGTGAGAGTAATAGGGTTCCTTTTAGTTTTTTGCATCTCTAACAGAGATATGACATTTCTTGGTACATTACATGCATTCTGGTAGGAGTGTAATACATCCTATGGATTATCTTGAATTGCAATAATTTATGTTTTTATGTTGTAGGAGCTTATAATGAACATTTTACACATATCTGTGACCAATTTTCTCATCAGTTTCTTCCTTGAGATCTATTTCCCATTTCTTCTTTATAGGTTCTGAGCTATCAGGTACAGATTCAATCAACCCTTGATATAATTTGGCAAACAACTTCTTTGGCATTGCAGCTTCTCTCAGTATTTTTTTTATACTAAAGTGATTGCATATGATTTCTCAGTTGTATGAATTTAAAGATTTTTGGACTACATAAATGTATCTTGTAATTGATTGTATGACAATAGAGAGCGGTTATAATAAATATGCTCAAAATTCATGATGGCACTTTGGAACCAGAACTTAATAAAGGTATTGTTATTAAATGCTGGAGGTAATGTCAGTTTTCTCAAATACAAATTGAATTGAAAATCAATGGATTTTCTTTAAATCCTTGGACCCAAAGTAGTGAATATGTTTTAAATCATAGGGTATTACATTTATGGCTTCAATACTCCTTCATTCACAAGGATAGTGTGCTGTCCATTGTTTATGTGAACGCAGTTGTGCGTCCCAGGAAATACATTTTCATATGAGGGAGTCCAAGACTTCCAGCTTTGAAAGACGTGTAAAACAGTACATTTGACTCTAGATTTTTTTCCCATTCCAATTAAAGTTGTAAAGTAAAAAAAAAAGTTTTTTAAGTTGGATGGAATTGAAACTGGTAAGGCTATGTTCATTTGGATTATGTTGACCCTACCTAACATAGAAATAGGGAGAGTGTGTCTTAGTCTATGCCGCTCTGACATTGCTCATCCAAATATTTATATATTCTTAAATTCCATTCCTGTACTTTAGATTTGTGTGTATTGTTGTGACATTTTCAGATATTACTTGTTAGATATTACTGCACTGTTGGAGCTAGAAACACAAGCATTTTGCCACAACCGCAATAACATCTGCTAAGCATGTGTATGTGACAATTAAAATTTGATTTGATTTCTCCATCTCTGAAAATCGGATTCAATCTTATCCAGTAAAGGAGAGTAGTGGATTTTATAGGCCTCCTCCAAATTGCATGGTATCAATGCATCCAGGTCTTTGTCGATTTCCACTGAAATGAAAAGTCATATTTAACAATGGGCATTATTTCTTCCAATTCACTTTATCATGATACAGCTCCATGTGTCTAACAGTTGCAAAATAAATGACTGAGAATGTTCTGGTTCAGATAAATACATCTGCATACAATGATATTTGCTTCATTCTATAGCTAGAGGACTCCTGATATCTCCAGGAGTAATACATTAAATGTGTGTCTTTATCTGTTGTCTAGTACTGTGTTTTTGCTAGCTAGGGCCGTCTACTTGATATCTGTCTTCCCAGTAGCATACTTGGTGTGTGAACTGCTAACTGATCATAACTTGCAGATGATTGTTGACACATTAACCAGGATCAAGGGGCAGGTCAATTTGTGATTTGTTTTGGTAATCAGTGACTATATTGGAGGGGGCGTGGTTTCTCCTTTCCTAGGCAATCAGCAATTAGTACAGGGAGGTGTGCTCTTCACCTCTGCTAGGCAATTAGCAATTAGTGTTAGTACTTCAGTCTCCCCTAGTTTCTCAGCAGCAGCTGGAAGTGGCAGTCTCATTAGCAAAACTAAGACGGTTCTGCGGAGTTGTTTGAGGATACGCTCTCACTTATTAAGTATTTTACCTACTTTTTTTTTTGTCTTTTGTGGCTTTGGCAACTGTGTTCTCTTTTCCAGTTTGTTCCTCACCCCTTGGCTGCAACCATTGTAATTTAGTGACCCCTGTGCACAACCCATGTGACACTCCGGGTCTCTGGCAGCATTTTGGAACTGCAAATCTGCAGTCCAGAACAATAAGTTAATTTCAGCTGATGCTGCCCTTCAGTCCCTTGACGTTTTGGCCCTGATGGAGACATGGATCACCCCAGAGAACACTGCTACTCCAGCTGCTCTTTCCATCTAAACATGTTTTTTTTCTCATACTCCAAGAGCATCTGGCTGTTGCAGTGGTGGCACAGAGCTACTCATTTCTCCTAACTGGAGTTCTCTTTTCTCCCTCACCTGTCCATCTGCTCATTTTAATTCATCCTGTCCCTTGTCCACTCAAGACATTTTCGTCATCTATCACCCACCAGGTGCCCTTGGGGAGTTCCTCAATGAGCTTGACACCTAGATAAGATCATTCCCTGACGATGGCTCACCGCTTCTCATGCTTGGTGTCTTCAACCTTCCGACGTTTGCCTTTGATTAATTTCTTTCCAACTCTGTCCTCTTTTGGCCTCACACTTTCCCAGTCCATTCCAACTCTCAGGCAATACGCTTGACCTCATCTTTACCAGAGGCTGTTCACCTACGAATCTCACTGCAACCCCTCCCTCTGGTCTCTGATCATTTACTGCCGACACGGAGCCCCGCCGATCCATCACGACTGGTCCGCCGACATAATCGTCCGAGGTGGTTTCAACAGGCTTTTCCGTTGCGACATCGCCAAAGATCCATCTGCTGGCCAAGGCCCGCGAGCCTTCTGAATCGCTGTGTCTCCAGCTCACCTAGCGTACTAGAGCACCTGTAGCATACTCCTGGGCTACAATTACCCGGGCCCACGACCGGTCTGTCGATGTCACCGCATGAAGAGGAATAAACACTCACCCCATCGCGACGTCCCCCAAAGGTTAACTCTCTAGCCCTCGCTATCTCCCTGCTTGCTAATTCGGCCAGCTAACGGCTAGCTTGTCTAGCTCCGGTCCGCTAACTGCTACCTTGTCTAGCCCGGGCCTACGAACTGTTAGCTTGTTAGCACAGGCCTGCTAACCGTCTGAATCACCGCGTCCCAAACACTTTCTGAACCCATTTACTTTCTATCTCTTTTTGATTTTTAATTTGTTTATACCTCCCGGAAACCTGCCTCACCCAATGTGATACGGAATCGCTATTACTTTTAATTTTAATTTTATTTTTTTATGACACACTCAAGAACCTCCAGACGCTAACCAGCTAACTAGCTACAAGCTATTTAGTCATTGTTAGTTTTTTTAAAACCTGGATAACACTCGCCAGCCCAGCTTCCCTGCCCATCCACCGCTGCCCCCTGGACACTGATCTCTTGGCTACATAGCTGACGCACGCTGGACTGTCCATTAATCACGGTACTCCATTCTGCTTGTTTGTTTTATCTGTCGGCCCCGTTGCCTAGTCAACGCCATTTTACCTGCTGTTTGTTGTGCTAGCTGATTAGCCTCGCCGACTGTTTTTAGCTAGCTTTCCCAATTCAACACCTGTGATTACTGTATGCCTCGCTGTATGTCTCTCAAATGTCAATATGCCTTGTATACTGTTGTTCAGGTTAGTTATCATTGTTTTAGTTCACAATGGAGCCCCTAGTTCCACTCATCATACCCCTGTTACCTCCTTTGTCCCACCTCCCACACATGCGGTGACCTCACCCATTACAACCAGCATGTCCAGAGATACAACCTCTCTCATCATCACCCAGGGCTTACCTCCGCTGTACCCGCACACCACCATACCCCTGTCTGCGCATTATGCCCTGAATATATTCTACCATGCCCAGAAACCTGCTCCTCTTATCCTCTGCCCCCAACGCTCTAGGCGACCAGTTTTGATAGCCTTTAGCCGCACCCTCATACTACTCCTTCTCTGTTCCGCGGGTGATGTGGAGGTAAACCCAGGCCCTGCATGTCCCCAGGTACCCTCATTTGTTGACTTCTGTGATCGAAAAAGCCTTGGTTTTATGCATGTCAACATCAGAAGCCTCCTCCCTAAGTTTGTTTTACTCACTGCTTTAGCACACTATGCTAACCCTGATGTCCTTGCCGTGTCTGAATCCTGGCTCAGGAAGGCCACCAAAAATTCAGAGATTTCCATACCCAACTATAACATCTTCCGTCAAGATAGAACTGCCAAAGGGGGAGGAGTTGCAGTCTACTGCAGAGATTGACATTACTTTGCAGGCTTACTTTCCAGGTCCATACCCAAACAGCTCGAACTACTAATTTTGAAAATTACTCTCTCCAGAAATAAGTCTCTCACTGTTGCCGCCTGCTACCGACCACCCTCAGCTCCCAGCAGTGCCCTGGACACCATTTGTGAATTGATCGCCCCCCCATCTAGCTTCAGAGTTTGTTCTGTTAGGTGACCTAAACTGGGATATGCTTAACACCCCGGCAGTCCTACAATCTAAGCTAGATGCCCTCAATCTCACTCAAATCATCAAGGAACCCACCAGGTACAACCCTAACTCTGTAAACAAGGGCACCCTCATAGACGTCATCCTGACCAACTGGCCCTCCAAATACACCTCCGCTGTCTTCAACCAGGATCTCAGCGATCACTGCCTCATTGCCTGTATCCGCCACAGAGCCGCAGTCAAACGACCACCCCTCATCACTGTCAAACGCTCCCTAAAACACTTCTGTGAGCAGGCCTTTCTAATCGACCTGGCCCGGGTATCCTGGAAGGACATTGACCTCATCCCGTCAGTTGAGGATGCCTGGTCATTCTTTAAAAGTAACTTCCTCACCATTTTAGATAAGCATGCTCCGTTCAAAAATGCAGAACCAAAAACAGATACAGCCCTTGGTTCACTCCAGACCTGACTGCCCTCGACCAGCACAAAAACATCCTGTGGCGGACTGCAATAGCATCGAATAGTCCCCGTGATAGGCAACTGTTCAGGGAAGTCAGGAACCAATACACGCAGTCAGTCAGGAAAGCTAAGGCCAGCTTCTTCAGGCAGAAGTTTGCATCCTGTAGCTCCATCTCCAAAAGTTCTGGGACACTGTGAAGTCCATGGAGAACAAGAGCACCTCCTCCCAGCTGCCCACTGCACTGAGGCTAGGTAACACGGTCTCCACCGATAAATCCATGATTATCGAAAACTTCAATAAGCACTTCTCAACGGCTGGCCATGCCTTCCGCCTGGCTACTCCAACCTCGGCCAACAGCTCCGCCCCCCCCGCAGCTCCTCGCCCAAGCCTCTCCAGGTTCTCCTTTACCCAAATCCAGATAGCAGATGTTCTGAAAGAGCTGCAAAACCTGGACCCGTACAAATCAGCTGGGCTTAACAATCTGGACCCTCTATTTCTGAAACTATCTGCCGCCATTGTCGCAACCCCTATTACCAGCCTGTTCAACCTCTCTTTCATATCGTCTGAGATCCCCAAGGATTGAAAGCTGCCGCAGTCATCCCCCTCTTCAAAGGGGAGACACCCTGGACCCAAACTGTTATAGACCTATATCCATCCTGCCCTGCCTATCTAAGGTCTTCGAAAGCCAAGTCAACAAACAGGTCACTGACCATCTCGAATCCCACCGTACCTTCTCCGCTGTGCAATCTGGTTTCCGAGCCGGTCACGGGTGCACCTCAGCCACACTCAAGGTACTAAACGATATCATAACCGCCATCGATAAAAGACAGTACTGTGCAGCCGTCTTCATCGACCTTGCCAAGGCTTTCGACTCTGTCAATCACCATATTCTTATCGGCAGACTCAATAGCCTCGGTTTTTCGGATGACTGCCTTGCCTGGTTCACCAATTACTTTGCAGACAGAGTTCAGTGTGTCAAATCGGAGGGCATGCTGTCCGGTCCTCTGGCAGTCTCTATGGGGGTGCCACAGGGTTCAATTCTCGGGCCGACTCTTTTCTCTGTATATATCAATGATGTTGCTCTTGCTGCGGGCGATTCCCTGATCCACCTCTACGCAGACGATACCATTCTATATACTTTCGGCCCGTCATTGGACACTGTGCTATCTAACCTCCAAACGAGCTTCAATGCCATACAGCACTCCTTCCTTGGCCTCCAACTGCTGTTAAACGTGAGTAAAACCAAATGCATGCTTTTCAACCGATCGCTGCCTGCACCCGCATGCCCGACTAGCATCACCACCCTGGATGGTTCCGACCTTGAATATGTGGACATCTATAAGTACCTAGGTGTCTGGCTAGACTGCAAACTCTCCTTCCAGACTCACATCAAACATCTCCAATCGAAAATCAAATCAAGAGTCGGCTTTCTATTCCGCAACAAAGCCTCCTTCACTCACGCCGCCAAGCTTACCCTAGTAAAACTGACTATCCTACCGATCCTCGACTTCGGCGATGTCATCTACAAAATGGCTTCCAACACTCTACTCAGCAAACTGGATGCAGTCTATCACAGTGCCATCCGTTTTGTCACTAAAGCACCTTATACCACCCACCACTGCGACTTGTATGCTCTAGTCGGCTGGCCCTCGCTACATATTCGTCGCCAGACCCACTGGCTCCAGGTCATCTACAAGTCCATGCTAGGTAAAGCTCCGCCTTATCTCAGTTCACTGGTCACGATGGCAACACCCATCCGTAGCACGCGCTCCAGCAGGTGTATCTCACTGATCATCCCTAAAGCCAACACCTCATTTGGCCGCCTTTCGTTCCAGTACTCTGCTGCCTGTGACTGGAACGAACTGCAAAAATCGCTGAAGTTGGAGACTTTTATCTCCCTCACCAACTTCAAACATCAGCTATCCGAGCAGCTAACCGATCGCTGCAGCTGTACATAGTCTATTGGTAAATAGCCCACCCATTTTCACCTACCTCATTCCCATACTGTTTTTATACTGTTTTTTATTTATTTACTTTTCTGCTCTTTTGCACACCAATATCTCTACCTGTACATGACCATCTGATCATTTATCACTCCAGTGTTAATCTGCAAAATTGTATTATTCGCCTACCTCCTCATGCCTTCCGCACTCAACAATCCGGTCGCATTTCGCTTCGCTCCACAGGTAGTATCACATTTTTCATTTCATTACAGTACAACGGCTTGATTTGTTTGATCGTAGCTAGCTACATAGCTAGCTACATAGCCGTCTTTGTATCAAAGATAATTGTGTAGTCTTGAGCGATTTCCTAGGTTAGCTAGCCAGCTATTGTCGTTCTTTTAACGCAACGTAACGTAAATCAACACTGCTAGCTAGCCAGCTAGCCCCGAATAGCAGCACAGTAGAAACCATTACACTCAACGGAACGACTTGATTAGTGTAGTGTCAACAACGCAGACACTGCCAGCTAGCCTACATAGTCAACAACGCAGCCTCTGCCAGCTAGCCTACTTCAGCAGTACTGTATCATTTTAATCATTTTAGTCAATAAGATTCTTGCTACGTAAGCTTAACTTTCTGAACACTCGAGACGTGTAGTCCACTTGTCATTCCAATCTCCTTTGCATTAGCGTAGCCTCTTCTGTAGCCTGTCAACTATGTGTCTGTCTATCCCTGTTCTCTCCTCTCTGCACAGACCATACAAACGCTCCCACACCGCGTGGCCGCGGCCACCTAATCTGGTGGTCGCAGCGCGCACGACCCACGTGGAGTTCCAGGTCTCCGGTAGCCTCTGGAACTGCCGATCTGCGGCCAACAAGGCAGAGTTCATCTCAGCCTATGCCGCCCTCCAGTCCCTCGACTTCTTGGCACTGACGGAAACATGGATCACCACAGACAACACTGCTACTCCTACTGCTCTCTCTTCATCTGCCCACGTGTTCTCGCACACCCCGAGAGCTTCTGGTCAGCGGGGTGGTGGCACCGGGATCCTCATCTCTCCAAAGTGGTCATTCTCTCTTTCTCCCCTTACCCATCTGTCTATCGCCTCCTTTGAATTCCATGCTGTCACAGTTACCAGCCCTTTCAAGCTTAACAACATTATCGCCCTCCAGGTTCCCTCGGAGAGTTCATCAATGAGCTTGATGCCTTGATAAGCTCCTTTCCTGAGGACGGCTCACCTCTCACAGTTCTGGGCGACTTTAACCTCCCCACGTCTACCTTTGACTCATTCCTCTCTGCCTCCTTCTTTCCACTCCTCTCCTCTTTTGACCTCACCCTCTCACCTTCCCCCCCTACTCACAAGGCAGGAAATATGCTCGACCTCATCTTTACTAGATGCTGCTCTTCCACTAACCTCATTGCAACTCCCCTCCAAGTCTCCGACCACTACCTTGTATCCTTCTCGCTCTCATCCAACACTTCCCACACTGCCCCTACTCGGATGGTATCGCGCCGTCCCAACCTTCGCTCTCTCTCCCCCGCTACTCTCTCCTCTTCCATCCTATCATCTCTTCCCTCTGCTCAAACCTTCTCCAACCTATCTCCTGATTCTGCCTCCTCAACCCTCCTCTCCTCCCTTTCTGCATCCTTTGACTCTCTATGTCCCCTATCCTCCAGGCCGGCTCGGTCCTCCCCTCCCGCTCCGTGGCTCAACGACTCATTGCGAGCTCACAGAACAGGGCTCCGGGCAGCCGAGCGGAAATGGAGGAAAACTCGCCTCCCTGCGGACCTGACATCCTTTCACTCCCTCCTCTCTACATTTTCCTCTTCTCTCTCTGCTGCTAAAGCCACTTTCTACCACTCTAAATTCCAAGCATCTGCCTCTAACCCTAGGAAGCTCTTTGCAACCTTCTCCTCCCTCCTGAATCCTCCTCCCTCTCTGCAGATGACTTCATCAACCATTTTGAAAAGAAGGTCGACGACATCCGATCCTCGTTTGCGAAGTCAAACGACACCGCTGGTTCTGCTCACACTGCCCTACCCTGTGCTCTGACCTCTTTCTCCCCCCTCTCTCCAGATGAAATCTCGCGTCTTGTGACGGCCGGCCGCCCAACAACCTGCCCGCTTGACCCTATCCCCTCTCTTCTCCAGACCATTTCCGGAGACCTTCTCCCTTACCTCACCTCGCTCATCAACTCATCCCTGACCGCTGGCTACGTCACTTCCGTCTTCAAGAGAGCGAGAGTTGCACCCCTTCTGAAAAAACCTACACTCGATCCCTCCGATGTCAACAACTACAGACCAGTATCCCTTCTTTCTTTTCTCTCCAAAACCCTTGAACGTGCCGTCCTTGGCCAGCTCTCCCGCTATCTCTCTCAGAATGACCTTCTTGATCCAAATCAGTCAGGTTTCAAGACTAGTCATTCAACTGAGACTGCTCTTCTCTGTATCACGGAGGCGCTCCGCACTGCTAAAGCTAACTCACTCTCCTCTGCTCTCATCCTTCTAGACCTATCGGCTGCCTTCGATACTGTGAACCATCAGATCCTCCTCTCCACCCTCTCCGAGTTGGGCATCTCCGGCTCGGCCCACACTTGGATTGCGTCCTACCTGAAAGGTCGCTCCTACCAGGTGGCGTGGCGAGAATCCGTCTCCACACCACGTGCTCTCACCACTGGTGTCCCCCAGGGCTCTGTTCTAGGCCCTCTCCTATTCTCGCTATACACCAAGTCACTTGGCTCTGTCATAACCTCACATGGTCTCTCCTATCATTGCTATGCAGACGACACACAATTAATCTTCTCCTTTCCCCCTTCTGATGATCAGGTGGCGAATCGCATCTCTGCATGTCTGGCAGACATATCAGTGTGGATGACGGATCACCACCTCAAGCTGAACCTCGGCAAGACGGAGCTGCTCTTCCTCCCGGGGAAGGACTGCCCATTCCATGATCTCGCCATCACGGTTGACAACTCCATTGTGTCCTCCTCCCAGAGCGCTAAGAACCTTGGCGTGATCCTGGACAACACCATGTCGTTCTCAACTAACATCAAGGCGGTGGCCCGTTCCTGTAGGTTCATGCTCTACAACATCCGCAGAGTACGACCCTGCGCGGCGCAGGTCCTAATCCAGGCACTCGTCATCTCCCGTCTGGATTACTGCAACTCGCTGTTGGCTGGGCTCCCTGCCTGTGCCATTAAACCCCTACAACTCATCCAGAACGCCGCAGCCCGTCTGGTGTTCAACCTTCCCAAGATCTCTCACGTCACCCCGCTCCTCCGCTCTCTCCACTGGCTTCCAGTTGAAGCTCGCATCCGCTACAAGACCATGGTGCTTGCCTACGGAGCTGTGAGGGGAACGGCACCTCAGTACCTCCAGGCTCTGATCAGGCCCTACACCCAAACAAGGGCACTGCGTTCATCCACCTCTGGCCTGCTCGCCTCCCTACCACTGAGGAAGTACAGTTCCCGCTCAGCCCAGTCAAAACTGTTCGCTGCTCTGGCCCCCCAATGGTGGAACAAACTCCCTCACGACGCCAGGACAGCGGAGTCAATCACCACCTTCCGGAGACACCTGAAACCCCACCTCTTTAAGGAATACCTAGGATAGGATAAAGTAATCCCTCTCACCCCCCTTAAAAGATTTAGATGCACTACTGTTCCACTGGATGTCATAAGGTGAATGCACCAATTTGTAAGTCGCTCTGGATAAGAGCGTCTGCTAAATGACTTAAATGTAAAATGTATATAGACTGCCCATTTTTTCTACTGTGTTATTGACTTGTTTATTGTTTACTCCATGTGTAACTCTGTTGTCTGTTCACACTGCTATGCTTTATCTTGGCCAGGTCGCAGTTGCAAATGAGAACTTGTTCTCAACTATCCTACCTGGTTAAATAAAGGTGAAATAAAATAAAATAAATAAAATTTAAAAAATAACTTTGTTCCCTTTTCTGTATCCCTTAACTCCAACCCTAGCCACTCAATCCATACCCAGATGGTCAGTTGCAATCTTTGTGCTCTCTCCCGCTCTTCTATCATCTCTCCCTTCTGCCAAAACCTTCTCCCTGATTCTGCCTCTTTGACCCTACTCTCCTCCCTTTCTGCATCCTATGATTTGCACTGTCCCTTATCCTCCCGGCTGGCTCGTCCCTCCAATCCTGCTCTGTGGCTGAGTGACTCATTGCAAGCTTCCAGAACAGGGCTGCAGGCAGCTGTGCAAAAATGAGGAAACTTAACTTCAATCATCCTTTCTCTACCTTCCTCTGGAACTGCTGCTAAAGCCACTTTCTGTCACTCTAAATGTCAAGCTTCTGCCTCCAACCCTAGGTAACTCTTTTCCAACTTCTTCTCCCTCCATAATATTCCAGCTGAGCTCCCTCTCTGCAGATGACATTGTCAACCACTTGAAAAGGTTGACATTGCTCCTCATTCACTCAGCCTATTCAGTCCCACAGGTCTCACCTCACACAGAACTACCCTATGTCTTGACCTCTTTCTCTCCAGATGCTGTGACTAGTGAGTTCTGGCTGCCCAACAACCTGCCTGCTTGACCATCACGTTATTCCATTCTTCACTTCCTTATCAACTCATACCTGATCACGGGCTGCATCCCCTCTGACCTCAAAATGGCCCGAGTTGCTCCCCTCAAGAAATCAACACTCGACTCATCTTAAGTCAAACTACAGACCTGCATCTAGGGCTGTTGCGGTGACCATATTACAACCACACTGGTGGTCATGAAGGCATTCAAATTCCACGTGACCTTTTAGTCACAGTAATCAGGCTTCTCGCTGCTGCTGGTCAGTGGGAGACTATTAAACTTGCTAACTGCCTGGTACTCAGTACTCTATTGTCCCTCTAATCACACTGACATCAATGCAAATGTAATTGCAAATCAAATCAAACACATGAGAGGCCATTGCGTGAGAACAGTGATGGCCTCTACTAAGAGGAGGATCCAATCAGCTTTCTATAGGCTATTCTTACAATATTTCTCAACTTTCCTAATGTAAGCACATAGGCTATACTTCTGTTGTAAATATAAGCAATCTGACTGGGATGAAAACGAACCAGGTGAACAGCGTCTTCCTTTCGCTATTTAAGTGCATAGATATGTATTTTTCTGCTGCCCCTGTTTCGATACAGTTGCATGTCCAATGGTCTGTTCTAAATCAAAACAAGTTTTAATCTTGTAAAGACCAGATTAAATCAAGAGTAGTCTGATGGGTGACAATGTCAGCTTATTAGCAATATATAATTTGATGCCCAGCATAAGAAACAATGCCTTTATTTGTGACCTTTTCAAAACAGTCACACACCTCATGTAGCCTAGCCTTGTATCACAACTAAAGTGGCCAAATAACTTCTTAAAATGAAGCACATTAATCTGCCTTACAAGGGGTCTAGAGTCTAACTGGCGTACATAAGCAGTGTGTGAGTTTCAAGTTTGGTGAAAGATCTTATCACCATAAAATGCATCTTTATAATAAAAGCATTAAATTTATAATTGCATTTGCAGTCACTTTGATGTTTTTTTCCCCGCTAATGGAACATTTGCTCTTATAGCCTACTACCATGTGTACATTGCTGCGCTTATAATGTGAAGAAATAGCCTAATAGTTTATCAAATTTAAGCTAAATGTTCTGATCTGTTGCGTCAGCCACATTGTGTAAAAAAAAATGTTTTTTGATGCCTAGTGGTTGTATTTTTGGGGGGATCTATCGCATACAACTGTCCCAGACTCTTTGGAATATGTATTTCTCGTACAGAAGAGAATAGGTCGACTTTTGTACTATGAGGGATAGTAGACGGGCATAGCTGCTGTTTGTTAGGCCTTTAAATTTACTTTGTCGTCCGCCAACAAGAGGAGTTCTTCCAGTATCTTCAATATGCACCTCGGAATTGGATAAGGACTCGTGCAGTTGCGTTCCCAGTGTCTGTCTTCACATGTAACCTGTGCGAAAGATCAGATCCCATGATGGAGAGCGATGTGAGGTGATTCTGAGCGCTCAGCACTCGGAGAAGGGCACAACGGCCACTGTCCTCAAAAGGCAAGGATTTTGTTTAGGGTGCATTATGGCCTCAAAGGGGAGGCAGCCACAATTCTAGGCATTATCAAGTGCTTGTCAAATGGTGAATGAGTGACTGATGTAGTGTGTACAGCAAAGCAGAGCTCGTGCCTTTTCATGCAACTTTTTTCAAATCATTAGTCGCATCATGCTGCCTTACAATGATTTCTAATACAAAACATATAGCCCAATGGTTGTAGAAGAACTAAAGTTACATTAACTCTAAATTAAGCATATAGGAATACCTATTTCTTAACCACTCATTTCTGATCAATTTGATGTTTTTATGGAAAAAAAAGGGATTTTCTTTCAAAAACCAGGAAATTTCAAAGTGACTCAAACTTTTGAACGGTAGTGTATATATATATATACTGTGTGTGTATAATATATACACTGATGAAAAAAATAAAGGGAACACTAAAATAACACATCCTAGATCTGAATGAATGAAATATTCTTATTAAATACTTTTTTTTTACATAGTTGAATGTGCTGACAACAATATCACACAAATTATCAATGGAAATCAAATTTATCAACCCATGCAGGTCTGGATTTGGAGTCACACTCAAAATTAAAGTGGAAAACCACAATACAGGCTGATCCAACTTTGATGTAATGTCCTTAAAACAAGTCAAAATGAGGCTCAGTAGTGTGTGTGGCCTCCATGTGCCTGTATGACCTCCCTACAACGCCTGGGCAGTCCATAGCATCAATGCCTTCCTCTTGCAGGAACTGCTGACACACTCCAGCCACATGAGGTCTAGCATTGTCTTGCATTAGGAGGAACCCAGGGCCAACCGCACCAGCATATGGTCTCACAAGGGGTCTGAGGATCTCATCTCGGTACCTAATGGCAGTCAGGCTACCTCTGGCGAGCACATGGAGGGCTGTGCGGCCCCCCAAAGAAATGCCACCCCACACCATGACTGACCCACCGCCAAACCGGTCATGCTAGAGGATGTTGCAGGCAGCAGAACGTTCTCCACGGCGTCTCCAGACTGTCACGTCTGTTACATGTGCTCAGTGTGAACCTGCTTTCATCTGTGAAGAGCACAGGGCGCCAGTGGCGAATTTTACAATCTTGGTGTTCTCTGACAAATGCCAAACGTCCTGCACGGTGTTGGGCTGTAAGCACAACCCCCACCTGTGGACGTCGGGCCCTCATACCACCCTCATGGAGTCTGTTTCTGACCGTTTGAGCAGACACATGCACATTTGTGGCCTGCTGGAGGTCATTTTGCAGGGCTCTGGCAGTGCTCCTCCTGCTCCTCCTTGCACAAAGGCGGAGGTAGCGGTCCTGCTGCTGGGTTGTTGGCCTCCTCCACGTCTCCTGATGTACTGGCCTGTCTCCTGGTAGCGCCTCCATGCTCTGGACACTACGCTGACAGACACAGCAAACCTTCTTGCCACAGCTCGCAATGATGTGCCATCCTGGATGAGCTGCACTACCTGAGCCACTTGTGTGGGTTGTAGACTCCGTCTCATGCTACCACTAGAGTGAAAGCACCGCCAGCATTCAAAAGTGACCAAAACATCAGCTAGGAAGCATAGGAACTGAGAAGTGGTCTGTGGTTATGACCTGCAGAACCACTCCTTTATTGGGGGTGTCTTGCTAATTGCCTATAATTTCCACCTGTTGTCTATTCCATTTGCACAACAGCATGTGAAATGTATTGTCAATCAGTGTTGCTTCCTAAGTGGACAGTTTGATTTCACAGAAGTGTGATTGACTTGGAGTTACATTGTGTTGTTTAAGTGTTCCCTTTATTTTTTTGAGCAGTATATACAGTGGGGCAAAAAAGTATTTAGTCAGCCACCAATTGTGCAAGTTCTCCCACTTAAAAAGATGAGAGAGGCCTGTAATTTTCATCATAGGTACACTTCAACAATGACAGACAAAATGAGAAAAAAATCACATTGTAGGATTTTTTATGAATTTATTTGCAAATTATGGTGGAAAATAAGTAGTTGGTCAATAACAAAAGTTTATCTGAATACTTTGTTATATACCCTTTGTTGGCAATGACAGAGGTCAAACGTTTTCTGTAAGTCTTCACAAGGTTTTCACACACTGTTTGTCACGTTCTGACCTTTATTTCCTTTGTTTGGTCATTATTTAGTATGGTCAGGGCGTGAGTTGGGGTGGGCAGTCTGTTTGTTTTTCTATGATTTGGGTATTTCTATGTTTCGGCCTAGTATGGTTCTCAATCAGAGGCAGGTGTCATTAGTTGTCTCTGATTGAGAATCATACTTAGGTAGCCTGGGTTTCACTGTGTGTTTGTGGGTGTTTGTTCCTGTCTCTGTGTTTGCACCAGATAGGGCTGTTTTGGTGTTTCACATTTCTTGTTTTGTTAGTCTATTCATGTATAGTTCCTTTATTAAAGAACCATGAATAATAACCACGCTGCGTTTTGGCCCGCCTCTCCTTCGACTCAAGAAAACCGTTACACTGTTGCTGGTATTTTGGCCCATTCCTCCATGCAGATCTCCTCTAGAGCAGTGATGTTTTGGGGCTGTTGCTGGGCAACATGGACTTTCAACTCCCTCCAAAGATTGTCTATGGGGTTTCTATGGGGTTGAGATCTGGAGACTGGCTAGGCCAATCCAGGACGTTGTTACGAAGCCACTCCTTTGTTGCCCAGGCGGTGTGTTTGGAATCATTGTCATGCTGAAAGACCCAGCCACGTTTCATCTTCAATGCCCTTGCTGATGGAAGGAGGTTTTCATTCAAAATCTCACGATACATGGCCCCATTCATTCTTTCCTTTACACGGATCAGTCGTCCTGGTCCCTTTGCAGAAAAACAGCCCCAAAGCATGATGTTTCCACCCCCATGCTTCACAGTAGGTATGGTGTTCTTTGGATGCAACTCTGCATTCTTTGTCCTCCAAACACGACGAGTTGAGTTTTTACCAAAAAGTTCTATTTTGGTTTCATCTGACCATATGACATTCTCCCAATCTTCTTCTGGATCATCCAAATGCTCTCTAGCAAACTTCAGATGGGCCTGGACATGTACTGGCTTAAGCAGGGGGACACGTCTGGCACTGCAGGATTTGAGTCCCTGGCGGCGTAGTGTGTTACTGATGGTAGGCTTTGTTACTTTGGTCCCAGCTCTCTGCAGGTCATTCACTAGGTCCCCCCATGTGGTTCTGGGATTTTTGCTCACCGTTCTTGCGATCATTTTGACCCCGCGGGGTGAGATCTTGCGTGGAGCCCCAGATCGAGGGAGATTATCAGTGGTCTTGTATGTCTTCCATTTCCTAATAATTGCTCCCACAGTTGATTTCTTCATACCAAGCTGCTTACCTATTGCAGATTCAGTCTTCCCAGCCTGGTGCAGGTCTACAATTTTGTTTCTGGTGTCCTTTGACAGCTCTTTGGTCTTGGCCATAGTGGAGTTTGGAGTGTGACTGTTTGAGGTTGTGGACAGGTGTCTTTTATACCGATAACAAGTTCAAACAGGTGCCATTAATACAGGTAAGGAGTGAAGGACAGAGGAGCCTCTTAAGGAAGAAGTTACAGGTCTGTGAGAGCCAGAAATCTTGCTTGTTTGTAGGTGACCAAATACTTGTTTCCCACCATAATTTGCAAATAAATTCATAAAAAATCCTACAATGTGATTTTCTGGGGGGTTTTCCCCCTCATTTTGTCTGTCATTGTTGAAGTGTACCTATGATGAAAATTACAGGCCTCTCTCATCTTTTTAAGTGGGAGAACTTGCACAATTGGTGGCTGACTAAATACTTTTTTTGCCCCACTGTATATATATATATATCATCTGCCTGATTCCAGCTTTGCTGAAGCGTGCCCAGATCACCACTGATCCTCCACCAAATTTCCCAGTGGGTGCGAGACCTGGAGAGGCCTACAAGCCACAGTGTCTCTTTCCCACTGGGAAATTTGGTGGACTGCTTGGTGGAGATCTGGGTGTGCTTTGGCAAAGCTGGAATCTGGCAGATTTGTCTTTGTGAAGGACGCATGAATCAAGCCACGTACAAGGTTGTCCTGAAAGAACTTGCTTCCTTTAACTAGTCAGAACAAATTCTTATTTACAATGACAGCCTACCCTGGCCAAAAGCGGACGACGCTGGGCCAATTGTGCGCCGCCCTATGGGACTCCCAATCATGGCCGGATGTGATACAGCCTGGATTCGAACCAGGGACTGTAGTGATGCCTCTTGCCCTGAGTTGCAGTGCCTTAGACCGCTGTGTCCACGTGTGTGTGTGTAAATATTTAAATGTAGTAGAATGCTGAAAAGGTCGCTAAAGTTTTAAATATTGGTTATCGGCATGGGGTTTTTTGGCAAGGAAAATATTGGATATCAGTATCTTCCAAAAATGTCATATCGGTGCATCACTACAAATGACACCTTCAAAGAAAATCTGTTCACTACTTTTAATAACGCCTATAGGCCTACATCAAAGCAGGACATTAGGCAAGCCAGATGAAAAGCAACTAATTCCTTAATAAAAGAGGCCATTACTAAACTCGCACACAAAATGTCACATCAATTAGCCCAATCTGGAGATAAACTCTGCTAGCTGGAGTCCGATGATAAAGAACGGGGCCTGTATCCACAAAGCATCTCAGTCGGAGAGTCTAGGATCTATCCATACAATCTTATTCATTATGAACTAAAAGACTAAACTGATCCTAGATCAACACTCCTACTCTGAGACACTTCGTGGATACGTGCCCAGAACAGTGACTGTCTCCCAAATGGCAACCTATTCCTGAAATAAAGTATTACTTTTGGCTAGAGCACTATGTAGGCAATAGAGTGCAGTGGTGTAAAGTACTTAATAAATACTTTAAAATACTACTTGAGTAGTTTTTTGGTTGATCTTTACTATTTATAATATCGACTACTTTTACTTCACTATATTGCTAAAGAAAAGAATGTACTTTTTATTCCATATATTTTACCTGACCCCCAAAAGTACTCGTTACAGTACATTTTGAATGCTTTGCAGGACAGGAAATGGTCCAATTCACGCACTTATCAAGAGAACACATGGTCATCCTTCTGCCTCTGATCTGGAGGACTCACTAAACACACTTATTTGTAAATGATGTCTGGGTCTTGGAGTGTGCCCCGGGCTATCCATACATTTTTAAAACAAGTTAAATGGTTCAGTCTGCTTTGCTTAATAGAAGGAATTTGAAATGATTTGTACTTTTACCTTTGATACTTAAGTATATTTTTAGCAATTACATTTACTTCTGATACCGATCATTTTTTACTTTTACTCAAGTAGTATTTTAGTGGGCGACTTTTACTTTTACTTGAATAACTTTCTATTAAGGTATCTATACTTTTACTCAAGTATGACAATTGGGTACTTTTTCCACCACTGATAGAGTGCCATTGGGATGCAGAGAGCATCTGTTTTTGTATTTATTACCAGAATCCTTTTTGTCTGTTTTGCTGTGGTTACTGTACTCATCCTATAAATCCTGGTCTGCATGGTACCTGTGCATGCTCTTTGTGTTTCAACTGCATGTCAGGATGCTGCCTCTGTTTAGTTCGAATGCCATTCAGAATGAAAAGTAAAGACCAGAGATAGGGCTTCCATTTATGGAGGACTGCTCAAAAGCTGGGTTTTCCGACCCTCCAATCAATTTGTTTTCATTTATTTCCAGACGGCCCTAAAAGCCATACTAAAGCGCTTTTTTAATGTTATATAGATCTTAGCATTCGAGAATGGCAACAAAACTTGATCTTTGACTCAGAAAGAATGAAGACAACAGTGGAAACAACAAGGATAACACCGCAAACCTGTCACCAGAACATGGTGTCAGAAAAAAGGACACGGAGGCCCAAGCAGAGGTGCAGCCTCGGGCCTAAGATGACGAAGGCAACCAGAGAGTTCTGGGTACAATAGCAGCCTTGAAAACGTACCTTTCCTCACAACTTGGTGTTATGACAGCTGCCAATAGTGCTAAGTGTGTTCTTGAGTCAGGAAAGTTGAGGACCGCGTACACGTCAGAGAGAGCAGGTAACGTCTTCCCCAGGAGAGAAAACAAGCTTAAAGGGATATTTGTGGATTTTGATCTACTTCATCAGAGTCAGATGAACTCATGGATACCATTTTTATGTCTCTATGTGCAGTTTGAAGGAAGTTCCCAACTAGCGTTATCGCAATTGCTCACTAGCATTAGTGCAATGACTGAAAGCATGCTAGCTTTTTCTGTAGACTTCCAGTCATTGTGCTAACACTAGTTAGCATTGGCTTGTAAAAGAAACTACCTCTAACTTCCTTCATACTGGATGCAGAGGCATATACATTTCATTCATGAGTCCATCTGACCCCTGGGAAGTAGATAAACTTTCTGTCAGAGAAGGTAAGTTGTGTAAAGAGTTGTCAGGAGCGATCGGTTGGCTCATTTCCAGTCAGAGCTGTGCTGATCTCAGTGGACTCCATCGTATTGACTCTAAATTACTTTGGAGTATAGAAGTCTGCCCAAGCCTTCACACATAGCTCACACACTGGTGCTTTTAATGGTGTTTATGCCTCTAAATCTAATATGGCTGAGAATATCTCAGGAATAATCTCACCTCAGTGCCTCTCATAGTTATTGTTATGATGGGGAAATAAGATGCACTTACTCAGGGGATGTTAAGCTGAACTAATTACTTCCAGTGTATATAGTAAATGCATTATGTGGAGAACACACACACACACACACACACACTGCCCCCCTATCCCCCCTCCCCAATTCACAGTTAAATATTTGACTATAAATTGTGCCTCCCTGTATTACGCGTAGGTTCAAATGTTTATTCTATTCTACTGAGCCATTTACTTTATTTTCGTATTCTTATCTTTTCTCATTACCTATTGTTGGAGCCTAGTGGTGAAGGAATCTGAAAGTAAGACTTCTGTTGAACGGTGTATACCACGCATATACCATAAATACGAATAATAAAACTTGAAACACACCACACCATACACACACACACACCCACGCACACACGCACTCAAACACAACCGCTACAAATCCCTACATCTTAGCACGAACAACACATCTTTGGCAGAACAAATATACCATGTCAGAGGACATGTCGACAAACATGAAAATAATTGCTCTGAAAGTCCCGCAGTCAGGGGAAGCCTCAGGTTGTGTTACCTGAGGTTGTGCTTGTGAAAAATCATCATACCTGATTCAGACACAGCACTAATATTCTTAGATCAGCTTAGGGACAAAATAACCACTGTAGCCTACAAATAATAGTGTCAAAGGGGTTGCCTTAAATCCTCTTCTTCCCCCGGCTTAAGTAACACCGTGTTTTATTTCCTGCAGATTCCTGTTCTCTTTGACCCGGCCAATGACCCCCCCCCCCCCATTTCTCCACCATGTTTTCATCTCCCTCACACCCCCGTCAGAGGGATTACATCTGAATATTCCTTCATCCTGACGAATAACAATAAGCAATCTGATGGCCTCTTTGTAACAGTGAGAGAGCGAGACGCTCTGGAACAGAGAAACCTCTGTTTTTTCTGTTTCGGGAACCTGTCTGTTCCCAAAACATTCTCTAGCACCAGCTCATATTAAATTACAATATGGAGGTATGATTCTGAGAGGAATCCTTAGCACATACTCCCTGCTGTTTGTGATTGTTGCTATAGGTCACATGTTTCATGAGTTGAAATTACTAGGACGTGTACTCAACGCATGTGCGGACCAACTGGCAAGGGTCTTCAATGGCAGCTTCAACCTCTTCCTTCCCGAGCCTGTAATGCCTACATGTTTCAAGCAGACCACCATAGTCCCCGTGTCCAAGAAAGCGAAGGTAACCTGCCTAAATGATTAACGCCCCGTAGCACTCACGTTGGTAGCAATGAAGTGCTTTGAAAGGCTGGTCATGGCTCACATCAACACCATCATCCCAGAAAACCTAGACCCACTCCAAATCGCATACCGCCCCAACAGATCTACAGATGACGCATTCCCTATCGCACTAAAGATCATCAAGGACAACAACCACCCGAGCCACTGCCTGTTCACCCCGCTATCATCCAGAAGGCGAGGTCAGTGCAGGTGCATCAAAGCGGGGATCGAGAGACTGAAAAACAGCTTCTATCTCAAGGACATCAGACTGTTAAACAGCCATCACTAACATTGAGTGGCTGCTGCCAACATACTGACTCATCTCTAGCCACTTTAATAATAACAATTGGATGTAATAAATGTATCACTAGCCACTTTAAACAATGACACTTTATATAATGTTTACATGCCCTACATTACTCATCTCATATGTATATACTGTACTCTATACCATTGACTGCATCTCGCCTATGCCGTTCGGCCATCGCTCATCCATATATTCTATGTATATATTCTTATTCATTGCTTTACACTTGTGTGTATAAGGTAGTTGTTGTGAAATTGTTTGATTACTTGTTAGATATTACTGCATGGTCGGAACTAGAAGCACAAGCATTTCACTACACTCGCATTAACATCTGATAACCATGTGTATGTGACAAATACAATTTGATTTGATTTGATTTGACTACACATTGCCCTTTTCCACATGGACAAAAATAACACCTATGTGAGAATGCTCTTCATTGACTACAGCTCAGCATTCAACACCATTACTGCCCACAAAGCTCATCAACAAGATAAGGACCCTGGGACTAAACATATCCCTCTGCAACTGGATCCTGGACTTCCTGACGGGCCGCCCCCAGGTGGTAAGGGTAGGCAACAACACGTTTGCCAGGCTGATCCTCAACACTGGGGCCCATCAAGGGTGCGTGCTGAGTCTCCTCCTGTACTCCCTGTTCACCCATGACTGCATAGCCAAACACAACTCCAACACCATCATTAAGTTTGCTGACGACAAAACAGTGGTAGGCCTGATCACCGACAGCGACGAGACAGCCTATAGGGAGGAGGTCAGAGACCTGGCAGTCAGAGACCTGGCAACAACCTGTCCCTCAATGTGAGCAAGACAAAGGAACTGATCGTGGACTACAGGAATAGGCGGGCCGAACAGGACCCCATTAACATCGAAGGGGCTGTAGTGGAGCAGGTCGAGAGTTTCAAGTTCTTTGTGTCTACACCAACGAACTATCATGGTCCAAACACACCAAGACAGTTGTGAAGAGGGCACGACAACACCTTTTCCCCCTCAAGATGCATGGGTCCCCAGATCCTCAAAAAGTTATACAGCTGGTTGTATCACCGCCTGGTATGGCACTGCTCGGCATCTGACCATAAGGCGCTACAGAAGGTACACCACCCCCACCCACACACACACTTTACCCCTACCTACGTGTACAAGCTACCTCGACAACCTACATTGGCTCGGTACCGATACCCCCTGTATATAGCCTCGTTATTGTAACTTTTTATTTAATTATATCGTTTTACTTTAGTTTATTAAGTAAATATTTCTCCCAAATATTTATATCCCACATTTTGGGCACAAATTTGTTTCCATCCATTTTAGCATTCATCATTTGCCAACGTAATCCATCCACATGACAGGTGTGACATATCAAGAAGCTGACTCAACAGCATGATCTTTAAACAGGCGCACCTTGTGCTGAGGACAATAAAAAGCCACTCTAAAATGTGCAGTTTTGTCACACCACACAATGCCACAGTTGTCTCAAGTTTTGAGGGAGCGTGCAATTGGCATGCTGACTGCAGGAATGTCCACCAGAGCTGTTGCCAGAGAATTTAATGTTAATTTTTCTATCATAAGCCTCCTCCAATGTCGTTTTAGAGAATTTGGCTGTACATCCAACCGGCCTCACAACTGCAGACCACGTGTAACCACGCCAGCCCAGCTTTAACTTCCTGACTGATGTCTTGAGATGTTGCTTCAATATATCTACATAATTTTCCGTCCTCATGATGCCATCTATTTTGTGAAGTGCACCAGTCCCTCCTGCAGCAAAGCCCCCCCACAACATGATGCTGCAACCCCCGTGCTTCATGTTCGGGATGGTGTTCTTCGACTTGCAAGCCTCCCTTCCCTTCCTCCAAACATAACAATGGTCATTATGGCCAAACAGTTCTATTTTTGTTTCGTCAGACCAGAGGACATTTATCCAAAAAGTACGATATTGGTCCCCATGTCCAGTTGCAAACCGTAGTATGGCTTTTTTATGGTGGTTTTGTAGCAGTGGCTTCTTCCTTGCAGAGTGAACTTAGGTTGGAGTCATTAAAACTAGTTTTTTATTCTGACATTTCACATTCTTACAATAAAGTGGTGATCCTAACTGATCTAAGATAGGGACTTTTTACTAGGACTAAATGTCAGGAATTGTGAAAAACTGAGATCAAATGTAGTTGACTAAAGTGTTTGTAAACTTCCGACTTCAACTGTAGATGCTCTTTGTCCATATCCAAGGGTATTACATGAGACACAAGGTCCCACAAGGTCTCAGACTTCAGGATGGGAAAAAGCTTACAAAATAGAAACAGACGAAGACATAGACTTTGTCGATTTCCATCGTTACTTGTAATGTTAAAAGGGGGAGAAAAAGACAATACCGTTTTCTCTGAATTTGCTAGCGAGCTATTCTGCACACTATACGATAGGCTGCAGATTTGAGTCACCACTAAAATAGTTATTTTGTGTTTTTGATTAGGCCTATATCTTTGTTTAATCTATTTCATCAAATTATTAATTCAACAATAAAAATCCTTATTATTTTGTAATAAATGTAAAGTATTTTGACATGTTACAGTAAAGTAGACTAAATTGGAAGCTCATCCTTTTTGGTATTTTCACTTGGTAATGAGGAGTAAGTACAGCGCATTCAGAAAATATTCAGACCTCTTGACTTTTTGCACATTTTGTTACGTTACAGTCTTATTCTAAAATGGATTAAATTGTTTTTCCCCCTCCTCAATCGACACACAACACCCCACAATGAAAAAGCATTTTTTGTCCATTTATTAAAAATCAAAAACAGAAATATCTTACTAAAATAAGTTTCAGACCTTTTTCTATGAGACTCGAAATTGAGCTCAGGTTCACAAGGCACACAACTGTCTATATAAGGTCCTACAGTTGACAGTGCATGTCAGAGCAAAAACCAAGCCATGAGGTCGAAATAATTGTCCGTAGAGCTCCGAGACAGGATTGTGTCGAGGCACAGATCTGGGGAAAGGTACCAAACCATTTCTGCAACATTGAATGTCCCCAAGAACACAGTTGCCTCCATCATTCTTAACTTCTTGGATATAGGGGGCGCTCTTTTAATTTATGGATAAAAAAACGTTCCCATTTTAAACAAGATATTTTGTCACGAAAAGATGCTCGACTATGCATATAATTGACAGCATTGGAAAGAAAACACTCTGACGTTTCCAAAACTGCAAAGATATTATCTGTGAGTGCCGCAGAACTGATGCTACAGGCGAAACCAAGATGAAATTTCAAACAGGAAATGAGCTAAATTTTTGAGGCGATGTTTTCCATTGTCTCCTTATATGGCTGTGAATGCGCCCTGAACGAGCCTACACGTTCTGCCGTTTCCCCAAGGTGTCTGCAGCATTGTGACGTGTTTGTAGGCATATCATTGGAAGATTGGCCATAAGAGACTACATTTACCAGGTGTCCGCCCGGTGTCCTTTGTCGAAATTGGTGCGTAATCTTCAGCTGCACGCATTCAGCCATGTGATTCAGAGGAGAGAGGAGACTTCCACGAACGATATATCATCGAAGAGATATGTGAAAAACACCTTGAGGATTGAGTCTAAACAACGTTTACCATGTTTCAGTCGATATTATGGAGTTCATTTGGAAAAAAGTTTGGCGTTTGATGACTGAAATTTTGTTTTGTTTTGGTAGCCAAACGTGACGAACAAAACGGAGCGATTTCTCCTACACAAAGAATCTTTCAGGAAAAACCGAACATTTGCTATCTAACTGAGAGTCTCCTCATTGAAAACATCCGAAGTTCTTCAAAGGTAAATTATTTTATTTGAATGCTTTTCTTGTTTTTGTGAAAATGTTGCCCGCTGAATGCTAACGCTAAATGCTACGCTAGCTATCAATACTGTTACACAAATGCTTGTTTTGCTATGGTTGAAAAGCATATTTTGAAAATATGAGATGACAGTGTTGTTAACAAAAGGCTAAGCTTGAGAGCTAATATATTTATTTCATTTCATTTGCGATTTTCATGAATAGTTAACATTGTGTTATGCTAATGAGCTTGCGGGATAATTACACTCCTGTATACAGGTTTTTTTCGTAGCTAAATGTGATGAACAAAACGGAGCGATTTGTCCTAAACAAATAATCTTTTTGGAAAAACTGAACATTTGCTATCTAACTGAGAGTCTCCTCATTGAAAACATCTGAAGTTCTTCAAAGGTAAATGATTTTATTTGAATGCTTTTCTTGTTTTTGTGAAAATGTTGCCCGCTGAATGCTAACGCTAAATGCTACCCTAGCTATCAATACTGTTACACAAATGCTTGTTTTGCTATGGTTGAAAAGCATATTTTGAAAATCTGAGATGACAGTGTTGTTAACAAAAGGCTAAGCTTGAGAGCTAGCATATTTATTTCATTTAATTTGTGATTTTCATGAATAGTTAACGTTGCGTTATGGTAATGAGCTTGAGGCTGTATTCACGATCCCGGATCCGGGATGGCTAGAATCAAGAGGTTAAATGGAAGAAGTCTGGAACCACCAGAGGGGGTTCTGAGCAACCAGGGGAGAAGGGTCTTGGTCAGGGAGTTGACCAAGAACCCGATGGTCACTTTGACAGAGCTCTAGAGTTCCTCTGTGGAGATGGGAGAACCTTACAGAAGGACAGCCATCGCTGCAGCAGCCAGACGGAAGACACTCCTCAGTAAAAAGCAAATGACAGCCCACTTGGAGTTTGCCAAAAGGCACCTAAAGGTCTCTCAGACCATGAGAAACAAGATTCTCTGGTCCAATGAAACCAATATTTAACTCTTTGGCCTGAATGCCAAGCGTCATGTCTTGAGAAAACTGGCACCATCCCTACGGTGAAGCGTGGTGGTGGCAGGACAACAGGACAATGACCCTAAGCACACAGCCATGAAAATGCAGTAGTGGCTTCAGGAGAAGTCTCTGAATCTTCTTGAGTGGCCCAGCCAAACCCCGGACATCAACAAGAACAAACATCTTTGAAGAGACCTAAAAATAGATTTTAAACTTGAGAGAATTTACAGAGAAGAATGGGAGAAACTCCCCAAATACAGGTGTTTCAAGCTTGTAGCATCATACCCAAGAAGACTCAAGGCTGTAATCGCTGCCAAAGGTGCTTCAACAAAGTACTGAGTAAAGGGTCTGAATATTTGTGTAAATGTGATATTTCATTTTTTTAATACATTTTCATACGTTTCTAAAAACCTGTTTTTGCTTTGTCATGATGGGGTATTGTGTGTAGAGTGATGAGGGGGAAAATTATTTTATACATTTTAGAATAAGCCTGTAATGTAACAACAAGGGGTCTGAATATTTTTTGAATGCACTGTATATGGTAATTGCTCATAGGTAACTATATAACGCATTATGTAGGTACACATTAATTACAAGTATGTACCCCTTAAGATACACTTCATTTGAACTAGTTAAATCATGTGTAACACCAAGTAATTACATTACACAGATATTACATGTACTCTGTGGTATACTAAACTCAGCAAAAAAAAAGAAACGTCCCTTTTTCAGGACCCTGTCTTTCAAAGATAATTAGTAAAAAATCCAAATAACTTCATTGATATTCATTGTAAAGGGTTTAAACACCGTTTCCCATGCTTGTTCAATTAACCATAAACAATTAATGAACATGTGTCATGTAATTCTAGAAGTAGTGGGTGGAGGAGTCAGGCGCAGAGGGCAGGGTAGTGTATATGTGGAATGTTTATTCCCAAAACAACAGTGTCGGTCAACGCCACACACACGGGCGCAATAAGACCCAGTCCAAAACAACAGGACGAAACGGTTCGAGAACAAAATACTTCCACAGAAATCACACACATCAAATACCAGAAAACAAGCCCGCCCAAAAACCGGCGGGCCTACCGGGTTTAAATAGCCCAAAACCAAAAACCTAAACAAGAAACAGGTGCAACTAATCAGACAAAACTAAATGAAACAGAAAAGGGGATCGGTGGCAGCTAGTAGGCCGGCGACGACTACCGCCGAGCGCCGCCCGAACAGGATGAGGCACCATCTTTGGCGGGATTCTGCCCCTGAACAGGCAGTTAACCCACTGTTCCTAGGCCGTCATTGAAAATAAGAATTTGTTCTTTACTGACTTGGATAGTTGAATAAAGGTAAAATAAATTTAAAAATAAATAAATTAGTGACAACATGCACCTGTGGAGCGGTCGTTAAGACACTAACAGCTTACAGACAATAGGCAATTAAGGCCACAGTTATGAAAACATAGGACACTAAAAAGAGGCCTTTCTGCTGAGTCTCAGAAACACCATAAGAAAGATGCCCAGGGTCCCTGCTCATCTGCATGAATGTGCCTTAGGCATGCTGCAACGAGGCATGAGGACTGCAGATGTGGCCAGGGCAATAAATTGCAATGTCTGTACTGTGAGACGCCTAAGACAGCGCTACAGGGAGACAGGACGGACAGCTGATCGTCCTCGCAGTGGCAGACCATGTGTAACAACACCTGCACAGGATCAGTACATCCGAACATCACACCTGCGGGACAGGTACAGGATGGCAACAACAACCACCCGAGCTACACCAGGACCGCACAATCCCTCCATCAGTGCTCAGACTGTCCGCAATAGGCTGACAGAGGCTGGACTGAGGACTTGTAGGCCTGTTTTAAGGCAGGTCCTCACCAGACATCACCGGCAACAACATTCGTCTATGGGCGCAAACCCACCGTCGCTGGACCAGACAGGACTGGCAAAAAGTGCTCTTCACTGACTAGTCACGGTTTTGTCTCACCAGGGGTGATGGTCGGATTTGCGTTTATCTTGGAAGGAATGAGCATTTCACCGAGGCCTGTACTCCGGAGCGGGATCGATTTGGAGGTGGAGGGTGCGTCATGGTCTGTGGCGGTGTGTCACAGCATCATTGGACTGAGCTTGTTGTCATTTCAGGCAATCTCAACGCTGTGTGTTACAGAGAAGACAGCCTCCTCCCTCATGTGGTACCATTCCTGCAGGCTCATCCTGACATGACCCTCCAGCATGACAATGCCACCAGCCATACTGCTCGTTCTGTGCGTGATTTCCTGTCAGTGTTTTGTCTTGACCAGCGAAGAGCCCGGATCTCTGTCCCATTGAGCACGTCTGGGACCTGTTGGATCGGAGGTGAGGGCTAGGGCCATTCCCCCCAGAAATGTCCGGGAACTTGCAGGTGCCTTGGTGGAAGAATGGGGTGACATCTCACAGCAAGAACTGGCAAATCTGATGCAGTTCATGAAGAGGAGATGCACTGCAAGTACTTAATGCAGCTGGTGACCACACCAGATATTGACTGTTACTTTTGATTTTGACCCCTTTGTTCAGGGATACATTATTCCATTTCTGTTAGTCACATGTCTGTGGAACTTGTGTCAGTTGTTGAATCTTGTTATGGTCATGCAAATATTTACACATGTTAAGTTTGCTGAAAATAAACGCAGTTGACAGTGAGAGGACGTTTCTTATGTTTATCCTCCCACTTGGATGGCAATGAGGTTCAGGTTGTCATAATAGGTAACGTACATATTAATTCTAAATACATCTTATCTTTAAATTATTGTCTGGGATGACACCCGTATGGCAGACCCCAGTCCGTGAGGTTGACATATATCTGATCTGTTTCTGGAAACTCAACCAAGTGAACCCAGATTATACACTTTTTGGGGTCAAGTGCTAGCAAAAACAATATTTTTTGTGCGTTCACGCACAAGAGTGCTGTCACGAATCGGCTAAACGTCTCAACTCCCGTCAGGCCAGGTGGGCTTTGTTTTTTGGACGCTTCAATTTTTCCCTGACGTTCCGACCTGGGTCAAAGAATGGCAAAGCGGATGCCTTGTTCCGGATGTTCTCCAAGACGGATGAGAGTGGGGCCAAGACTGAGACGATTCTTCCCCAGAGCCTTGTCGTGGGAGCCGTTACATGGAGGATTGAGGAGGATGTGATGGCGGCCCTTCGGACGCAGCCCGGCCCCGGTAACGGTCCACCCGGTCGGTTGTTCGTGCCTGAGTCGGTCCGTTCTGCTGTTCTTCAGTGGTCCCATGCCAGCAAGATAGCTTGTCACCCTGGCGTTGCTCGGACTATGGCGCTACTGCGCAGACGATTTTGGTGGCCTGCCATGGGAGAAGATACCCGGAGGTTTGTTGCCGCATGTCCTGTTTGTGCTCAGAACAAAAGTACCAATCGGCCCAGCTCTGGGCTTCTTCACCCCCTACCTATTCCTCGGCGACCTTGGTCGCATCTGGCCCTGGATTTTGTCACGGGATTGCCCACTTCTGTTGGGAACACGGTCCTTCTGACCATTGTGGACAGATTCAGGAAGTTTGCTCATTTTGTTCCTCTCTCCAAGCTTCCATCTGCCACGGAGACGTCCGAGATCCTGGTTAGGGAGGTTTTCAGGGTCCACGGATTGCCCAGTGACATTGTTTCTGACCGTGGTCCTCAGTTTACCTCTGCTGTCTGGAGATCCTTCTGTTTGACCATTGGAGCTACAGTCAGTCTCACTTCTGGATTTCACCCACAATCTAATGGTCAGGCGGAGAGAGCCAACCAGAAGATGGAGTCCACGCTGCGTTGTCTTGTCTCCTCTGATCCCACCTCTTGGTCATCTCAATTACCCTGGGTCGAGTATGCCCATAATACCCTTCCTTCATCTGCCACTGGGATGTCCCCCTTCCAATGCCTGTACGGATACCAACCTCCCTTGTTTCCTTCTCAGGAGAGGGATCTTTCGGTTCCTTCTGTCCAGGCCCACATTCGTCGTTGCCACCGGACCTGGCATCGGGCCAGGAAGGTCCTCCTTAGAGTTTCTGACCGGTATCAGATCCAGGCGAATCGTCGCCGTATTCCTGCTCCCGCTTATACCATCAGAGATAAGGTTTGGTTGGCTACACGGGATCTTCCTCTACGGACTGAGTCGAGGAAACTGTCACCAAAGTTCATTGGTCCGTTTGTGGTGGAGAGAATCATTAACCCTGTTGTGGTCCGACTCAAATTGCCGGCAACGCTTCGAGTACACCCCACCTTTCATGTCTCCTGCCTCAAGCCGGTTCTCCTCAGTCCTCTGTTGCCCCCTCCTCCTCGTCCTCCTCCTCCTCGGATGATCGGAGGTGGTCCTGTCTACACGGTGTGCCGCATAATGGATTCCAGACGGCGGGGTCGAGGTTTCCAATATCTCGTGGATTGGGAAGGATATGGTCCAGAGGAGAGGAGTTGGATTCCTCGGCGTCAGATCCTTGATGACGACCTGCTTCGTGACTTCTACCGCCTCCACCCTGGCGCTCCAGGTAGTCCGCCCGGTGGCGTTCGTCAGGGGGGGGGGGGGGGGTACTGTCACGAATCCCGCTTCCTGAGTCTGTGTTTGCCTGTGTTTCTGTCCTGGAGTGTGTTTCCGGTGTCCTGGAACGCATCCTGTCTGGTTGCCGGGCGAATTAGCTTGTTGGGAGATCGATGTTCACCCGCACCTGTATCCCATCAGTAATCTGCACACCTGTCCTGATCATCACCTCTCCCCTTCAAAAGCTCTGACCTGACATCCATTCCCTGCCGGATCGTTAGCCATGAACAGTATGTTGTGCCAGAGTATCAGCCTCAAGTTGGATAGAATTTGTTTTGTTGTTTTTTACGTATTGCTTGCTTTAAACTTACCTCCGTTTGTTCTGTCTTCAGTTACTCACCCGGATCATTTACCCCATTCCCGCCTGGTCATCGGAGGATTCCGCTACCCCATTGGATCCACCTATTTACTCCCATCAACTCACCACCGCTGCCCGCTACGCCACCTGGATATATCTACCCATTCACATTCACTTGTAAATAAATACTCACCTTCTTCCTTACTCTCCTTGTCCTGGTCTGCTTCTGGGTTCGATTTTGAAAGAATGTGAGAAGTGCGTTCACCGGTAGGTAATTAGAGCCTCCAACATTTGTAATCTCGGACACCCAGCGTATCTGTCCAAGACAACCTTGTGACAGTTGTTACTGAATCAGATGCAGCTGAAAAGAAACAAAATACTTAATTGGAGAATTTAGTGGAAACTTGCAAATTTGTAACAAGCATGTGAACAAGTATTCGTTGTTACACTTCTGTAATTACAGACTGCAATTACCGCCCATTACATGCTTTTATTACAGTGTAAACTTTGAGTTATTACAAAGGACCCCCTTAAAATAAAGTGTTAGCAATTTTTCATTTGCTCAGACAGCTGTGGGAGTCTGGTCTGGATGACAAATGAGCTCAGCATGAAGAACGAGTGTCTAAGAAGCAGACACAAGTTAACAGAATCTAAAGCCATTTTCACACAGAAGCACTGTGTTTTACCTTTATAATAAAATAAGCATATTTCTATACGGCCCCTGTTAAAAAAAGATCCTTATTTACAAAAAATGTTCAGGTATACCCCCACCCTGATGTGAACTTTTCATGGCATCAAACATTCCCTAGTAACCTGATGTTGTTCATAATATCTTGCAGCTGTCACGACTTCCGCCGAAGTCGGTCCCTCTCCTTGTTCGGGCAGTGTTCGGCGGTCGACGTCACCGACATTCTAGCCATCACTGATCCATTTTTCATTTTCCGTTGGCTTTGTCTTCTCTTCCTTCACACCTGGCTCCAATCCCATCAATTACATGTTGTGTATTTAACCCTCTGTTTCCCCTCATGCCCTTGTCGGAGATTGTTTCATTGTATGTTCTGTGCGAGTCATGTGTCGGTGTGCGACGGATTTTGTACCCATTTATATAATTTTTTGCATGTTTTGGTTTTTGGCGTTTTATGAGCACTTATTAAATAACCCCATTTATACCAAGTTCGTTTTCCTGCGCCTGACTTCCCTGCCACCGACACGCACCATATTACAGCAGCAAAACCCACTGTAGCTGTCAGGGATTTCCTCCTCTTCTTCCGAAGAGGAGAGGCGAAAAGGATCAGAGGACCAATATGCGGCGTGGTAAGTGTCCATGGTTCCTTTTAATACGTAAATGTACACATGAACACTACAAAACAATAAACATGGAAAACCTAAACAGTCCTATCTGGTACAAAGACAGAGACAGGAACAAACACACAGTGAAACCCAGGCTACCTAAGTATGATTCTCAATCAGAGACAACTAATGACACCTGCCTCTGATTGAGAACCATACTAGGCCGAAACATAGAAAAACAAACATAGACTGCCCACCCAACTCACGCCCTGACCATACTACATAATGACAAAACAAAGGAAATAAAGGTCAGAACGTGACAGTAGCTGGCTGCACACAATATGTCTAGCTTTATTTCATCGAGTTGATTGACAACACACTCTCAATTACTGTACAATAACAGCCAGGAGAAGAGTTGCAGTCGAGAGGAGTGGGGTTGAAATGAGAGAATTGGAAGCAGTGGGTTTGGTGAGGTGCACATGGTAGTATACCTGTAAATGGGAAAACTATGGGAAGAGCAGAAGGATTTGTTTTAAATTTGCACCAGTAGGAAGTCTGAAGCTAAAAAGTTATCATCTGCCCAAATAAATAAATATCAGCCCCAAGAAACAAATATAATCTCTCAAGAGAAGACCTTGGGACTGAATATGAATCATCATGATTCATAATAGAGGATGGGAAACGAGAGAGAGAGAGCAGCTACAATGTTTTGAAATCCACCGCAAATAAAGCGCTCTAATTTGACAGTAGCTCCAAATAGCATCTTAATACTGCAAATAAAAAGCCAGAACAACACCCAATCTTTTCTAATGTCCCTTTGTAATGGACTAAAAAAGCAAACATGATAGGCATCAGCCAAACGAGAAACACCAACACAATGGGATGTGCATCCCCGAACGCAATAAAACAACTGTGTTGGCTGAAATGGCCAATGGGAAAATGGAAAATGGGAATTGTTAACCCATATCAAATGTTTGTATGAGTCTACTGTCCAGAAAAGTTGTTATTGATGACATACAAACACTCTGTATATATTTCTTGTAGCATCCTGAAAGTCATTATTGAACATCCCCAAAATACTATTTTATTAGATGGATAATGTAATGTACGTTAGAGTGCTTAAAGTGGGACATACTTTTCTCTTTGTATGGGTTCTGAGATATAAGTGGCCTTGTTTTCAGGATACGTTCCTTGTAGAACCCAGAGAGGTGGAATATAGCAGGGAGCACCAGAGGGATGAAACAGGATTTAGGTCAAATCCTATGAATCCTCGCTGTGTAATAAAAAAAGGATTCGTAGAGTATTATCCAACCAGTGTTCAATGTCAGTAACATGCAATGACAAAGACAACCATCTTTGAAACTGAAGAGAAAAGGCACCATTAGTAGACGTTTTAGTAGAAATAAACCTACTGTTGGTTATCATGATGACCTGGTGAGGCATCACCCCTGGCAGTAACAGCAGCATTGCATCAAGGCAGAGGGAAACGAGAGAAGAGTTTCTTCTGCTGCTGGCGCTGTAGGGGGAAGAGAAAAAAAGAAGGAAAATGCTAGAGACAATCTGGAGGAAAGAAAAGCGCCCAGAGTTTTGCAATAGGAAAAGGAATGCATGAGCTGTAGTCAGTGAGTGCTTCTTTACCCAGCTTGTTCATCAATGACACTGTATTTCTAGCAATGTGGCCTCGACCTAGTTGCTCACAGTTCATTTCCAACTTGCATCCTTTTATTTTCTTCGTAATAGGTGGATATGGCATTGTCATCTAAATGCAACCCCTTACAATCTAACCAACGGAAAATAAAGTCCACTAGGTACTGCAAGAGTGGAGAGCGGTAGTGAAGGGGAGTGGGGAGATGGGCTCCTTTTTGCTTTCTAATTGAGGCAGTACATCTGCAGTCATTGTCATGGGCAATTATTTCATGAGGGCCTGTCTTTATCTTCCTATTAATTCCCCCATAGAGCTCACATTAGTCCATGTACCTCCAGAGCTTCTGTGAGCTGCAGGTGAGTTAGTATGGAGAACAAAGTAATGGGAAGGATGGCTGTGAAGCTAACAGTCTCTCTGACAGTTACCAGTGAACAATAGGCATTTTAACGATGAACTGTGGTGAGCGGGCAGTGATGTACAATGTCATTTCAAGGCGTTCCCAGAAACCATTTATCTGGAGATACACTTCAACTGACAGAAGATTTGAGAAATCAAGTTTTGGGCTTGCTTTTTAATGAGAACTAATCCACTCTTGAGAAACCAGGAGTTTTCAACCAAGTAACTTTAATTGACAAGTTGAGTGGCAAGGAAAAGAAGCACCATCAGAATGACATCAAGGGCTGGACTTGGGCATGCCTAATGTATTTCTTCAAATCCGGTCCTTAGGCACTTCGGTGTTGAACATGTGGCTGCTGAATGAGGCGTGAATGCTAAGCGGTCCATTACCCTCTTCCCTGTGCTTCTATTATCTTCCCCTCGGAGAGGAGTGTTAGAGCCATAAGAAACAGGCTCCTTCTGTATACTCCTACCATTCAACTTATAGAATAAATATTGTAGCCCAGATCAACCAAGCAACATTGTAAGACAGGAGGTGGGAGGAAGAGGGAGAGCAAATCTACAGCACAGTCAATGCATGCTCGGGCTCGAAAACTCACACACACATACTGCAGATCCGGGAAGCATCATTCACTGTGCAGAGCACAAGGACTGCAAAGCACAAGGATGGAGGAGGGGATCATAAATCTTTAATTCAACTCCAGAATAAAGATAAAAGTTGTATACTTGCTGCAAATCCTACAAATGTAATTGTAAGCATATTAGTTTATCTTGCCTGCAAAGTATCCCATGACAGACACAGTTAGACTCAGCATGTTTATCAATCGTTATTTAGAGATCGCAGATCATAGGGATCCAACTTTGGGGAGATTATGACTAGAATCTCAGAGCCTGCTGCTACCATCTGGAGGCAGGGCTCTAATGTGTGATAATTTTGGTCGTATGTGCTCCTAAATACAGTAGTTTTTGGTACGACCTGGAATTCAATTTTTGGAGCACCAATTGAATAGCGGAATTGAATAGCCCTGGTGTAGGGTTTTAAGCCTTATTTGCATATTTCCCAGGGTGCTTTTCAAATTAATTTTAGAGTTACCAGTACCACCCATGAGTGTGTTTGCTAGTGGCAGAGACACGGTTGTTGCATTCATAAATATTCTGCTCTGTTGCCTTCACCAAGTGAGATCTTTGGTGAATATTATATTAAAATAACATTGTTTAATAAAGTAATACAATACATATTTCATAAGGCCTTATTTTGAGGACCTTGTTATACCCTACTACACTTGCCTGAATCTCATAGCTAACATGCCACATCAAGTCACATTATGCTGGCTTGCAAAGTGATGTGTAATTCAGAATTTTTATTCATCCGCATCCTGCATTTCAGAACGAGTGCCAGGGTTATGAAGATGACGATCTGAGACTACCTTAAAGGGATACTTCGGGATTTTGGCAATGAGGCCCTTCCCCAGAGTCAGATTGAATTTGTGAATACCATTTCTATTTCTCTGTATCCAGTATGAAGGAAGTTAGAAGTAGTTTTGCAAGCCAATGCTAACTAGCGTTAGTGCAATGACTGGAAGTCTATATCCACTTGCATGCTAGTAAGCAATTGTGCTAGTGCTAGTTAGCCAAAATCCCAAAGTATCCCTTTAAACATCTAAACTGGAACAACTATTTCAGTAACAGGTGCAATAAGTCCAAGTAACACATTTGAACAGTTTAGAAAAAAATGTATGTTATTTATATTTCAATAGCATAAGATTAATTCATCAATAAATGTATAACCTTAATATTGAAATAAACTTTTTTTAAAAAAATCGAGCGGGCTGGGAAATATGATAATGATGGGTGTGGTTTTGGCTCAACACCAACACTGGGGTTAATTTACACTACAGAGTGTTAATTTAACTCTTTACAGTGTTAATTTAACTATTGAATCAATACTAGAAATGTTACAATGAGAAATCAACGTTAGTTAACACAGGCTAATTTGTTGTGTGCTATGAAACGAACACACCTGCAGGCTTCCATATATTTCAAGAACCTTTTAGAATTCTGAAAAACTGTACAGTAGAACCCCACATTTAACTAAGAGGTTCTTTATCATGCAATAGTTCTCCAGGGAAACTTAAGCGCTGAGGAAGAACCATTAAAGAGCGGCTTGTTTCTAGCTCAACCAGCCCAACATTTATTTTCCATACTACAGGTGCAATGTTTGAATGTCAAATGCAGATTGACGAGACCGCATTTTACATTAATGAACAATGTCGTGGGCCGTTCTAAAACAAACTTTGCCAGCATATCCAAACATATGGGGGCAAAGAAAGAAAGGGGTAGCTTCTTCAGGATAGTTTCTTCAGATCAATGATCATAGCAATGAATGAATCACAGATCTCTTGCATGTCATCATCACAAACCTGAGGTTTTTCAAGAGACAGTGTGCAACTTTCACTGTAATGCATCGTAATAGGAAAATAGTGCTTTTACACAATGTAGAAACCTAATATTCCACAAATGACTTTGTAATTTCAATGACAGGTGTTTGAATCAACATTTTAGCATAACTTTAGGCAGAGTGAACAAGTTTTAAAGCAAGTTTTCTGCAACTCTGCACATTTTGCCATGGGGCGTAGAGAACAATTTGTTCAGTTTAACAGCCAATTTCCTGCAATTCCACAAGATTTTCCATGACTTATGCCATGTTAAAATGATAGCTGAGTGAGAGTGACTAACAAAATCCATGGGGGCCCCATGGAGGTCAGGGCCTTGACACGGGCCCTGCGTGCCCGGTCGGTATTCAACCATGATTACTTAAAAAGCTGGTTATGGTTAGGGTTAGAATTGTTAGCTGACATTGAGTGGGGTGTCAGTGAATGACATAACAAAAGAAAACTTCTGAGGCACAACCAAATTTTCTAAATGTTATTCTACTATTTTAACTCTCAGTCAATTAAATAAAAATCTTACCTTTGCTCCTAAATTTGATGTGGTGCTCCTAACATTATAAGTTGGGAGCACCAGTGCTACCAATGAGTCTGGAGTAGAGCTCTGCTACCCGACCCGAGCCTGATGGGCTTCAACATTGTATGTTCGGTTAGGGCCGGGTAGGGCCTGTTTTTTAATCAATCATTAGGGTGTGGGCAGGACTTAGGTATCACTAAATTGATCACTAACATTTTGAAGATGAGCCATATGCTTGTGCTCTGCTGCGCATTTCAGTCATATCTGACTAAGATCATAACATGGTGTCAGAAGTGCTTTAATCTCGTCAAATACACTGTGTACAAAACATTAAGAACACTTTTCTAATATTGAGTTGCACCCCATTTTGTCCTCAGAACAGCCTCAATTTGTCGGGGCATGGACTCTACAAGATGTCGAAAGCGTTCCACAGGGATGCTAGTCCATGTTGACTCCAATGCTTCCCACAGTTGTGTCAAATTGGCTGGATGTCCTTTGGGTGGTGGATCATTCTTGAAACACACAGGAAACTGTTGAGCGTGAAAAACTCAGCAACACTGCAGTTCTTTACACAAACTGGTGCGCCTGGCACCTACTACCATACCCCGTTTCAAAGGCACTTAAATCTTTTGTCTTGCCCATTCACCCTCTGAATGGCACACATACACAATCCATGTCTAAGTTATCTCAAGACTTAAAAATCATTCTTTAACCTGTCTCCTCCCCTTCATCTACAATGATTTGAAGTGGATTTAACAGGTGACATCAATAAGGGATTGTAGCTTTCACCTGGATTCATGGAAATAGCAGGTGTTCCTACTGCTTTGTACACTCAGTGTATTAACCAGGTGAGATTATTTCACAGAAAATAATAATTTCCTTGAGTTTTGTCAGAATTTAGAGTGATATAAATTTGCAGCTAACTGCTGTCTCATGTCTCTTCATTGAGCAGAGCAGCCCAAGCAGAGCCTTTGCTATGGAAACTAACAGACTCAGAGCCACCATGAGCAGAGTACATGCAGAGCTAGCAGGACACAGGGAGCAAGTGACAGACAGCGAGGAGCAGCTAATGGATTTACTGACAGTGGATGTTATTTCTGATTTCGGGCTTCGGAAAGGGTGAGGCCCTGAACCTGGAGGGCATGGGTGGGGCTCGGGGTTCAAATTCATGGCTGTGCAGGGCTCTAGTCATCAGATGCTAACCAGCTAATACTCATCAGATGCTAACCAGCTAATTAGCTACTAGCTATTTAGTCACGCTTCTGCTAGCCCCGGCATGCTAACTTTATGAATGCTGTGTCTCCCGCTTGCTAGCGTAGTAACAACTACCTAACGGCTTCCCTGTTTCATCTGTTGCTGTTCACTGGACCCTATGATCACTTGGCTACATAGCTGAAGCCTGCTGGACTGTTCATTAATCACGGTACTCCATTTTGTTTATTTTGTTTATCTGTCGGCCCCAGCCTCGAACTTATGCCCTGTGCGTAGTTAACTGACCCTCTCTGCCCATTCATTGCCACTTTACCTTGTTGTTGTCTTAGCTGATTAGCTGTTGTTGTCTTACCCGTTGTTGTCTTAACTAGCTCTCTCAATCAACACCTGTGATTGCTTTGTGCCTCGCTTTAAGTCTCTCTCTAATGTCAATATGCCTTGTAATACTGTTGTTTAGGGTAATTATCATTGTTTTATTTTACTGTTGTTGTTGTCTTAGCTGATTAGCTGTTGTTGTCTTACCCATTGTTGTCTTAGCTAGCTCTCCCAATCAACACCTTTGATTACTTTATGCCTCTCTCTAATGTCAATATGCCTTGTATACTGTTGTTTAGGGTAATTATCATAGTTTAATTTTACTGCGGAGCCCCTAGCCCCACTCAACATGCCTCAGATACCTCTTTGTCGCACCTCCCATAAATGCGGTGCCCTCACCTAGCATAGCTAGTGCCTCCAGAGATGCAACCTCTCTCATCGTCACTCAAAATCTGCTCTTTTTATTCTCTGTCCCCAATGCACTAGATGACCAGTTTTGATAGCCTTTAGCCGTACCCTCATCCTACTCCTCCTCTGTTCCTCGGGTGATGTAGAGGTTAACCCAGGCCTGTGTGTCCCCAGGCGCTCTCATTTGTTGACTTCTGTAACCGTAAAAGCCTTGGTTTCATGCATGTTAACATCAGAAGCCTCCATCCTACGTTTGTTTTACTTACCAACCCTGATGCCCTTGCCGTGTCTGAAACCTGGCTTAGGAAGGCCACCAAGAATTCTGAGATTTCCATCCCCAACTACAACATTTTCCGTCAAGATAGAACTGCCAAAGGGGGAGGAGTTGCAATCTGTCATACTTTCCAGGTCTATGCCCAAACTTCTAATTTTAAAAACAAATCCCTACAGAAATAAGTCTCTCACTGTTGCCGCCTGTTATAGACCCCCCTCAGCTCCCAGCTGTGCCCTGGACACCATATGTGAATTGATTGCCCCCCATCTATCTTCAGAGTTCATTCTGTTTGGTGACCTAAACTGGGATATGCTTAACACCCCGGCCATCCTACAATCTAAGCTAGATGCCCGGAATCTCACACAAGTTATCAAGGAACCCACCAGGTACAACCCTAAATCCGTAAACATGGGCACCCTCATAGATATCATCCTGACCAACTTGCCCTCCAAATACACCTCTGCTGTTTTCAATCACTGCCTCATTGCTTGTATTCGTTATGGGTCCGCGGTCAAAAAACCAAACCCTCATAACTGTCAAACGCTCCCTAAAACACTTCTGCAAGCAGGCCTTTCTAATCGACCTGGCCCGGGTATCCTGGATGGATATTGACCTCAACTAAGAACAGATATAGCCCTTGGTTCACTCCAGACCTGACTGCCCTCGACCAGCACAAAAACATCCTGTGGCATCCTGCACTAGCATCAAATAGTCCCCGCGACACTCAACTTTTCAGGGAAGTCAGGAACCAAAAAACACAGTCAGTTAGGAAAGCAAAGGCTAGCTTTTTCAAACAGAAATTTGCATCCTATAGCTCTAACTCCAAAAAGTTATGGGACACTGTAAAGTCCATGGAGAATAAGAGCACCTCCTCCCAACTGCCCACTGCACTGAGGCTAGGAAACACTGTCACCACCGATAAATCCACGATAATCGAGAATTTCAATTAGCATTTTTCTAGGGCTGGACATGCTTTCCTCCTGACTACCCCAACCCCGGCCAACAGCTCTGCACCCCCTGCAGCTACTTGCCCAAGCCTTCCCAGCTTCTCCTTCACCCAAATCCAGATAGCAGATGTTCTGAAAGAGCTGCAAAACCTGGAGCGCCACCATTGTTGCAACCCCTATTACTAGTCTGTTCAATCTCTCTTTCGTATCGTCTGAGATTCCTAAAGATTGGAAAGCTGCCGCGGTCATCCCCCTCTTCAAAGCGGGTGACACTCCAGACCCAAACTGTTACAGACCTATATCCATCCTGCCCTGCTATTCTAAAGTCTTCGAAAGCCAAGTTAACAAACAGATCACTGACCATTGAGAATCCCACCATACCTTCTCCGCTGTGCAATCCGGTTTCCGAGCTGGTCACGGGTTCACCTCAGACAAGCTCAAGGTATTAAACGATATCATAACTGCCATCGATAAAAGACAGTACTGTGCAGCCGTCTTCATCGACCTGGCCAAGGTTTTTGACTCTGTCAATCACCGTATTCTTATCGGCAGACTCAACAACCTTGGTTTCTCAAATGACTGCCTCACCTGGTTCACCAACTACTTCTCAGATAGAGTTTAGTGTGTCAAATCGGAGGGCCTGTTGTCCGGAACCTCTGGCAGTCTCTATGGGGGTACCATGGGGTTAAATTCTCGGGGCGACTCTTATCTCTGTATATATCAATGATGTCGTTCTTGCTGCGGGTGATTCCTTGATCCACCTCTACACAGACGACACCATTCGGTATACATCTGGCCCATCTTTGGACATTTTGTTAATAAACCTCCAAACGAGCTTCAATGTCATACAACACTCCTTCCGTGGCCTCCAACTGATCTTAAACGCTAGTAAAACTAAATGCATGCTCTTCAACCGATCACTGCCCCCGCCCGCCTGGCTAGCATCACTACTCTGGACTACAAATACCTAGTTGTCTGGTTAGACTGTAAACTCTCCTTCCAGACTCACATTAAGCATCTCGATTCCAATATTACATTTAGAATCGGCTTCCTATTTCGCAAAACAAAGCCTACTTCACTCACGCTGCCAAACATATCCTTGTAAAACTGACTGTCCTACCGATCCTCGATTTCGGCGATGTCATTTACACAATAGCCTCCAACACTCTACTCAGCAAACTGGATGCAGTCTGTCACAGTGCCATCCATTTTGTCACCAAAGCCCCATTTACCACCCATCACTGTGACCTGTATGCTCTTGTCGGCTGGCCCTCTCTACATATTCGTCGCCAGACCCACTGGCTCCAGGTCATCTGTAAGTCTTTGCTAGGTAAAGCTCCGCCTTATCTCAGTTCACTGGTCACCATTACAACACCCACCCGTAGCATGCGCTCCAGCAGGTATATCTCACTGGTCATCCCCAAAGCCAAAACCTCCTTCAGCCGCCTTTCCTTACAGTTCTCTGCTGCCTATGACTGGAACGAATTGCGAAAGTCGCTGAAGTTGGAGACTTATATCTCGCTCACTAACTTTAAGCATCAGCTATCTGAGCAGCTTACTGGTCGCTGCAACTGTACACAACCCATCTGCAAATAGCCCATCCAACTACCTACCTCAGCCCCATATTGTTTTTATTTACATTTTTTCTCTTTTGCACACCAGTATTTCTACTTGCACATCATCATCTGCACATCTAACACTCCAGTGTTACTTTGCTAAATTGTATATCCCATGTGTAACTCTGTGTTGTTGTTTTTTGTCTCACTGCTTTGCTTTATCTTGGCCAGGCCGCAGTTGTAAATGACAATTTGTTCTCAACTGGCCTACCTGGTTAAATAAAGGTAACATTTAAAATGTAAGAGTTAGAGTAGCTGTCAGGACCCGGTTACGAACCCGGGTCTCCGGAGTGAGAAACAGTCACTTAACCAACTGAGCCACGAATAGTTGGCAGAACCCAGAAGATGAGGCAGACACAGCAGTACTTGAGACAATGTATTTAATGAAGTAAAAAATGAAGTTCTTCAGGAAAACATGTAACTCCACAACTTCAAAAGGAATTCCACAAGAACAAAGGTAATCCTCCAAGACAAAAAGGTAAATCCACAAGGTGGAAGGTATAGCACAAAAAGCCTAAAAAAATACTCAAAAACAAACAAGAACAAAAAACAGAATTCCACAAGAGAGTCCACCGGGATCAACAAGAGTACACAGAGTACTAGGGCTGGGTGCTAACATACAAACACAGAGCAAAGGACTGAGGAAAACAAAGGGTTTAAATACAATCAGGGGAAACGAGGCACAGGTGCAAATAATAATGGGGATCAAGGGAAAACAAAAGGTCAAAAGGCACAATGGGGGCATCTAGTGACCAAAAACCGGAACAACCCTGGCCAAATCCTGACAGAATCCCCCCCCTAGGAACGGCTCCTGACGTTCCTACCAGCTCTCTCAGGGTGGAGAGCCCTGAACTGACGAATGAGGTCAGGGTCCAGTATGTCTTTGGCAGGAACCCAGGAGCGCTCCTCGGGACCGTAGCCTTCCCAGTCCACCAGATACTGCCAGGACCGCTGCACCCGGCGGGAATCCAGTATCCGATGGACGGTATAAGCCGGCTGGCCTCCAATGACACGAGGCGGAGGGGGAGGTCTGTCTGCCGGGACAAGGGGAGAAAAAACAACAGGTTTTAATAAGGAAATGTGAAATGTGGGATTAATCTTAAGGGATCTGGGTAAGTGTAGGCGATAAGAAACTGGGTTAACTCTCCTGGCATCCTTAAAGGGACCGATGTATTTTTGGGACAGCTTGCGAGACTCCACCCGTAGTGGTAAGTCTCTTGTGGAGAGCCAGACTCTCTGGCCGGGCGCAGGGTAGGCCCGGGACGGCGACGTCTGTTGGCTTGTTGTTGGTACCTCTGTGAGGAACGCATAAGATTAAGACGGGTCTTCCTCCACATAAGCCGACAGCGTCTGACGAACTTCAAGGCTGAAGGCACTCTGACTTCTGCCTCCTGGTCCGGGAACAATGGAGGGGCATAGCCAAACTGACACTCGTAAGGGACATACCAGTGGAGGAGGAGCGCAAGGTGTTGTGCGCGTATTCGGCCCAAACAATGAAGGACGACCATGTGGACGGGTTGTTACGAGTCATACATCGGAGGGTGGCTTCCAGCTCTTGATTCATCCTCTCTGTTTGGCCGTTGGACTCCGGATGGTACCCTGAAGATAGACTGGCAGAAGCACCCATGAGTTGGCAGAAGGCCTTCCAAAACCTTGAGGCAAACTGGGGACCTCTGTCAGAAACCATATCTTGAGGAATGCCAAGACTCGGAACACATGATTAATTACCAACTCAGCCGTCTCCTTGGCAGAAGGTAACTTAGTCAGAGGGACGAACCTGGCCGCCTTTGAAAACCTGTCGATTATGACTAGGATAGTAGTATTGCCATGGGATGGAGGAAGGCCAGTAATAAAGTCCAACGAGATATGGGACCAGGGTCTGTGGGGAATAGGTAAAGGGTGAAGGAGTCCTTGAGGGCGGAGGTGAGAAGATTTGCCCTGGCAGCACACGGGGCAGGCATTGACGAAAGAGGCAACGTCTTCTCTTATGGTAGGCCACCAGAACTTACGCTGGATGAACTCCAAGGTGCGACCTACGCCCGGGTGACAGGTGAGGCGAGAGGAGTGCCCCCACAGAAGGACCTGAGTCCTCACTGCCTTGGGGACAAACAACCGATTGGCAGGACCCCTTTCGGGTCCGGTTCGATAGCTTGAGCTCGTCTCACGGTATCCTCAACTTGCCACGAAATCGGAGCCACGATCTTAGCAGCAGGAAGGACAGGCATGTCCGTGTCATCTCGAATGGCAGGAGCGTAGACTCGGGACAGGGCATCCGGTTTGAGATTCTTCGACCCGGGCCGATAGGTGAGGATAAACTGGAATCGATTGAAGAAAAGAGACCATCTAGCTTGTCTAGAGTTCAACCGCTTCGCCTGCTGGTATACTCCAGATTTTTGTGGTCCGTAAGCACTTGAAACGGGTGAGAAGCCCCCTCGAGCCAGTGTCTCCATTCCTTCAATGCCATCTTAACCGCTAGGAGTTCACGATCCCCCACATCGTAGTTCCTCTCAGCCGGGGTAAGCCGGTGTGAGAAGAAAGCGCACGGATGAAGCTTCTTGTCTTCACCCCTCTGAGACAGGACAGCTCCAACACCAACCTCTGAGGCGTCTACCTCCACCACAAACGGTTCATCCGTAGTCGGTAGTATCAGGATGGGAGCAGAGAGGACGCGCTGCTTGAGTCCTTGGAAGGCCGTCTCAGCTTCTCTTCCCCACAAAAACCTTGCATTGCCACCCTTGGTTAAAGCTGAGAGAGGGGCTGCCACCAAGCTGAAGTTCTTGATGAACTTGCGGTAAAAGTTTGTGAAGCCCAGGAAACGCTGAACTTCCTTAACGGATTTGGGGTGGGCCAATCCGCTACCGCCCTACCTTCCTGGGGTCCATTTGGACTCGACCGGGTTCCACTACAAATCCCAGGAATTGTACTGGATGAATGGAATTCACATTTTTCCAGCTTAACGTACAGATGGCTGTCTAGGAGGCGTTTGAGTACTTGTCTGACATGCTTTGTGTGTTCTTGAAGAGAGCTCGAAAAGATGAGGATGTCATCCAAGTAAACAAACACAAATATGTTAAGCATATCCCTAAGCACATCGTTTATGAGCGCTTGGAACACCGCTGGGGCGTTGGTCAGGCCGAAGGGCATCACCAAGTATTCATAGTGACCAGTAGGCATGTTGAACGCGGTCTTCCACTCGTCACCAGGTCTGATCCGCACAAGATGGTATGCGTTCCGCAGGTCAAGCTTAGTGAAAACAACTGCTTCCTGGAGCAGCTCGAAGGCTGTGGCCATAAGGGGTAGCGGGTAACGGTTACGGACGGTTATGGCATTGAGTCCCCGGTAGTCGATGCAAGGACGTAATCCACCGTCTTTCTTGGCCACAAAGAAAAACCCTGCTCCCGCCGGGGAGGTGGATGGACGCATGAGGCCTGCTTCCAGAGAGTCCTTGATGTAGGTATCCATAGCAGCTCGTTCGGGTGGAGATAGGGAAAAGATCCGACCCCTGGGGGCAAGTGCCCGGAAACAGTTCGATGGGGCAATCATAAGGTCTATGGGGTGGTAGCATGGTGGCCCTCTGTTTGCTAAATACCAGTTTGAGGTCATGGTAACACTCGGGAACTCGGGTCAGGTCGATGGATTCTAAAGACTCGGTAGTAGAACTCGGGGAATTCGGGAAAATACATGTAGCTTGGCACGTAGGACCCCACTGCTTGATAGTGCCCACAGACCAGTCGATGTGAGGGTTATGGCTGTGAAGCCAGGGGTATCCAAGGACGAGAGGGAACTCTGAACAGGAGATCAAATGAAAGTTCATCAATTCCTTGTGTTGTGAAACTGAAAGTCGCAAGGAGGTAGTGACATGAGTGACAAGTCCAGATCCCAAAGGGCTTCCATCCAATGTAGTAACCCTCATGGGGTTACTTAGAGGTTCAGAGGGAACGCCATTCTCCTTCGCCCAGACACCATCCATGAAGTTACCTGCGGCTCCAGAGTCTACCAAGGCTTGAAGGTGAAGCTTGTGGTTGTCCCAGGAAAGGGTGACTGGAATGAGCAGACGGGAGTTGGACGGATGGGAGGAGGTTATGTTTCCCTGCTACAGTTCCCCCGGTCTGTATGGGACAGAGCGTTTCCCTGGAGCCCGGGACACGTGGAACGGAAATGGCCCGGTTTGCCACAATATAGACAGCGTCGCTCCTCATCCGGCGGTCTCTCTCAGCCTGGGAGATGCGTCCAATCTGCATGGGTTCCGGTGGAGCCAGCGAGGATAAAGGTGGGGACTCGGAGCTGGGACTGATAGGGGCTAGAGGTCTACGGTTGAGTTCTCTCTCTCTCAGACGCTGGTCAATGCGTGAGGCCAACTTGATCAGGGACTCGAGATTGTCCGGTGGTTCCCGAGTGGCCAGTTCATCTTGGATAGTGTCGGAAAGGCCTTTCAGAAAGCACACAGTGAGCGCCTCGTTGTTCCAGCCACTCGCTGCTGCCACCGTGCGGAACTGGATGGCATAGTCCGTCACGCTGCGCCGACCTTGGTGGAGAGTCAGGAGCTGTTTGGCTGAGTCAGAACCACTGCTTGGGCCTTGAAACACTCGTTTGAATTCCTCAGCAAAGGCAGAGTAGCTGGCACAGCAGGAACTATGGGCATCCCACACAGCAGTAGCCCAGGCCAGGGCTTTTTCTGACAGCAGGGTGATGATATATGCGATCTTAGACCGGTCGGTGGGGAACGACGAGGGTTGCAGCTCGAAGGAGAGAGAACATTGGGTGAGAAACCCTTTACAAGCACTTGGATCACCTGAGAACCGTTGGGGAGGTGGAAGACGAGGTTCAGCCAGAGGGTTAACTGCCATGGGTACTTGAATCTGAGGTACTGGGACGGGAACTGTTGCCGAGGTAAGTCGATCAGATATCTGCTTTATGGAAGTCAGCATCTCCGACAGAAGATGAGAATGTCTAGCCATTAAGGCCTCTTGCTGAACCAGGGCAGCTTCGTGGCGTTGGACAGTCTCCTGGTGGTGGAACAGCCTGGCAACAAGGTCCTGGGAACTGGCTGCCTCTGGGTTCATTTTTTGGCTCTGTGTTTCTGTCAGGACCCGGTTACGAACCCGGGTCTCCGGAGTGAGAAACAGTCACTTAACCAACTGAGCCACGAATAGTTGGCAGAACCCAGAAGATGAGGCAGACACAGCAGTACTTGAGACGATGTATTTAATGAAGTAAAAAATGAAGTTCTTCAGGAAAACATGTAACTCCACAACTTCAAAAGGAATTCCACAAGAACAAAGGTAATCCTCCAAGACAAAAAGGTAAATCCACAAGGTGGAAGGTATAGCACAAAAAGCCTCAAAAAAAATACTCAAAAACAAACAAACAAGAAAAAAAAAAACAGAATTCCACAAGAGAGTCCACCGGGATCAACAAGAGTACACAGAGTACTAGGGCTGGGTGCTAACATACAAACACAGAGCAAAGGACTGAGGAAAACAAAGGGTTTAAATACAATCAGGGGAAACGAGGCACAGGTGCAAATAATAATGGGGATCAAGGGAAAACAAAAGGTCAAAAGGCACAATGGGGGCATCTAGTGACCAAAAACCGGAACAACCCTGGCCAAATCCTAACAGTAGCCAGCAGATTCTGAACCTACATTTGTTTACACTGAGCTGCACTGGGGTTTGAACGCAATCCTGGTTACATTAATAACCCTTTACTGCAGTGGGCAAGATTTAGGTCACACAGAGTGTTTCTTGGTAGTCTTAAACAAATCTGCTTTGAAACAAAATTATACACCTCACACACATGGCTACGGGCTTAACAAAATACACCTGTACCATGTCAGATATACAGTTGAAATGTATTCAATTTTGAGTATGCATACCAATATTACACTTTATGTACATCACAGAAGACTGAACTATAACAAAACCGTTTGACCTAGAAACACCGTATTTTCAGCTGTTTTTTAAATAATGTTTATTCATTATGAAATTATAAAAAAATATTAAAAACATTCCATCCATGAAGCCACTAGGTCATTTGACTGGAGGAGATGACGAGAGATATGGGTCAGAAAACGTACCTGATGGCTATATCTGAAGGTGAGGGAAGTAAGGGGTACAATTCTCTACTAAACACATAAATATGTTATAACTCGTGTGTAACTAATGGCCCTCCAAAGTATGAGAACTGCAGAAAAAGGAGATGAAACTAATGAAAACCATTTTGAACTGTTCTGTAGATCTTGCAAAGCCTGTAAAAGTTACTGTCCCAAGAGCACAAAAGCAGCGACTTCAATTCTAAGCTACCATCAAATCAAATCAAATTGTATTTATCACATGCCGATGTTAATGCGAGTGTAGCGAAATGCTTGTGCTTCTAGTTCCGACAATGCAGTAATAACCAATGAGTAATCTAACCTAACAATTCCACGACTACTACCTTATACACACAAGTGTAAAGGGATAAAGAATATGTACATAAAGATATATGAATGAGTGATGGTGCAGGACGGCATAGGCAAGATGCAGTAGATGGTATAGAGTACAGTATATCCATATGAGATGAGTAATGTAGGGTATACAAACATAAAGTGGCATAGTTTAAAGTGGCTAGTGATACATGTATTACATAAAGATGGCAAGAAGCAGTAGATGATATAGAGTACAGTATATACATATACATATGAGATAAGTAATGTAGGGTATGTAATCATTATATTAAGTGGGATTGTTTAAAGTGGCTAGTGATACAATTTTACATCAATTCCCATCAATTTCCATTATTAAAGTGGCTGGAGTTGAGTCAGTATGTTGGCAGCAGCCACTCAATGTTAGTGGTGGCTATTTAACAGTCTGATGGCCTTGAGATAGAAGCTGTTTTTCAGTCTCTCGGTCCCTGCTTTGATGCACCTGTACTGACCTCACTTTCTGGGTGATAGCGGTGAACAGGCAGTGGCTCGGGTTGTTGTTGTCCTTGATGATCTTTATGGCCTTCATGTGACATCGGGTGGTGTAGGTGTCCTGGAGGGCAGGTAGTTTGCCACCGGTGATGCGTTGTGCAGACCACACTACCCTCTGGAGAGCTTTACGGTTGTGGGCGGAGCAGTTGCCGTACCAGGCGGTGATACAGCCCGGCAGGATGCTCTCGATCGTGCATCTGTAGAAGTTTGTGAGTGCTTTTGGTGACAAGCTGAATTTCTTCAGCCTTCTGAGGTTGAAGAGGCGCTGCTGCGCCTTCTTCACAACGCTGTCTGTGTGGGTGGACCAATTCAGTTTATCCGTGATGTGTACGCAGAGGAACTTAAAACTTACTACCCTCTCCACTACTGTCCCATCGATGTGGATAGGGGGGTGCTCCCTCTGCTGTTTCCTGAAGTCCACAATCATCTCCTTTGTTTTGTTGATGTTGAGTGTGAGGTTATTTTCCTGACATCACACTCCGAGGGCCCTCACCTCCTCCCTGTAGGCCGTCTCGTCGTTGTTGGTAATCAAGCCTACCACTGTAGTGTCGTCTGCAAACTTGATGATTGAGTTGGAGGCGTGCATGGCCACGCAGTCGTGGGTGAACAGGGAGCACAGGAGAGGGCTCAGAATGCACCCTTGTGGGGCCCCAGTGTTGAGGATCAGCGGGGTGGAGATGTTGTTACCTACCCTCACCACCTGGGGGCGGCCCGTCAGGAAGTCCAGTACCCAGTTGCTCAGGGCGGGGTCGAGACGAGTTTGGAGGGTACTATGGTGTTAAATGCTGAGCTGTAGTCGATGAACATCATTCTCACATAGGTATTCCTCTTGTCCAGATGGGTTAGGGCAGTGTGCAGTGTGGTTGCGATTGTGTCGTCTGTGGACCTATTGGGGCGGTAAGCAAATTGGAGTGGGTCTAGGGTGTCAGGTAGGGTGGAGGTGATATGGTCCTTGACTAGTCTCTCATAGCACTTCATGATGACGGAAGTGAGTGCTACGGGGCGGTAGTCGTTTAGCTCAGTTACCTTAGCTTTCTTGGGAACAGGAACAATGGTGGCCCTCTTGAAGCATGACCATTTGGCTATAGTTACTGCCACAAGGGCAAAAACATCAGAGGCAGCAAGTTTCTGAACTTCTGAACAATAGTATGATGTTGTCAACATTTTGGGAAGCCAGATTCCGCTAAAATAGACAGTGTCTGTGCTAGATTAAAATACATCAATAAACAGTCCATATAGAGGTTACATATCTGTAACAGCTTTCATCGGAAGAAGAGGAATCGTCAGACCAAAATGCAGCGGGATACGTGTTCATCTTTATTATAAGGAACTGAACACTGAATACAAAAATAACAAAAGGAAAACCCGAAACAGTCCTGCAAGGTGAAACAACAACTAAACAGAAATACAACTACCCACAACTAAAAGTGGAAAAACAGGCTACCTAAGTATGATTCCCAATCAGAGACAACGACAGACAGCTGTCCCTGATTGAGAACCATACCCGGCCGAAACATAGAAATACAAAAACCTGGACATACAATCATAGAATGCCCACCCAAATCACACCCTGACCAAACAACAATAGAAACATACAAAGCAATCTACGGTCGTGGCGTGACAATATCGCTTAACATTTAGAATATATTTTTTAAAATCTGCATTCAATTCCAAGTGTCACTCTTCAGTAAAAGCATTAACGATTGGTTGACCATTGTCAGGCCCACTATCTGCTTCTCCCTGACAGATAAATGACTGATGCGGACTGTTCTTGCGGCCAGACTGGCACTATGGCCAGATGGACAATGATCTGAAACTCAAGTGCTGGCTGTTTTCTAAGAGAAAGCAATATCAAATTATGAAAATGTTCCAATATGGATGCTCAATAAAAGTCTCTCCATGTCAAGGTCAAAGGCAATTCCATCTAATCATGGTCTTGTGAAACACAGAATTCACTCCTCTCTCCTAAAAATCCACCTGACTCTCAAGAAGCAATAAAAAGGTTATTAGAATGAATATTGTAATAACAAGGTGCACTATATTGGAATTGTGAATGTGGCATGCGGTCGAACAAAGAGACTATTTGATCTACAGTTTATTATTCACATTGTGGTAAAAGGTTTTCTGTAGTTTTTCGATTTCTTCATATGGCAACAACAGACAAACAGAACACTCATCTAAATGCTAATAACTGTGTCTATTTTCCTGGCCAATCAACCTGTCCCATTCTTTCTTAAGATCCTTGAGACAAAGGCTAGCTATGGCATGCATACACTAGATATTTGATTTCAAGTAACTGTCCCGTGTTTCCAGATTTTTATGAAATATGTGTGAATGTACCCCAACAACAGAATTGTGTGGGTGTATATCAGTCATAAAAAAAATATAAATACGAGTAAACCACTGCATTGGCCAGCTCATCATCCTCATGAGGATGTCATTCTCTATAAGGAAATAGCAAGCATATATTTAAAAAATGTTGAGATACAAGTTTGAGGTGAGGTTTTTTAAGAGCTTTTTCTCTAATTTATGCTTTGGCCACAAATACGAGCACAAGATGAGTGGGAGCACAAGATGAGTCAACAACATTATTTGGTTATGAGTTAACAGAATATTAACTTTTAAAAGTACAATTTTCATTGGACAGTTACTTTTAAAAGGTATGAAGCACGACTTTTCCTGGTCTTACATTCACTGACCACTATGTAATTCTTTGGCCTGGACATTGTGGCAAATATTCTGCCAAATGCTGTCTTTTTTTTAACCTTTTTTTTTTTAACCTTTAACCAGGCAAGTCAGTTAAGAACAAATTCTTAGTTTCAATGACGGCCTAGGAACAGTGGGTTAACTGCCTTTTCAGGGGCAGAACGACAGATTTGTACCATGTCAGCTCGGGGGTTTTGAACTTGCAACCTTCCGGTTACTCGTCCAACACTCTAACCACTAGGCTGCCCTGCCGCCCCAAAAGGAGCTGCCTGAGTGACTGTGTTTTAGGGGCTGCTTGAGGGGCTGCCTCGCATCCTCAGACTGCCTCCCCTCAGAATTGCTACAGTTTAGGCAGGCCACCCTGCTCTGTAATTGATGTAAAAATGGCAGGAGGAAAATGTAGAGGATCCATTACAGAGAGAACTTCTGCTACTGGCACAGGGCTGACGCTTGACGCAGCACAACTCTGTGTTGATAAGTGCGAAGTTGATAACAGATCATATTGAGATCAGTATTTATCTATGTGTTTCAGTGACAGCTCATGTTAAAATACTTTCTCCCATTTTAAAATGATAATAATGTAAACCTTGAAGGGGAAGTGTAGGATTGTACAGCTAGAAAATTTGACTATTGCAATATGCCCTTACCACTACAATTGATCTTTAGCTAGCGGTGGCTAAAGTTAGCTGAATTTTTTTGTGGCTGTTTAGAGAAAACGGTCGGCAGGTAGGCTAGTGGTTAAGAGCTTTGGGCCAGTAATCGAAAGGTTGTGGTTCATATCCCTGAGCCGACTAGGTGAAAAATCTGTCCATGTGCCCTTGAGCAAGGCACCTAACCCTAATTGCTTCTGTAAGTCGCTCTGGATAAGAGCGTCTGCTAGATGATTAAAAAATTAAAAAGTAAAAAGTAAACCTGAACCATGAGTTTCGACACGCAACTATAATGACATTACTACAGTGGTCCTAAAGGGAAAATCAGCTTCCCAAATGAAGTGACTGTAACGGTTGTCTTGGGTGGAAGAAGGAGAGGCCCAAAGCGCAGCGTGGTTAGTGTTCATCTTATTTAATAATAATCAAAACTGAACACTGAATAACAAAAACAACAAAGACACAACCGAAACAGTTCTGTCTTGTACAGACACAAAGACTGAAAATAACCACCCACGAAATACAATAGAAAACAGGCTACCTAAATATGGTTCTCAATCAGGGACAACGATTGACAGCTGCCTCTGATTGAGAACTAAATCTGCCAAACACAGAAATAGAAAATCATAGAAAAATTAACATAGACAACCCACCCAACTCACGCCCTGACCATACTAAAACAAAAGACAAAACAAAGGAACTAAGGTCAGAACGTGACAGTGACAGGACACGCACATAAAGCAAGACTTTAAACCAAGCCTGTGAAAATATGTTGAAGACTGCAAAGTTTCAACCAAGCCTGTGGAATATTTCATAGGCCTGCAAAGTTTCATAGATACCTGCAAAGTTCCATAGAAGGCTGCAAAATATATCAAAGTGTCACGTACTGACCATAGAAAGCCTTTATTTTCTATGGTGGAGTAGGTCAAGGCGTGACTGGGGGGTGTTCTAGTTTATTATTTCTATGTGTAGTCTAGTTTTTGTATTTCTATGTTGGCCTGGTATGGTTCCCAATCAGAGGCAGCTGTCTATCGTTGTCTCTGATTGGTGATAATATTTAGGTAGCCTTTTCCCACCTGTTGTTTGTGGGAGCGTGTTTTTGTATTGTTGCTTTTGAGCCCTACAAGTCTGTCTGTCTGTCTGTCTGTCTGTCTGTCTGTCTGTCTGTCTGTCTGTCTGTCTGTCTGTCTGTCTGTCTGTCTGTCTGTCTGTCTGTCTGTCTGTCTGTCTGTCTGTCTGTCTGTCTGTCTGTCTGTCTGTCTGTCTGTCTGTCTGTCTGTCTGTCTGTCTGTCTGTCTGTCTGTCTGTCTGTGTCTCATTCATTCAAATAAATTATGATGAACCCAAATCATGCTGCGCCTTGGTCCACTCCTTATAACGATCGTGACACAAAGGCCTGCAAAGTTTCAAACACGCCTGCGCAATTTCATGGAATAAACTTTGACCCAACCCAAGGCTCCTTCCTGTACACAGAAATATGCTACACAACATGTTGCTTTTGGCCTTGAATACATTCTTAAGATCCGGGCTGGGAAATTGGACTCATGATGGCCCCATTAGTTCTGAGAATACATCCAGTATACAGACCAATTATCTACTAATAATTTAATGTCCTACTCCTCTCTCAGAGACGTGACCCATTTGGATTTTCCCTTTCGTCTGTAATTAAAAATATAAATAAATCCCTTGGTCATAGGACTCATGTTTTGGGTCCATAAAGATGACTATCCATTAAGAGATATGACATCATTCCGAACAGCACACTTTCAAACAATATAATATTTGAAGTGATCATGCCTGCTCTTTCTCTGAGAGAGGAGAAGGATGTTGGATGATTAGTAGATGATTGGTCTGTAAACTGGATGTATTCTAAGAACTGACGAAGGTTGGATATAATGGAGTTATAATCCGATTTCCCGAATGTATTTAAGGCCAAATGCAATACAGACGTAGGATCTTAATTTGACCCAGTTTGCAAGAGCAGGAAATTAACCCTGCAGCAACAGGAAATGTGAATTATTATGTAGATTATAATGAATGATCATTTTTGTAGGGGTATATTTGTATATGTACAGTAAGAATCAAAAGTTTGGACACACCCACTCATTCAAGGATTTCTTTTCTTTACTATTTTCTACATTGTAGCATAATAGCGAATACATCAAAACTATGAAATAACACATATGGAATTAAGTAGTAACCAAAAATGTGTTAAACAAATCCAAATATGTTTTTATACTTGAGATTCCTCAATGTAGACACCTTTGCCTTGATGACAGCTTTGCACACTTTTGGCATTCTCTCAACCAGCTTCAATGGGTAGTCACCTGGAATGCATTTAAATGAACAGGTGTGCCCTTGTTAAAAGTTCATTTCTGGCAAGAACAGCACAAATAAGCAAAAAAAAACGACAGTCCATCATTACTTTAAGACATGATGGTCAGTCAATCCACGAAAATGTCAAGAACTTCTTCAAATGCAGTTGCAAAAACCATCAGGCGCTATGATGAAACTGGCTCTCATGAGGTCCGCCACAGGAAAGGAAGACCCAGAGTTACTTCTGCAGCAGAGGATAAGTTCATTAGAGTTACCAGCCTCAGAAATTGGAGCACAACTAAATGCTTCACAGATTTCAAGTAACAGACACATTTCAACATCAACTGTTCAGAGGAGACTGCGTGAATCAGGCCTTCATGGTTAAATTGCTGCAAAGAAACCTCTACTAAAGGACACCAATAATAAGAAGAGATTTGCGTGGGCCAAGAAACACGAGCAATGGACATTAGACCAGTGGAAATCTGTCCTTTCGTTTGATGAGTCCAAATTTGAGATTTTTGGTTCCAACCGCCGTGTCTTTGTGAGGTGCAGAGTAGGTGAATGGATGATCTCTGCATGTGTGGTTCTCACCGTGAAGCATGGAGAAGGAGGTGTGATGGTGCTTTGCTGGTGACACTGTCTGTAATTTATTTAGAATTCAAGGCAATCTTAACCAGCATGGCTACCACATTCTGCAGCGATACACCATACTATCTGGTTTGCGCTTAGTGGGACTATCATTTGTTTTTCAACCGGACAATGACCCAACACACCTCCAGGCTGTGTAAGGGCTATTTGACAAAGAAGGAGAGTGATGGAGTGCTGCATCAGATAACCTGGCCTCCACAATCATCTGACCTCAACACAATTGAGATGGTTTTGGATGACTTGGACCGCAGAGTGAAGGAAAAGCAGCCAACAAGTGCTCAGCATATTTCTACAATGTAGAAAATAGTACAAATAAAGATGAGTTGGTGTATCCAAACTTTTGACTGGTATATTTTCCATAAAGGGAAATCAAGTCTGAAATTTCTAAGTGGAAATTAAAAACTTCAGGATCCTTTTTGAACCTCACATACACTACAATCCTGCAACAGGGGGATCACATTAAGATCATATGTTGTGTTCAGGGGCCTTTAATTTCCCAATGTAGCATCCTTCTGTGTACATGAGCCTTGGGTTGGGTCAAAGTACTGTTTATATTTTGAAGCCTGTTATGATACTTGGCAGGTGTCTATGAAACTTTGCAGACCTTCGAAATATTTAGCAATTTTTTAATGAAACATCACAAGTTTTGAGATATTTTGCAGCCTTTCATGAAACTTCTCAGGTTTTGAAATATTTTGTAGCCTTTCATGAAACTTCACAGGTTTTGAAATATTTTGCAGTCTTTCATGAAACTTCACGTTTTGAAATATTTAGCAGCTTTTTCTGAAACTTTGCAGGCATCTTTGAAACTTTGGAGGCCTATGAAATATTTAGCATTTTTTTTGGCCCATTTTTCTCCCCAATTGCCATATCCAATTGGTAGTTACAGTCCTGTCCCATCGCTGCAACTCCCGTACGGACTCTGGAGAGGCGAAGATCGAGAGCCGTGCATCCTTTGAAACACAACCCAACCAAGCCGCATTGCTTCTTGACACAAGGCACGCTTAACCCGGAAGCTAGCAGCACCAATGTGTCGGAGGAAACACTGTGCACCTGGCGACCGTTTCAGTGTGCATGCGCCCGGCCCACTGCAAGACACGGTGACTTGCTGATTTGCCCCTTAGGGCTACTGTGAAACAGACATAAGTCTACAGTTTACATTGCAAGACAGTGGTAGACATTACAAACATTTAACAATTAGATATTATAGAACCACCTAACTCCCCTTTTAAAGGGGGACTGAACTCGTTTTCTGAACTCGTTTTCTGAAACGTGATTTGCGTCATGGGAGTGTGATTTGATGTGGGTGTGTTATTTAAGCAATGATACATGAAACGCATGTGTTATCACATTTGTATCATGGTTGTGACATGGTCATAGTCAGGGGTTACCAGCATTAAAAAGCAAGATTAATTCCCAAACCATCCATTTTTGGAACAAGATTAATTCCCAAACATCAATTTTTTTCTCTACAGAACACGTTGGTATCTGGTTGCTGAGCAACCGCTTATTGTTTGTCCATGCTAAACCAGTCTGTCAAAAGTTAGCTTGTGTCCAAATTCTCAAACTAAACACATACTGCAATTCCAAACACAAAACGTTTTAGCTAAGATTTCTTTGCTATGACTTTTCCTAATTTTTGTAAAATGTTATTTAACCGTTATGTAAGTCAGTTAAGAATAAATTCTTATTTACAATGACGGCCTACCCTGGGCCAAACCTGGACGATGCTGGGCTAATTGTGCGCCGTCCTATGGGACACTCAATCACGGCCGGATGTGATGCAGCCTGGATTTGTGTTTGTGATGCTAGCGTTAGCTCACGAATGTGAGGATGTTTCAGTTGGAAACATTCAACATAACATTAGCGATGGTGCGTCTCGTTCGTTGGCTCATGTCAATCAAACAAATCTCAAGGAGGCTGCATCACCGCCTGGTACGGCAACTGCTCCGCCCTCAACCGTAAGGCTCTCCAGAGGGTAGTGAGGTCTGCACAACGCATCACCGGGGGCAAACTACCTGCCCTCCAGGACACCTACACCACCCGATGTTACAGGAAGGCCATAAAGATCATCAAGGACATCAACCACCCGAGCCACTGCCTGTTCACACCGCTATCATCCAGAAGGCGAGGTCAGTACAGGTGCATCAAAGCTGGGACCGAGAGACTGAAAAACAGCTTCTATCTCAAGGCCATCAGACTGTTAAACAGCCACCACTAACATTGAGTGGCTGCTGCCAACACACTGACACTGACACAGACTCAACTCCAGCCACTTTAATAATGGGAATTGATGGGAAATGATGTAAATATATCACTAGCCACTTTAAACAATGCTACCTTATATAATGTTACATACCCTACATTATTCATCTCATATGCATACGTATATACTGTACTCTATATCATCGACTGCATCCTTATGTAATACATGTATCACTAGCCACTTTAACTATGCCACTTTGTTTACATACTCATCTCATATGTATATACTGTACTCGATACCATCTACTGTATCTTGCCTATGCTGCTCTGTACCATCACTCATTCATATATCCTTATGTACATATTCTTTATTCCCTTACACTGTGTATAAGACAGTAGTTTTGGAATTGTTAGTTAGATTACTTGTTGGTTATTACTGCATTGTCGGAACTAGAAGCACAAGCATTTCGCTACACTCGCATTAACATCTGCTAACCATGTGTATGTGACAAATAAAATTTGATTTGATTTGATTTGATAAACGGGGAATGGGGAAAACAGCTGCACATTATCCAATCGTAGCAGCAGAATCAACCAACAGACCTTCCATTTCTTTACAGACAGCAGACCTACTTAATTGAGTCATTGGGTAGTTATAATCTCGTTGTGTTGTTGAGAGGAGCGCCAACATTTTCCAGGAAGAGTTGATTTTGATTGCCCAATGTCTAGTCCTGGCTGATGGAGCTCGGATACCCACCTCCCCCTCAACAAAAGCACACTGGTGCCCCGAGGAGACACTTGAGGTACTTAATTGTTACCCAGAAATAAGTTGATATTGAGATTATTATTTTTTTAACAGCTGTATTGGGCCTTTAAATGTTATAAACTGGCATCTCAACTGAGATTTATCCCCGAGCGGTGTATTGAAAACCCAAGTTCCTCTTGACTTAATGGTGAATCAGCTCCTGTTGGGACAAAACCACTCAGTAACCTTTCATGCATATCCCAGACAACGATAACCAAACTGACGAAAGACAATTACAGTATATGCTGAAGAACATGCTCAGTCAGAAGGTCATAATAAATGTAACTCCCCTTTGCATGATTACCCTGATTTCCCACCTGTGATGAAGGGCGGCTTCTCTACATGGAAAAGTAAGGGTATCAATGATGTTTAAAATATTGCGCATGATGATAAAATCCTTACATTTGGCCAGATTGTTGGTAAATGTGTCATCTCTAAGAGGGCTTCTCAATCTCCTCTTGAAGAATACCCAGCTCAAATCTATCACGCAACTATTTTATAACTCACTGTGCAATTTGAAGAAAGATAATGCAGACAAAACGATGGTGTTATTGGAGGCTGATATAGGCTCCCCAATAAAGCTTGCAGACTGGAAAGAAATGTGTGTACAACCATCCCATTTCCTAGCTTGTAACTCAGCCTGGGAAATGCAATTTAAGACCCTACATCAACTGTATGTCACTCCTGTGTCTAGACATAGAATGAACCCTTCTTGTCTTTGTAATGTGTCAGTGTGCAGAATGTTCACTTATTCATTACTTCTGGGCTTGTCCTTACATAAAAACATTTGGGTTGGAATTTGTACAGCAGACAGATACAGTTTTTGAATGCTCTCTCCAGCTAGGTGCAACGTCTTCTATACTGGGAACTAGAGATGAGCTGCCTCTTAGATTTCGTGACACATCTTTTACACATTTTACTATATTGTGCGCGAAAATGTATTCTTCCTCGAGAATCAAGAATTTAATGGGAACAAAGGGGTCATTGATTTACTTCCCAGTGAAGCTTTCTCTACAGCATTGAAAAATAAGTCGTATCATTTATTTAAAGGTAAACTCAGCGAAATGACGTTGCCACGAGCAGCGTCGCAGATATTGAGATGAGCGAGATGCAAGACTTTGCGCTCATACAGTCACATTCAGTATCTCCACGTGTACACAGATTCGCTTCACTCTGTAGCCAGGGCACCAAAACAGCGGAGTACTTGAGCCTCGCACTTCAACGCTCTTAATGTAGTTGTTGCGTAAATTGACTCACTGTGTTGTTTGAGTTCTGCATCTGTGTCATATCGCAGAGTCTACCCTTTAAGATGTGGGACCCCTTCTTGAACTACCTTGACCAAATCAAAGCCCAAATGTTAATTTCAGGACTGCCTGACTCGACTCGGCTACTTGAGAATGATCCTACTCTATGTAGGTTATTTGTACTATTTTCACATACTTGACATTGTGATGGTGCAGTTTGATGATTGTTGTGTGTCTATGATCTGTACACTAATTAATTGTATTTTTTATTTAATTTTTAATGTTATTTTGTCTGTCTGTAGGCTTGATATCTGTATAAGCGCTTTGTAACAACTGCTGATGTAAAAAGAAGGGCTTTATAAATGACATTTTAATGATTGATTGGTATATGCCATATTTTGCTGAACCACCAGAAATGTATTTGATTTATCTAATGTGTATTTCAAGGCCTTAGTGTTATGGAATGTGTGGTTTATTGTCAAATTAAATGATCAAATATTTATTTAAATCTAATATTTTACAGGCAGTTCACACATGCATAATAAAAACAACCCTTAAAGGCAGGGTTAAATCTTTACTGAGAGAGACTCAGATGTGCTGTCTCATGGTTTGCTATTAAATATTATACACTCTCACATGCACTACTGTAGTACATTATCTGGGCTCCAATAGCTTGGTCTATTAACCAGGATATCAGTCTGGAAATATGACTACTTGGCTATGATTTATTACACATACAGACACACGCACACACACAGAGGGAGAGACGTGAGAGAGAGAGAGAGAGAGAGAGAGAGACCCCTGAAGCAGCGATCTGCTATATTGAATTTGTTTTATAGTCCAGTTGTCATACAAAGTGGAGGAGGATAAATATTCCCCTTCTGCGGCTCTCCCAATCACCAGGGTTTGATAAGTTACTTTCTAAATGTAATATGTTACAGTTTATTTTTTATTTAACCTTTATTTGAACAGGGAGTCATGTTGTGTAACGGCTGTCCTCTCCGTCTTCCTCTAACGAGGAGTATGAGAGATCAGACCAATACACAGCGTGGTAAGTGTTCATGATATTTAATAGAACGGAACACTTAATGACAAAAAACAACAAGAGAACGAAAAAAATTTAACCGAAACAGTTCTGTCTGGTGCAGACACACTAAACAGAAAACAACTACCCACAAATCAAGTGGGAAAAACAGGCTACCTAAGTATGGTTCTAAATCAGAGACAATGATTGACAACTGCCTCTGATTGAGAACCATACCAGGCCAAACACATAGAAAACCAAAACAAGAACAACACATAGAATGCTCACCCCAACTCACGCCCTGACCAACCTAAACAAGAAACATAACAAAGGAACTAAGGTCAGGACGTGACAGTACCCCCCCCTCCCCCAAAGGTGCGGACTCCGGCCACAAAACCTAAACCCATAGGGGAGGGTCTGGGTGGGCATCTGTCCACGGAGGCGGCTCTGGCACGGGACGTGGACCCCACTCCGCCATAGTCTTGGCCCCCTTACGTGGTGCCTTTGGAGCGGCGACCCTCGCCGCCGACTTCGGACTGGGGACCTTTGCAGCGGGCCCAGAATCGACGGGAGACTCCGGCAGCGCTGGACAGGCTGGAGACTCCGGCAGCGCCGGAGTGAAGGGCCGCTCCGACAGCTCAAGACAGACGGGCGGCTCTGGCAGCTCAAGACAGATGGGCTGCTCCGGCAGCTCAAGACAGACGGGCGGCCCCGGCAGCTCAAGACAGGAGGGCGGCTCCGGCAGCTCCAGACAGGAGGGAGACTCCGGCAGCTCCAGACAGGAGGGAGAATCCGGCAGCTCCAGACAGGAGGGAGACTCCAGCATCTCCAGACAGGAGGGAGACTCCGGCAGCTCCAGACAGGAGGGAGACTCCGGCAGCTCCAGACAGGAGGGAGACTCCGGCAGCTCCAGACAGGAGGGAGACTCCAGCATCTCCAGACAGGTGGGAGACTCTTGCAGCTCCAGGCTGGTGGGAGACTCTTGCAGCTCCGGGCTGGAGGGAGACTCTGGCAGCTCCGGGCTGGAGGGAGACTCTGAGGGAGACTCTGGCAGCTCCGGGCTGGAGGGAGACTCTGGCAGCTCCAGGCTGGTGGGAGACTCTTGCAGCTCCGGGCTGGAGGGAGACTCTGGCAGCTTCGGGATGGAGGGAGACTCTGGAAGCGCTGGACAGGCGGGAGAACCTGGAGGGAGGAGACGGAGAGACAGCCTGGTGCGTGGGGCTGCCACAGGAGGCCTGGTACATGGAGGAGGCACCGGATACACAGGGCCGTGGAGGCGCACTGGAGGTCTCGACCTAATGGCCTGCACAACCCATCCTGGCTGGATGGTGACTCTAGCCCGGCACGTGCGGGGCGCAGGCACAGGACACACTGGGCTGTGCAGACACACAGGAGACACAGTGCGCAGCGCCGGCACAGGATATCCTGGCCCGAGGAGACGCACTGGCTATCTGGAGAGCAGGGCTGGCACCATCCGCCCTGGCTGGATCCTCACCCTAGCCCGGCAGATGCGGGGAGCTGGGATGTAGCACACCGGGCTAAGCACACGTACTGGGGACGGTGAATGACCAGTACGACGTTCTCCATGGTAAGCACGTCTTGGAGAGCTGTAGTGCCGAGCTGGCACAGGACTTGCAGGGCTAGGGAGGCGCACAGGAGGCCTGATGTGTGGGGCTGGCACAGTCTTCACCAGACGGCTTGCACGCACCTCAGGACGAGTATGGAGAGCTGATTCAGGTGACATCAAATTCAGGACATGCTCCGTCGGGTGGATGTCGTGCCTCATGCACCAACACAGCAACTCCCTCATTACTCTCTCCTCCAACCTCCCCATTAACTCCTTCACTGTCTCTGCTTCCCTTCTGTCGCTCACCTCCAATTTCGCCCTGGTTCCATCCTTGGCTCCTTACGATAAGCACGGGGAGTTGGCTCAGATCTGACTCCGGACTCTGCCACACTCCCCATGTGCTTCCCCCAATAAATTTGTGGGGCTGCCTCTCAGGCTTCCTTGCCAGCCGTGCCAACTCCTCGTAGTGTTTCCTCTCAGCCTTAGCTGCCTCCAGTTCCTCCTGTGGTCGGAGATACTCCCCAGCCTGTGCCCAGGGTCCCTTGCCTTCCAGTATCTCCTCCCATGTCCATTTCTCCAGATATCTCTGCTGCTCCTTACCACGCTGCTTGGTCCTTCGGTGGTGGGTAGTTCTGTAACGGCTGTCCTCTTCGTCTTCATCTGACGGGGAGTATGAGAGATCGGACCAATACGCAGCGTGGTAAGTGTTCATGATATTTAATAGAACGGAACACTTAATGACAAAAAACAACAAGAGAACGAGAAAATGAAACCGAAACAGTTCTGTCTGATGCAGACACACTAAACAGAAAACAACTACCCACAAATCAAGTGGGAAAAACAGGCTACCTAAGTATGGTTCTCAATCAGAGACAACGATTGACAGCTGCCTCTGATTGAGAACCATACCAGGCCAAACACATAGAAAACCAAAACTAGAACAACACATAGAATTCCCACCCCAACTCACGCCCTGACCAACCTAAACAAGAAACATAACAAAGGAACTAAGGTCAGGACGTGACATGTTGAGATTAAATATCTATTTTACAAGAGAGCCCTGTATACATTACGATAAAAACAGAATAATAAAACATACACATGTGTATAAAACAATATAATTCAGCACACAATAACAAAAATAAACATATTTAATAAAAGCAATCACATTCAACTACATAGAGTTCCTCAATCAATCATTTAAACAGCCTGAGTGGCACCAGCACATGTAACTGCAGTAAACTCTGCAGACTGTTCCACAAATTAGGGGCAAAAAAAAACTAAATGCAGATTTTCCCAAATCTGTGGAGACTGAAGGGATCTCTAATGTTATCCATTCCTGGGAACTGGTTTGGTGACTTAACTTAATTAATGATGTTTCATATGCAGGCAGTTTCTGTAAGATAGCTTTGTAAGTTTGCCCCCGGTGATGCGTTGTGCAGACCTCACTACCCTCTGGAGAGCCTTACGGTTGAGGGCGGAGCAGTTGCCGTACCCAGGCGGTGATACAGCCCGACAGGATGCTCTCGATTGTGCATCTGTAGAAGTTTGTGAGTGCTTTTGGTGACAAGCCGAATTTCTTCAGCCTCCTGAGGTTGAAGAGGTGCTGCTGCGCCTTCTTCACGATGCTGTCTGTGTGAGTGGACCAATTCAGTTTGTCTGTGATATGTATGCCGAGGAACTTAAAACTTGCTACCCTCTCCACTACTGTTCCATCGATGTGGATAGGGGGGTGTTCCCTCTGCTGTTTCCTGAAGTCCACAATCATCTCCTTAGTTTTGTTGACGTTGAGTGTGAGGTTATTTTCCTGACACCACACTCTGAGGGCCCTCACCTCCTCCCTGTAGGCCGTCTCGTCGTTGTTGGTAATCAAGCCTACCACTGTTGTGTCGTCCGCAAACTTGATGATTGAGTTGGAGGCGTGCGTGGCCACGCAGTCGTGGGTGAACAGGGAGTACAGGAGAGGGCTCAGAACGCACCCTTGTGGGGCCCCAGTGTTGAGGATCAGCGGGGAGGAGATGTTGTTGCCTATTCATGCCTATTCATGCCTATTCATTCAGACGATCGATGTTTAAATGATGTTTAAATGGCGAATCTACAATTGAAAAAATAACAAAGTGGAAAACCCCGCCTCTGTTTTGGTAAAACCCTGTGAGGGATAGGCCTGGAGAAATGTAACCACTCTCAGATTAATATACATGTTTTGACTATACAGTGCTTGTTTACATTTGCAATGTTTGCAAACATTGGAGAAAACTATCTTATATTTGGGATTTTCATGGGGTGTGAAAGTTTAATTGTGCTCGTAAGGCATTTATAAGTTATATTATTCAAGAATTAATGGGTATATATCATGAATTTAAAAGTTCAAAAATGGATGTGGGCAAGTATTGCATTTTATCAATGATAATACATGACCCCATGTCGCAAGGATCTCTTCAAAATTCTTCTTAAAATAAAATTGTTTTTGACCGTATGGAGAGCAATACCACTGAGATTAGAAGGTAGGAACTCCCTCAAATGTTTATTTCAAAGGCTGGGATCCACACTATGCAGCTGTTGCATGAGCACATTTTTAACTCACTGTCCACTGTTGGCAAAAACAAGGTTAGGGAGTAACGAATTACATGAAGGCTAATCCTTTACATGACTTTGTGGCTGTACCAGCTACTAACCTCTGCCTCTTAAAGGTAAAGTAATCAGATTATGTTACTGAGTTTGGGTAATCCAGAAGTTCACCTTACTGATTACAATTTTGGACAGGTAACTAGTAACTAGTTACATTTAGAAAGTAACCTACCCAACCCTGCGCAAAAACAATGATTGATTGGCACCTTATAATTCTTAAATTCAACCATTATTGGGTTAAAATACACATATACATTTGTGAACAGCCATCCACAACAACCACAATCGTGCGGCGCAAAGAGCTAAATGAGAGCAGCAGTGACTCACATTAATGCACTGTATGTAGATATTGATAACAAGTGATATCCTTACTACCCGTAGGCTACACCACTGCTGTCGTCCTTACCTCCAAGCGTTTACTCAAGTTGGATAATTTTTAGATGCTGACAGAAGTTTCACTATTGGAAGACATAGCTTGGACTGTAGCCTACAAAAGCCCTTTCCTGTTCTTTTCCAGCTGTCCAGCAAACACATTTGGTGTCTTCGTAGTGGGCACTACTTACTCAGGCAGAACAAATTAAAATTTGCACCTTTTTTCAATGCTGATTTGAATGTTATCGACAAAACAGAAGGGTGTTTTGAGACCCACATTTTTAGCAAATAAAGTTTTATAAAGGAAAACAATATACACTACCGTTCAAAAGTTTGGGGTCACTTAGAAATGCCCTTATTTTTTAAAGAAAAAATGATAAGAAATACAGTGTAGACATTGTTAATGTTGTAAATGACTATTGTAGCTGGAAACGGCAGATTTTTAATGGAATATCTACATAGGTGTAACGGTTTTCTAGGTGTGGTGAAGGAGAGTCGGACCAAAACGCAGCGTGTAGATTGCGATCCATGTTTAATCAAACAAACGTAACACGAATCAATACAAAACACTACAAAACAATAAACGTAACGAAAACCGAAACAGCCTATACTTGTGTCAACTAACACAGCGACAGGAACAAAGACACTAAGGACCGGAACAATCACCCACAAAATACACAGTGAAACCCAGGCTACCTAAATATGGTTCCCAATCAGAGACAACGAGAATCACCTGACTCTGATTGAGAACCGCCTCAGGCAGCCAAGCCTACTCTAGACACCCCTACTCAGCCGCAATCCCAATACCTACTAAACCCCAATACAAAAACACACCACAACACAATAAACCCATGTCACACCCTGGCCTGAACAAATAATTAAAGAAAACACAAAATACTAAGACCAAGGCGTGACAATAGGTGTACAGAGGCCCATTATCAGCAACGATCACTCCTGTGTTCCAATGGCACGTTGTGTTAGCTAATCTAAGTTTATAATTTTAAAAAGCTAATTGATCATTAGAAAACCCTTTTGCAATTATGTTAGCACAGCTGAAAACTGTTTTTCTGATTAAAGAAGCAATAAAACTGGCCTTTAGACTAGTTGAGTATCTGGAGCATCAGCATTTGTGGGTTTGATTACAGGCTCAAAATTGCCAGAAACAAAGACCTTTCTTCTGAAACTCATCAGTCTATTCTTGTTCTGAGAAATGAAGGCTATTCCATGCAAGAAATGGCCAAGAAACAGAAAATATCGTACAACGCGGTGACCTACTCCCTTCACAGAACAGCGCAAACTGGCCCTAACCAGAACAGAAAGAGCAGTGGGAGGCCCCGGTGCACAACGGAGCAAGAGAACAGTACATTAGAGTGTCTAGTTTGAGAAAAACAGACGCCTCACAAGTCCTCAACTGGCTGCTTCATTAAATAGTACCCGCAAAACACCAGTCTCAACATCAACAGTGAAGAGGCGACTCCGGGATGCTGGCCCTATAATAGAATTGTGTTATTTGACGTGTCAAATTAAAAGCTTATTTAACGTGTCAAATAGTGTTATATGACTTGTATCTTTTTTGACACGTAAAGACCCAAACGACATTCAATGTGCCTCTAATAATTTAGTCTATTTTCACCTCTTAATTTTGCCTACTGTTATAACTTGGTGGTGCACATGTAGCCTATAAACTGTTTTAGAGAAATGTAATCATTGATTATTGTAAGATCTTTCATTGTCTGTTTATATGCCCCCTATATTTATCCTGCGGTTCTGACTTGTTGTACATCTGAATTCTGTCGCTGTACATTTGAAAAGTGCTGAACAAATAGTTATTTTGACTATGTCCGTCGTTGCTCACTCGTTAATGTTTTACGGATTACGGATTGCCTCTTATCTGCTTGTCGCCCCCTTATGCCATACTTTGTACATCTCAATTGTCAGTAGAAACCACATTTGTTTAAGAAAGTCAGCCATAGCAGCTATGTTTTTTTAAAGCAGTAAATGAGGCTGAATGAACTGTTTCGCTGCCAGACAAGGCTCTGCTGATAGCCAGGTGGTGTAGCAGTGGTAAGGTGTTGGGACTGCTGTTGGGACTCTGCTGTAGGGACGGCTTTATGTAGGCCCTAACAGTTTGTGGGCACCATTTGTCACCGTTTTAGTGCAATTCATGTATTTTTTAGTGTTGTGTAGTGGCTTTGCTGGCATGCATCCCAATTTATTTATTTTTTGACCCACACAGATTTACATGCTAAAATCGCCACTGCCTAGAAATGTACATCTAGTTTTTTCAGATTAACACATTTTTGCTGGTAATGTAAAGGATTACATGTACCTTTTTTTGTAATCCTTGTAATCCGTTAATCCCCGACCCTGGCAATCACCATATACCATATTTCCAGTGTCATATTTGCAACTTCAGCTTCATGGGAGAGACAGACTTCAAAGAGAGGTGTATCGTGAAATGAGTGAGCAGGAATAAAAAAAAAATTCTGATAGACTGCCCACAAAATGAGGTGGAAACTGAGCTGCACTTCCTAACCTCCTGCCAAATGTATGACCATATTAGAGACACATATTTTTCTCAGATTACACAGACCCACAAAGAATTGGAAAAGAAATCCAATGTTGATAAACTCTCATATCTATTAGGTGAAATACCACAGTGACTACACCATTATTAGGTATCATACGTCTTGGAGGTGGTCAGAAATATGTATAGTATACTGTGCATTCGGAAGGTATTCAGATCTGTCACGCCCTGACCATAGAGAGCCTTTTATTCTCTATGTTGGTTTGGTCTGGGTGTGACTAGGGTGGGTACTCTAGTTTTTGTATTTCTATGTTGGCCTGGTATGGTTCCCAATCAGAGGCAACTGTCTATCGTTGTCTCTGATTGGGGATCATATTTAAGCAGCCTTTTCCCACTGGGTTTTTGTGGGATCTTGTTTGTGTGTAGTGGCCTGTGAGCACTCCATGACTTCACATTTAGTTTAGCTCTTTATTGTTTTGTTTTTTGTGAGTTTCATTTCAATTAAACATGTGGAACTCCATGTACTCTGTACCTTGGTCCGAGTATGATTACAACGGCGATCGAGACAAGACCCTTTGACTTTTTCCACATTTTGTTACATTACAGCCTTGTTCTAAAATGTATTACATTTTTTCCCCCTCATCAATCTACAAACAATGCCCGATAATGACTAAGTGAAAACAGGTTTTTAGAAATTTTACCAAATGTATTAAAAATGAAAAATATAAATACATTATTTTCATAAGTTTCAGACCCTTTATATTGAGATTCAAAATTGAGTTCAGGTGCATCCTGTTTCCATTGATCATCCTTGAGATGTTTTTACAACTTGACTGGGGTCCACCTATGGTAAATTCAATTGATTGGAAATTCACACACCTGTCTATATAACGTCCCACAGTTGACAGTGCATGTCAGTGCAAAAAAACAAGCCATGAGGTCGAAGGAATTGTCCATAGAGCTCCGAGACAGAATTGTCTCGAGGCACATATCTGGGGAAGGGTACCAAAAACTGTCTGCAGCACTGAAGGTCCCCAAGAACATATTGGCCTCCATCATTCTTAAATGGACAAAGTCTGGAACCACCAAGATTCTTCGTAGAGCTGGCCGCCCGTGTGGCATCGGGACAAGTCTCGGTATGTCCTTGAGTGGCCCAGCCGGAGCCCAGCCTTGAACCCGATCGAACATCTCTGGAGAGACCTGAAAATAGCTGTGCAGCAACGATCCCCATCCAACCTGACAGAGCTTGAGAGGATTTGCAGAGAAGAATGGGAGAAACTCCCCAAATACAGGTATGCCAAGCTTGTAGCATCATACCCAAGAAGACAAGAGGATGTAATCGCTGCCAAAGGTGCTTCAACAAAGTATTGAGTAAAGGATCGGAATACTTATGTAAATGTGATATTTGCAAAAAATTCTAAAAAAGGTTTTTTGCTTTGTCATTATGGGGCATTGTGTGTGGATTGATGAGGGGGGAAACAATTTAATCAATTTAAGAATGAGGCTGTAACGTAACAAAATGTGAAAAAAGTCAAAGGTCTGAACACTCTCCGGATGCACTGTATTTCCCATGGCTCTGCGCACACACACACACACACACACACACACACACACACACACACACACACACACACAAACATTAGCATACACTCAAACTTGCAATATGCTACTCATAAGAAACTGGCAGAGATGATTAGGCTAACAAGCATAGGTGATAGATAATTTCACTATAATGCACAAGCCATTGTCTATTTGCTTATGTAGGTGTAAATGCACAAGTCCTTTCTCTCTGCTGAATTTCAAGGTCAACGAACAGAGAAACTAATTATCAATTAATTGGACAGAGATGCAACTGATGGAGGCATCATGCCCATTCTTGGTGATAGTCCCAGATGTCATTAGGCTTTTTTCATTTTTTTTCATCTCTCTGATAAAGTCAGTTAAGGCTGAACTCAAATGAACCCACACAGTTCAGTTGGCTTAGTTCAGTAGGTGCAGCATGGTGTCAACAACTAGACACTAGGGTTGAATGGTGGGAACCCGGTTACTGAGATTTACTAAAAATCTTTGCTCCTAAAATCATAACTGCTAGAAATTGATAATAAAAATTGATAAGAAATTTATAATAAATTATTCATATGAACAGCATGGCGTGAAATTGAACTTTTTTCTTGTAACAGGTTTGTTGCATTTGCTGCAGGCTATGCTACAGTAATATAAAGACCGAATGCGAGGGTAATTTACTCATCTCCATCTGGCTTTCGGCAGTCACCTTACTTTTTAATTGTAAAGATTATAATTTTTTTATTGCATCTGCAGAGTTTTCAAACAGCCTATCACTCGAATATAATTTATTTTAATCAGTGCAAACTCGAGCACTCTTTCTCTCCATCAACTCCCTTCATATTTCACCCAAAATAGATCATCCTGTTCTAGATTGATACATAGCCCTATAAATAGATGTCCCAGACTACCTCTTTCAAGTAATAAATTCAATACAGTATTAGCCATATATTTGCCTAATTAATGATGGGTCATGCATAATACGTTTCTAACTTATAGCCTCTGCCTCTTGCACAATACGCACGCACTTGTGCTCCGCTGGCCTCCTTAAAAATCGTGTCTCATGCAGGAAAAGCTAGACTAGAATAGCTTGCTGGACATCATTTTTTTGCATTTCTTATACAAATAGACTATTCGAAGAGGGATGCAAGCTATTCTTTTGTGAATGTTAAAAATACAGTAGTCAATAGAACTCACAGGTAGTTTGAAACAGTGGAAGCTCCTCAGAGGTGGAAAGGGAGGACCTTATTTGGGTGTATTTTTTGTTCTTTCGCTTTCAGTTACCTAGATGAATGCACCTAGCTAGTTTAGCCTACTCAAACACCAGGCTCAAACAACTACTGTACACTGTACTGCATGATTGCAGCGTGTTTACTAACAAGTTAGTTCTAGTAGCTAAAAGAAAAGGTCAGAGGAGGAGAGCGCGTAGATAGTTGAAAGAAGGAATTATACAGTACAGGTCAAAAGTTTGGACACACCTACTCAATCAAGAGTTTTTGTTAATTTTGACATTATAGAATAATAGTGAAGACATCAAAACTATGAAATAACACATATGGAATTATGTACTAAACAAAAAAAGTCAAATATTTTATATTTGAGATTCTTCAAAGTAGCCACCCTTTGCCTTGATGACAGATTTGCACACTCTTGGCATTCTCTCAACTAGCTACACCTGGAATGCTTTTTCAACAGTCTTGAATGAGTTCCCACATATGATGAGCACTTGTTGACTGCTTTTCCTTCACTCTGTGGTCCAACTCTTCCCAAATCATCTCAATTGGGTTGAGGTTGGGTGATTGTGGAGGCCAGGTCATCTGGTGCAGCACTCCATCACGCTCAATGGTCAAATAGCCCTTACACAGCCTGGAGGTGTATTTTGTATCATTGTCCTGTTGAAAAGCAAATGATAATCCCACTAAGCGCAAACCAGATGGGATGGCTTATTACTGCAGAATGCTGTGGTAGCCATGCTGGTAAAGTGTGCTTTGAATTCTAAATAAATCACAGACAGTGTCACCAGCAAACTACCCCCACACCATCACACCTCCTCCTCCATGCTTCACAGTGGGAACCACACATGCGGAGATCATCCGTTCACCTACTCTGCGTCTCACAAAGACATTTGGACTGAAATTTGGACTCATCAGACCAGAGGACAGATTTTTAACAGTCAAATATCCATTGCTCGTGTACTCTTGATCCAAGCAAGTGTCTTCTTATTATTGGTGTCCTTTAGTAGTGATTTCTTTGCAGCAATTGAAGAAACTTTCACAGTTCTAGAGATTTTCCGCATTGACTGACCTTCATGTCTTAAAGAAATGATGGACTGTCATTTCTCTTTGCTTATTTGAGCTGTTCTTGCCATAATATGGACTTGGTCTTTTACTAAATAGAGATATCCTCTGTATACCACCCCTACCTTGTCACAACACAACTGATTGGCTCAAACGCATTAAGAAGGAAAGCAATTCCAGAAATATACGTTTAAGAAGGGCACACATGTTAATTGAAGCTGGTTGGGAGAATACCAAGTGTGCAACACTGTCATCAAGGCAAAGCATGGCTAATTTGAAGAATCTCAAATATAAATGTATTTTGATTTGTTTAACAGTTCTTTGGTTACTACATGATTCCATATGTGTTATTTCATAGTGTTGATTTCTTCACTATTATTCTGCAATGTAGAAAATTGTTAAAATAAAGAAAAACCCTGGAACCAGTACTTGCGTCCAAACTTTTGACTGGTACTGTATATACAAAGAGCAAAGTGATCATGCTGTTTTTATATAGAAAGTGAACTGTCTTTGTGTGTGATCAGGGGTCTGTTCATTCTGCTGATTCTGTTGAAAAACGTTTCTTAAATGGAACAAAACAGGGATAAACTTACCTAAATTTGTCCAATGGAAAATCTCTTTTGCAACTGTTGAACTAATGATTACCACCCTAGATCAGCTAGACGCAGGCAAGAGTATGCAAGGCGGTACTAAATGTGTCACTGTCTGTCACCTTGATTACTCAATTCTCTCAAACTGTGTACCTACATTGTATGATGGGTACATAGAACATTTGAGTATCATGTAGTAGCCTACACCTATCGATATCGATGTTACATTGAGCTGGGTGAAAGGAATATGAATGACAGTCATCCAATATGCTGTAATAGAAATAAGGCCATGCTTATTCAAAAAAAAAAAATCCTCCCTAATCGGCCCCAACCTCCACCGGTTAGAAAGAAGAGCAAATGGACTATGGCAGTAGGCTATAGCAGTTAGACACATTCAATCTTTGTGAAGAGAAATGAAAGCCTTCTGCATCTAATTATAGTCCTATACTTTTCAAGGATGTCATTAGAATGACGACGATATGGACAACGAATCGCATTTCATTTAACTGTTGAAAGCGAGGAAGGAATGAAGCAATGATAGAGAAAGAGGAGGTAGGCTAATAACATTAGGGGAAATATTATGAAACTATATATTCGACAGCCTATTAATTATACAAATAGGCCCTATTTTATTTCAACATTTAAATCCAATTTGCTAGCCTATACTTGTAACTTTGTAGTCAACATTTGCTGCACCAGAATCGGTTTGTTCTCTCCCTGCGTTATCATGGTTTGAACGATGTGCGTAATTCCAGTCCATACAATACAATATGGTACATTGATACAGTTCACGCTCAAAAATATTAGCCTACTGTAGCTAGTTTAATTTGTTTACCCAAGAGAGCATATAGCTAGCAACATCTATGGGCTTGTATGTTTTTCTGTCGTGTGTAAATGTGCAGTATAGCCTATATCATAAATGTATTGGAGAATGGCACAATCATTTGGGATTTTGGGGTTTGGGCTCATTAAAAGTCTTTAATGTAGGGCTCATACAATAGATTTAATGTATTACTCTTCAGGTTCAGGTTGCATCAGGCTTGAATTTTTTTTAAATCAAACGTCTAATCAAATCCAGACATAGGCCTATTTATATGCTTTATAATGTTTTTGAATGGCACTTCCTGTTCTGGCGGGAAATACCTGGTAACCCGGGAGAAAAGTAATTTATTCTCGAGGTGGAATATTTGTAAATAAACGGAAAATATTCAACCACACCACCTATATAGCCCTAAGCATGCTATAACGTAGGCGTAGGCCTAAATGTACATTGTCTTGTATATATCAATTTCACATCCTATTGGATGTTAATGGGATAACATGTGACAACATGTAAAAGAAACATGTAATAACATGAAACTACACGTGACAACTTCTAATTCATTTTCACCTGTGAAGGTTTTTCACATGTGAAAATACATTTCCACATGTGAGAGTTAGATTTTCACATGTGAAAGTTTATAATGTTGGTGTGGCATACTATTCTATTTTTATGTTACTCCTAAATCCCCATGATGAATAGAATACTTTTAGTGTAACAAATGTGAGATTTACTTTGAAGTCCAAAGCCAGGTGAAATGTGTTATTGACACAGATATGGTAGCAAGAATATCGGCATGCCGTGAACCAGTAGGTTGTGAGTTCATAACCCAGGTGAGGACATGTTGAATAATAATTACTGTAAAAATCAACATAATGTAATCATGTATGTCAAAGTGTGTCAAATATATAAGTTGAAAGCACTGCGACTGCAAGACGTTCCAGGAACATCCTAACAACTCCTTTTTCTTTGCAGGGCATCATCTGGGAAACTTCATGTGAAATATAATCACATGTGAAGTGTTCCAAAACCACATGGTTTCACATGATTTCACATGTGGAAATTTATTTTACATGTGCAAAACATGGAAAATCCACATATGAAGTGTTATAAATCCACATGGCTTCCCAGGATTTCGCATGTGAAAGGTTATGTGATCATGTGAAAATGTATGTGAAACTTCATGTGAAATATCATCACATGTCATGTGTTCCAAAACCACATGGTTGAACATGATTTCACATGTGAAAGGTTATGTGATCACATGTGAACATCCACATGTAAAACTTCTTGTGAAATATCATCACATGTCATGTGTTCCAAAACCACATGGTTGAACATGATTTCACATGTGAAAAACGTAGACATTTCACATGTGAAATTATGTGATTTTACCCATGTGTAATCATGTGGACTAAGGCCTACCTTGTCTTCAAGTAGATGATTCTCTGCTTGGAAACTAATCACGGGTCTATATACAGTTGAAGTCGGAAGTTTACATACACTTAGGTTGGAGTCATTAAACTTGTTTTTCAACCACTCCACAAATTTCTTGTTAACAAACTATCATTTTGGCAAGTCGGTTAGTACATCTTCTTTGTGCATGACTCAAGTAATTGTTTACCAACAGATCACTTATAATTCACTGTATCACAATTCCAGTGGGTCAGAAGTTTACATACACTAAGTTGACTGTGCCTTTAAACAGTTTGGAAAATTCCAGAAATTTATGTCATGGCTTTAGAAGCTTCTGATAGGTTAATTGACATCATTTGAGTCAATTGGAGGTGTACCTGTGGATGTATTTCAAGGCCTACCTTCAAACTCAGTGCCTCTTTGCTTGACATCATGGGAAAATCAAAAGAAATCAGCCAAGACCTCAGAAAAACAATTGTAGACCTCCACAAGTTTGGTTCATCCTTGGGATCAATTTCCAAACGCCTGAAGGTACCACGTTTATCTGTACAAACAATAGTACGCAAGTATAAACACCAAGGGACCATGCAGCCATCATACTGCTAAGAAAGGAGACACGTTCCGTCTCCTAGAGATTAACGTACTTTGGTGTGAAAAGTGCAAATCAATCCCAGAACAACAGCAAAGGACCTTGTGAAGATGCTGGAGGAAACAGGTACAAAGGTATCTATATCTACAGTAAAACAAGTCCTATATCGACATAACCTGAAAGGCCACTTAGCAAGGAAGAAGCCACTGCCATAAAAAAAAAGAAGAAAAAAAAAAGAAGCCAACTGCCATAAAAAAAAGACAGACTATGGATTGCAACAGCACATTGGGACAAAGATCGTACTTTTTGGAGAAATGTCCTCTGGTCTGATGAAACAAAAATAGAACTGTTTGGCCATAATAACCAAAAAGGGGGGGCTTGCAAGCTGAAGAACACCATCCCAACCGTGAAGCACGGGGTGGCAGCATCATGTTGTGGGGGTACTTTGCTGCAGGAGGGACTGATGCACTTCACAAAATAGATGGCATCATGAGGACGGAAATGTATGTAGATATATTGAAGCAACATCTCAAGACATCAGTCAGGAAGTTAAAGCTTGGTCGCAAATGGATCTTCCAAATGGACAATGACCCCAAGCATACTTCCAAAGTTGTGGCAAAATGGCTTAAGGACAACAAAGTCAAGGTATTGGAGTGGCCATCACAAAGCCCTGACCTCAATCATATAGAAAATGTATGGGCAGAACTGAAAAAGCGAGTGCGAGCAAGAAGGCCTACAAACCTGACTCAGTTGCACCAGCTCTGTCAGGAGGAATGGGCCAAACTTCACCCAACTTATTGTGGGAAGCTTGTGGAAGGCTCCCCAAAACGTTTGACCCAAGTTAAACTTTTTTTAAGGCAATGCTACCAAATACTAATGGAGTGTATGTAAACTTCTGACCCGCTAGGAATGTGATGAAAGAAATAAAAGCTGAAATAAATCATTCTCTCTACCATTATTCTGACATTTCACATTCTTAAAATAAAGTGGTGATCCTAACTGACCTAAAACAGGGACTTTTTACTCGGATTAAATTTAAAGAATTCTGAAAAACTGAGTTTAAATGTATTTGGCTAAGGTGTATGCAAACTCTCGACTTCAACTGTATAATTTAATCCATTTTGAATTCAGCCTATAACAAAACCAAATGTGGAATAGGTCAAGGCGTATGGACACTTTTTGAATGTGTTTTCTCGCCCGTATTAGCAGCAAAGATATCTGATATTTAACTTGGCGCTGCTTCGAAAACATATTCAATACAGCATCCATCAAGTCCTATCAAAACTGGAACGTGCCTTTCTTTTAACATAGCTAGATCGCTACTGCTATCTGGTGGCTGTGGGCACCTACTGCTCTCATATGCAAAGATAGGCCATATCCGTGCGCTCCAATGAGGTAAGGTGGTTTTCCAGCTACGAGTTTGCTGAAATATTTGGCCTTATATCATGGGAAGACGTTGGTCACAAATTCTAACGCCATATCAATGACCCAAAACCATTACATAGGCTTATTATGATTGGTTGGAAGTCTGGACCCTGTATCATGATGATGAATTTAAAATAAAATCTCCAGCACTCATGGTCGGTGGTTGATGTATCGGTTTCATCAGTTGCTGTGAAGTAGGCTATGCAACAGATGATAATATGAGCATTATCACCCATCGCGCGAAGCCTCCAGTAAAAGCTGGTCCGCCCTTCAGAGCTTCAGCCACAGAACATATTTTTGCACTCGAACAAAACGCATGCGCATCGAGCAAAGCAATTTGTCCGTTGCAGACCAGCGCAGACGGATGTGATCGAGGCAAGAATCACCTGTATTCTGGCATTCATGGTGACAGTGAGTACAGTTACATTGGAATGTCCTCTTTGAAATATAATTGAATGCTAAACTGTGAATTAGATTCAACACCAACAATCCAGATGGCAAATGAGAATTCAGTCAGCATAATCTACAATAATGATCATTTTTACACATGATTGAGGACTAGATCATTATTGCCAGCATAGTTTCTTGACAATCTCGTTCTATCTTTGGGATGTAGCTATCCAATTGAATGGTTATGTATTTATTGCTGTAGTCATAACTTGCACCAGATGCCATGTTGTCCATTTTTTAAGAAAAACACCAATGCTTTAAGTATTGTATTATTTCGTTACATGTATTCTTAGTCTTTATTAGAACCTAATACATGCTTAAAATGCTGTCTACCCCCCAAGGATCCATCTGTGTTGCATCTGAGGATGCTAGGATGGAGGCAGTAACGCCTTGTCTGTATAACTAACACCACGCCTCCGTCTTTCTCGTCCAGTGCATTTTTCATCGCAGAGCGCGCTACAATAGTTTGATCCTGCAAATGATAGGCTATAATGCTTGGTAATAGGCGTTTAATAGCTTATATATATTTATGCATTACTGTCAGTGACCGTAATTTGCATAGCCAAATGGTACTACATTTCTCGCTATAATAAATGAAAGCTTGGACAGTGTAAAAGTTCGCGCAGGGATCATTCTGTTATGTTGAGGTGGTCAGAGTATTCCGAAAGACATGCGCACTCGAAATTATGTGACGACATGCCATGGTGATTCCCTCAGTAATATTTTTCCTCTGAGATGATTATACAGTACCATGGTTTCATGATGTTGTACCAGTCTTTAAAATGTCGTATTCATCCACATGAAGATATGGATTAGGGATGGATGACTGACACCTGCCTTCTATGTCATCATGTTCTGGACCGAATTGATTGCAGTGTGCTGCATTGTTTTGTCTGGGTGTGTGTTCTCCTGTATTGTGTGTCTGTCCTACATCTTCAGCATGATGTTGTGTCTTGGTCTGCAGCCCATGGGGTCCGAGCGGGTGGAGATGCGCAAGAGACAGATGCAGGTGCACCAGGAAGCTGCTGCCAGTGTTCTCCAAACCCAGCACGGGATGGGGAACACGTCCACCAACGCCTCCAATGCCTGTTGCTTCTGCTGGTGTTGTTGCTGCAGCTGCTCCTGGTAGGTACCACTATACCAAATATGTTTTATAACTAAACCAACATAGACCATAGCCTGTCGTTTCCAATGGGAACAGATTAGTCATAGTGGGAAGAACAAGCAGGGAGGTGGGGAGAGCCAAGCACGAGCTAGTGATATTTCCTATTGGCCCGTTCTGGCATATATCTGCATATTTCAGTTAGGGAACGTCTACTTTGTGAAATGTGTGTGTGCAGTAACTCAATTTGCCTTTGCACTCCTTTTAAACAACTAGCTTTTTAAAAACTTTGGCAAAGCCTAAAGTCAACCAAACTTTCTAGTTTCTAGTTTTGGAAACATAAAACTGTATTGAGATCAAAAGTTTCATCGATGAGAAAATGTGCAGAATGTAGGCCAAAATCCATATCCTTCCATCTTCTCCCACTGCCGGCTGCTGGATTTCGTGGCAACGCCAAGCTGATGCTTCATATTTATACATCCAGTGAAAGATCTGTCTCATTGTTCTATCTGTGACTATACTGTCCATAGTAAGGGGTTGCTTACCTAACAGCACCCTATTGCATATATAGTGCACTTATTTTGACCAGGATGCATAGGGCTCTTGACAAAAGTAGTGTACTACATAGGGAATAGGGTGCCATTTGGGACATAGGGGGACCTACTATAATGAGATTTCATACCATGCTCCTTCCAACACTCCAAACTCTTACGCTACATATGCTCTGCACAGGACACAAACAGCAGAGCATGAAAACTGAGTGTCAGCCGGTTACACACACAGTCTCATTGGGGGAAAAACACACAGGGACATTTATGTTATGGAGTTATTGACATCTACAGGGCAAAAAAGTATTTAGTCAGCCACCAATTGTGCAAGTTCTCCCACTTAAAAAAATGAGAGGCCGGTAATTTTCATCATGGGTACACTTCAACTATGACAGACAAAATGAGAAAAAAAATCCAGAAAATCACATTGTAGGATTTTTAATGAATTTATTTGCAAATTATGGTGGAAAATAAGTATTTGGTCAATAACAAAAGTTTATCTCAATACTTTATTATATACCCTTTGTTGGCAATGACAGAGGTCAAACGTTTTCTGTAAGTCTTCACAAGGTTTTCACACACTGTTGCTGGTATTTTGGCCCATTTCTCCATGCAGATCTCCTCTAGAGCGGTGATGTTTTGGGGCTGTTGCTGGGCAACACAGACTTTCAACTAGATCCAAAGATGTTCTATGGGGTTGAGATCTGGAGACTGGCTAGGCCAATCTAGGACCTTGAAATGCTTCTTACGAAGCCACTCCTTCGTTGCCCGGGCAGTGTGTTTGGGATCATTGTCATGCTGAAAGACCCAGCCACGTTTCATCTTCAATGCCCTTGCTGATGGAAGGAGGTTTTCACTCAAAATCTTACGATACATGGCCCCATTCATTCTTTCCTTTACACGGATCAGTCGTCCTGGTCCCTTTGCAGAAAAACAGCCCCAAAGCATGATGTTTCCACCCCCATGCTTCACAGTAGGTATGGTGTTCTTTGGATGCAACTCAGCATTCTTTGTCCTCCAAACACGACAAGTTGAGTTTTTACCAAAAAGTTATATTTTGGTTTCCTCTGACCATATGACATTCTCCCAATCTTCTTCTGGATCATCCAAATGCTCTCTAGCAAACTTCAGATGGGCCTGGACATGTACTGGCTTAAGCAGGGGGACACGTCTGGCAGTGCAGGATTTGAGTCCCTGGCGGCGTAGTGTGTTACTGATGGTAGGCTTTTTTACTTTGGTCCCAGCTCTCTGCAGGTCATTCACTAGGTCCCCCCGTGTGATTCTGGGATTTTTGCTCACCGTTCTTGTGATCATTTTGACCCCCCTTGGTGAGATCTTGCGTGGAGCCCCAGATTCAAAGGAGATTATCAGTGGTCTTGTATGTCTTCCATTTCCTAATAATTACTCCCACAGTTGATTTCTTCAAACCAAGCTGCTTACCTATTGCAGATTTAGTCTTCCCAACCTGGTGCAGGTCTACAAATTTGTTTCTGGTGTCCTTTGACAGCTCTTTGGTCTTGGCCATAGTGGAGTTTGGAGTGTGACTGTTTGAGGTTGTGGACAGGTGTCTTTTATACTGATAACAAGTTCAAACAGGTGCCATTAATACAGGTAACGAGTGGAGGACAGAGGGGCCTCTTAAATAAGAAGTTACAGGTCTGTGAGAGCCAGAAATCTTGCTTGTTTGTAGGTTACCAAATACTTATTTTCCACCATAATTTGCAAATAAATTCATTAAAAATCCTACAATGTGATTTTCTGGATTTTTCTTTCTCATTTTGTCTATCATAGTTGAAGTGTACCTATGATGAACATTACAGGCCTCTCTCATCTTTTTAAGTGGGAGAACTTGCACAATTGGTGGCTGACTAAATACTTTTTTTGCCCCACTGTACGTAAGCAAGTTATGCCTCTTCCTGTTGTGTGCAGAATAAGAGCATGCTAATTCAGTCCCCATTGAGTGGGAATAGTCTCTATCTCCACATCGACCTCAATTCAGTTATGCTAATTGTCGCAGCGCTACAGAGTGTGGCCGGGGAGCACAGATGTGGTGGATTCTCACAGGGCTTTAATTAGACTACAGGTGACTGCCACACCAGGTGTTGCAACACATCTCCAAAGACTGGATGACAGTAGTGTTTACAGAAGCCCCCTGCAGAGCTCACGAAGCAGGATGTGCACCTCCCACCACTTTTTTTCACCGCTTGAAACTAACAACATGCCTCTCTATCTGCTACCCACCATCCCAATTGACAAAAGCAGAAACACACATTGTACATTGATACATTTTCTATTTCTATTGTTTTTCACTGTTTTTCAGTCTGACTGTTAGGGCGGAGGATGAGAGGATTAAAAAAAACGCCTATGAGAGGAGAGCAGAGGAAATCGCAAACTGTGATGACAGGTAACTTCTGGAATACTCTGGTCGCCGTTAGCGATCAACATCAAAATCATATAACACTTCACTAGTTCAAGATTTCAGTCAATCAGATGACTATGGTTGTGTGAGCATATAGGTCTTAAGATTATGCATATCATTGATTAGAATATTGTGATGAATATTGTATAATAATGAGAATCAGCTCTTCACAAGTATATCCCCTATACAGCTAGCCACATAATGTAAGAAAAAAATTAGAGGGGATATAGTTTAGCCTGTTTAATGTCGACTTTAAATGCGGTCTCTAGACATGGAGATCCTATTTTTTATTTATTTTTTATTTCACCTTTATTTAACCAGGTAGGCTAGTTGAGAACAAGTTCTCATTTGCAACTGCGACCTGGCCAAGATAAAGCATAGCAGTGTGAACAGACAACACAGAGTTACACATGGAGTAAACAATTAACAAGTCAATAACACAGTAGAAAAAAAAAATGGGCAGTCTATATACAATGTGTGCAAAGGCATGAGGAGGTAGGCGAATAATACAATTTTGCAGATTAACACTGGGGTGATAAATGATCAGATGGTCATGTACAGGTAGAGATATTGGTGTGCAAAAGAGCAGAAAAGTAAATAAATAAATAAAAAAACAGTATAAAAACAGTATGGGAATGAGGTAGGTGAAAATGGGTGGGCTATTTACCAATAGACTATGTACAGCTGCAGCGATCGGTTAGCTGCTCGGATAGCTGATGTTTGAAGTTGGTGAGGGAGATAAAAGTCTCCAACTTCAGCGATTTTTGCAGTTCGTTCCAGTCACAGGCAGCAGAGTACTGGAACGAAAGGCGGCCAAATGAGGTGTTGGCTTTAGGGATGATCAGTGAGATACACCTGCTGGAGCGTGTGCTACGGATGGGTGTTGCCATCGTGACCAGTGAACTGAGATAAGGCGGAGCTTTACCTAGCATGGACTTATAGATGACCTGGAGCCAGTGGGTCTGGCGACGAATATGTAGCGAGGGCCAGCCGACTAGAGCATACAAGTCGCAGTGGTGGGTGGTATAAGGTGCTTTGGTGACAAAACGGATGGCACTATGATAGACTGCATCCAGTTTGCTGAGTAGAGTGTTGGAAGCCATTTTGTAGATGACATCGCCGAAATCGAGGATCGGTAGGATAGTCAGTTTTACTAGGGTAAGCTTGGCGGCGTGAGTGAAGGAGGCTTTGTTGCGGAATAGAAAGCCGACTCTTGATTTGATTTTCGATTGGAGATGTTTGATGTGAGTCTGGAAGGAGAGTTTGCAGTCTAGCCAGACACCTAGGTACTTATAGATGTCCACATATTCAAGGTCGGAACCATCCAGGGTGGTGATGCTAGTCGGGCATGCGGGTGCAGGCAGCGATCGGTTGAAAAGCATGCATTTGGTTTTACTCGCGTTTAAGAGCAGTTGGAGGCCACGGAAGGAGTGCTGTATGGCATTGAAGCTCGTTTGGAGGTTAGATAGCACAGTGTCCAATGACGGGCCGAAAGTATATAGAATGGTGTCGTCTGCGTAGAGGTGGATCAGGGAATCGCCCGCAGCAAGAGCAACATCATTGATATATACAGAGAAAAGAGTCGGCCCGAGAATTGAACCCTGTGGCACCCCCATAGAGACTGCCAGAGGACCGGACAGCATGCCCTCCGATTTAACACACTGAACTCTGTCTGCAAAGTAATTGGTGAACCAGGCAAGGCAGTCATCCGAGAAACCGAGGCTATTGAGTCTGCCGATAAGAATATGGTGATTGACAGAGTCGAAAGCCTTGGCGAGGTCGATGAAGACGGCTGCACAGTACTGTCTATTAAATGGCTTGTATGTAATTTAATGTTCCGAGTAATTATATGTTCGGAGTTCCTTATGTAATTGTATGGAGCTAGAGCTGAAACATTGACATTGAACAGTCTCAACGATATCTACTGTATGAAATAAAGCTCATGGTCCCTCTTTTGTAGCCCCAAGCCTATTCTGGAGGATGCGATGACATGGACCATGTCATTTGAGAGGCTGATGAAGAGCTCTGCAGGGCGGGGCTGCTTCCGCCAGTTCCTGAGGACAGAGTTCAGTGAAGAGAACATGATGTTCTGGTTGGCCTGCGAGGAGCTGAAGAAGGAGACCAACAAAACTGTGGTGGAGGATAAAGTACGACAGATCTACAAGGACTTCATCTCCATCCTCTCCCCTAAAGAGGTGAGCCTACACCACCCTAGGCATTTATATGACTGAGGTGGTTTACTCTAATTACGCTCTAAGTTCAAGCAATAAGCCTATCATTTTTTCTCTCTCTATAGAGTATTCTTATTCCCTTTAAATGGTTATTTCCTTCTCCAGGTGAGTTTGGACTCGCGTGTTCGAGACGTGATTAACAAGAACATGTTGGAGCCCACGTCGCACACGTTCGAAGACGCCCAGCAGCAGATATACACGCTAATGCAGAGAGACTCATACCCACGCTACATGAACTCCACAGCGTACGCAGACCTGCTGCAGGACCTGGCCGAACAGCCACCTGCCACAGAGCCATAGACTCTCACTCACCATCAATCACTCTGCACTGCTTTTAGAGGACACTTGTCTTATCCAAAGGGGGTTTTAGGTTTAGCTTTCAGTTACAGTTCAAATGTTGATTGATCAACAGGTTAAATAAGCTGTATTTGCCAAACAGTATTTATTAAGATGTAAACTACTGTTTATATTACCTTGAATATTGACTTTCCAAAATACTCAGAGCAAGCAAGAACATACGCTAGATTCAGTTCCCGATTGCATATATATATATATATTTATATTTTTATATATTCCCTAGCGCTTGGCATTGCACTTTTCTGAGGGGGAAGCATGTTGTATCAGTGAGCACTGTATTCGTGTGTAGGTCTATTGTCAGGCTTAAAGCATAAAATGAGGTTTGACTTATTGTTAAGAAGAAATGGGGAAGTGCCTTGGCATTAGATCATTCACCTTCAAGATCGTTTGAATAAAATATCACAGAAATGGTGCAACAGTTGATCACAATAATAGTAACTTTTTACATATAGTGTAAGTTGATACCTGGAAATAGATCTTGCCTGTGGATTTTAATATTGTGATGCTGATTCAGTCCAATTTTTTGTCTCACACAAAACATAAACAGGAATATAATATATGTATGAAATAAATAGAATGTGACCATTCATATATGGTATTTGTGTATTGAATTGACAGAACATTGCTTCCAATTCTTACAAATCTATGAAAGCACAATACTTTTATGCCATGTTCTTATTTTACTCTTGCATTATATCAGGCTTTTATACATTCATGAAGTTATTTGTTACAAATCAACATATTAAGAATCATATTTTCAAACCATACAATCTAAGATACTCCCAACACATGTATTCCCTGGGAAAGATGGCATCCCAATAGCAAACAGCTACAATACTGGCAACTGACAACATTAACGATTCAAATACTGAGGATTCTACCTGGCTCCAGCAGAAAATACAATAGTTTTAGTTATGATGTCCCTCACCCCAGCTTGTCTCTAGCCCTAGGGCCTGTCTCGGACTCTGTCTCTGACAGCCAGAGTTAGCAGGTTCTATTGAGTGAGGTCTGTGGTTCAGACAGTCTATGGAGCGTCACAGGTGTCACCTTCGATGAGCTCTGATGGTGGTGGGTGTGTGGGTCTAACTGTTAGATTGGAGGAAGCTGCTTCTCAATAAACTGCTTGATATCCATCATTTCCTGTGGGATGCAAGAAAGACAAGTATTACTGCACAAAATATAAAGTCATGTCATATCAATTCAATAGTGCATGTCCAAAGTCTTCAAAAAGTGCCAATCTTCATTCTAGTCTCTTCTCACAGCCACTGTGCAAACCATACTAACCTCAGGGCAGGCACTGTGTGGCATTCTGGGATAGGTCTTGAAGATGATGTTGGATGGATTGCAGAGGGTCTTTAGCTTCTCTACAGTGAGACATCCAAACATTACGGGCACCAGAGGGTCCGCCTCGCCATGGCACTGCAGGACATGCATCTCATTGTTGGCAGAGTTTCTCGATGCCTGAAAAAAGATTTCATTATGGTTATATTTCAAATCAGCTACAATTTGCAATGCCTCTTAAATTATTTGGTCTGTCTTGGACTTTGAACATTGTTGATTTGTGTGATTTGGTAAAGTAACAAGCTGATAGACTGTTTGCATTCCAAAACAATTGAATGGATCATATGCATAACCTAAGTGCACCACAGGACACTTCTAATTGTATTACCTGGGGGAAGGAGTTCCGTAGAGGGAGCCAGCAGCTGAGGGCAACCACTCCCCCCAGCTTCTGTTGGGTTGTGAGAGCAGTGTACAGAGACAACGCTCCACCCTATTTATGCCAAAGCACACAAAAACATGAATACTCACTGTCTTACCACTGAATTATGTAGATTTCAGCATTGTTTTACAGTTTTTTGTTGTCATACACTAGTCTACCTGAGAAAATCCACCAAGAACAATTCTGTGTGATGGTATTCCATTCTTCACTTCTTGATCTATCAGTGCTTTAACTGAGGAGATTGGAAGCAGTCAATCAAATCAAGCTCAAATAGAATCATGTCAAGCTCATACCGTTTTAAACTTCCATCATACTGTAATGTCCTAGTACTGCTACATTCAAACCTACTACTCTAACTTACTATTCTCTGAAGCCTGTTTAATACCAGCTTCGTCTTCCTCTGCATCTGTTTGCAATCCGATGATGTCAAACCTAAAACATAGAAGGGAGTGATTAACCCAAATAGTACTGTTCTTCGATATTGCCTACTTTATATCAAATGAAAGAGACTTCCCTTCTTACCAGGAGGGCATGGACATCCCCATGTTTAATGTAACAGGCTTGATTGGACTGAAAAATCAAAGTAACAAAAATATTTCAATGTCAGTAATAAATGTGTATACTAAACCCAATGTCATCAATAATCACTATCATCAACATTATCCAAATACAGGAGCTGTACTTGTCCACAGAGGTACTCACGCGTGAGGACAGATGTATTTCACATGTGGTGTCCGGATCCCAGCAAAGGCCTCTGCCCAGCCATGGCTATGAACAAAAGCAAATGACATTTTATGAGCTATAGACTATAGTGAAAGGGAATAATAACAACAGATAACCCTGAAGTCAATGGTGAGTGGAAGGAGTAAGATGAGGGATGAAACTAATAAGCTGCACATACCCAGTGTCACCTAGGCCATGAAGAAATATCACCTGTAATGCAAAATATATACATAAATGTACAATGTGGTTGACAACACTTCAATGTCTATGGTTGGTAAATCTAGGTCAGGGGTGGCCAACCCTCCACCTGGAGAGCTACTGTGCAGGATTTTGTTACAGCCCTACACTAAAACACTTGATTCTAGCTTCCCACTAGTGGTCCTTTACTGAGAATACAGACGTAAGTGAGACTATAGTTTTAATGTGAGGGCAAGTTATTGTCCGCAACAATAAACTATGCATTCAAAACTCGCTGTCAAAATCATCTTAACTCACCGCTGCAGTGGCTTTCCGAGCGGCAGGTAGAATAGCAGGCAAGGGCACTGACATACTATTACCGCACATACAACGTACAGGCAGCTGGTATTCTCCAAGAGAATTGACAATGTATCCTTGGATGGAACGAAAACGTTAAATTTGTATCGCCCTTGTTATTACATGCAATAGTTGCGAGAACAGTATGTTTTCGTACTCGCGGGCATCAGTTTGGCAAAGAGAAAGCGCAGTAAGAATTCATTAACTGGTAAACCCAGTGGATAGGACAATGTACTAATCCATTCAATTCGTAGAAAATACAGATGGTCTAAAAATCTGTGAAACAATGGCACTTCCGTTTCCGGCAAATGCCAGATTGTGTGTCACGTGAGCCATATCCATGGTAGCCGATTTTGTCCTTGGGTGACGTTGACATTTGGAGAGGACGATGTCTTTTACGAGAAAACCTGGTGGGAAGGCATTAGATATTTTGCAGAATTTGCCTCGTATTTCATTAGCAAACTTACGACCTGAACCGGGGACCAAGAAGGCTGTAAGTATGCGTTTACCATCAGTAAATCAGTTGCTGAATAGCTAGCAAGCTAACTAGCATGGCTAGTAGTAGCCATCAGCTAACGTTAGCTAGCTACTGTAACTCAGCCAGCCAAAGATGGCTTGCTTGTACAAATAGTAGCTATCTATAGCTAAATCTCTTGTTTACCCCTAGAATGTAAGCACAACATCTGATTTAAACACAATTGGTCAGTTATCATCACTGTCTGCTATATCAAAACACAAGCAAATAGCATAGTAGTTATAATTTCTAGTCAGACAGTTTTGGTCTCGTCTCAAACATACATTCGTTGCATGAATTCATTGTGCCAATGATAAACAATTAGCGATTCATTACTATGGATATATTATTGAACATTAATAGTGAAGAATATGTACAGCTGTTCTAACGCTGGTATTTTTCATCTTGTCTATTATTTTGCAGGAGAAGAAGCGAGGCAGAGGCCAACATGGAGGAAACAGAAGTGGCCGGGGTCACAAGGGGGAGAGGCAGCGAGGCAACCGACCTCGTCTGGGGTTCGAGGGGGGTCAGACTCCCTTCTATCTAGCCATCCCAAAATACGGCTACAATGAGGGACACAGGTAAATACATTGATGTCCATTGTTGAACACTCCATGTTCTATCATCAAATGATCATACTATACATAGTTGGTGGCCTAGAAGCAAAAAAGGCCTTGTAACTTTTCATACTGCATCTCTGTACATACATAGCTAGAGACAGGAGATTATACTCACAAATTTGTGCTCTTCTTCTCAGTCGGCGGGCTCAGTACCAGCCCCTGACCCTGAACAGGCTGCAGTATCTGATTGACCTGGGCCGGGTTGACCCCACTCAGCCCATTGACCTGACTCAGCTGGTTAATGGCAGGGGAGTGACCATCCAGCCACAGAAGAGGGACTATGGTGTTCAGCTTGTTGGCGAGGTAAGATTGTTGTCTTGGCTACGTTCACACGTAAACTGTCATAGCTAGCCGATGTCTCCGCTTGATTTGGGGGAGTTAATTGTTACAGAAGCATCAATTAAACATTGGAGATGAAGCACAATCTCACAAAGGCAGTTAAGTGCTTATGTGTATGTGTAAGAGATGTTAATCGTACTCCCCTTGCATTGTGTTTTGTCCAACTAAATCACCCCAGTCAGTGGTCCAAGTTGATCATGATTTATTAGCTGTTGTTAAATAGGAAACAGCATGTTTGTTGTGCAGGGCTTAATGATGTTGATGGCTGTCGGTGGCAAAATCCCTTGCATCACATTTTCATACTGGGGAGACCTGACGTTCGATCTCCCCCTATCTGCAAGCGGGGCCAATAACACACCCTGTCATCGGAATTGAACCAACCAATAAGAATGCTTGAACATTAAATACACCTTTCTTTAGAGGCAAGTGGAAACATAACCAACCCTGTTACATTCTCCCCCGCTGAATTACACTTGCATACTATAAAGAAACAAAACGAGGTATGCAATACCTTGCAATATATATGTCACTAAATATTCCAGTGCAAAGACTATTCTCTAAAGAGAATTAGGGGAATTTAAAGAGCCCTTAGGAAAGCATGCATGTTACATGTTCAGTACACTCAGTGACAATAAGAACCTTCATCGTGGACACCCTTCAAAACTGTCGCCCTCATGGAGGTGGGTTCTACATACTGGTACGTCTTCTTTTTTGACAGCAAACTTTTGGTAACGCGATATAGTACACCCATTTTCAGAGTGAGCTTCTCCCAGGTCTTCAGAATCTGCAGAGCCTCGAGTGGTTCATGGCCACGTTCCCTCCTAAAAGGTCTCCGGCCCCTGTCCACGTAGAAGACAACTCTAGCGAGTGCGTCATCCTGGCGCTGCTTTGATATCAGGTCGTCACGGGATAGCACTCTCACATCTGACATCTCAGATGGCACCAGTGACTGAGTGAGCTGAGGCAGTAGCAGCGCACCGTTCTGTAGACCAGCCTCCCCTTGCGACCTCAGGACTGCTGGCACCACTTCATTTGACAGAGAACCAGGAGAAGGATGGGAGGTAGTTTGGCAGTCCACGACAATTTCACAGGCATCTGCCTCAATTGACGACGAGCAGCTCTCGAGGTTGAATGGGTGGTTCGACCAGCGGAACACATCTTGCACCTTCTCAGCATGAACTCCTGCAGCTTCTACCAGCAGGGACTTGTATGGAACCCTTGTGATGTGGTGGAGAGCGCTCTGCTGCACAAATGGCTGTCTACTGAGTGCATCAGCAATGCCATTCTTGGGACCGGGGATGTACTTGATGTCAAACAAGAATGGAGTGAGTTTAGCAACCCATCTCTGTTCACAGGCTGGCCTAGCATGACCTGATCGAGGAGAGCTCGTTTCAACTGACTAAAGGCCTGTTTGCACTCACCAGTCCAATCTGCTGCTGTGAGTTTCCTATGGATTCCTCGTTTCCTCTTGCCTTTACCATGGCTTGGTGCCTTCGTCCCATTTGTCAGCCCAAGTAGAAGCTTAGTGATGGTGGAGCACCCCTCAATCAACTCCTGGTAATAGACTATCATTCCGAGAGAACCGAATCTTCCCCTGGGAGGGCACGTCCGTGTTATCCTCCATGAGATCCTCTGTCATCCCTGCAATAGCCTTCACTTTTTCTGTGTCTGTGGCCACACCTTCACTGATGACATGCCCCAAGAACCGCACTGACCTCTTCGTGAAATGGCATTTCTTTGGAGCCAACTTCAGATTATGGGCTTTGAGACGCTCAAAAACGGACTCCAAGCATTGCAATCCAAGTTCTTCAGTCGGGGCAAAAACTAGCACGCCTTGTCATCGGAATTGAACCAACCAATAAGAATGCTTGAACATTAAATACACCTTTCTTTAGAGGCACGTGAAAACATAACCAACCCTGTTACATATGTAATGCAAGGAGTATGGCTATTTCTTGAACTGCATTGTTGGTTAAGGGCTTGTAATTAAGCATTTCACGGTAAGGTCTACTACACCTGTTGTATTTGGCACATGTGACAAATAACATTTGATTTAGATTTTATTTGGATCTGTAGTTATTTAGTGCACCTATCTTTTGCCAGTAGGTGGCAGTATTTAGTTAAGATTGTAGCTGTCATTATGATACCCAAAGACTGTTTTTCCGTTCCCGCTAGTTTGTTCTGTTTTGGAAGTCTATTTTATTTAATGTTGCATCCAATTGTGTGTGTTACTAGGGTGCTGGTATCTTTGCGGCGAAAGTCAACATAGAAGTTCAGATGGCGTCTGAAGAGGCCATTGCTGCCATTGAGAGAAACGGAGGGATGGTCACTACAGGTTTCTATGACCCCAGAAGTCTTGGTGAGTAGTAGTGACACGTTAGGCCAAAACTTAATGATCTTGCCATGACGCCACTTAAATTGTATGCATTTTGGAGTGTTTGTAACCCTGTGCTTTCCTCTTGTCTGTTAGCGGTCCTCTGTAAGCCTGTCCCATTCTTCATAAGTGGACAGCCCATTCCAAAGAGAATGTTGCCTGGGGAAGACATGGTCCCCTACTACACAGATGCTGCCAACCGGGGTTACCTGGCAGATCCAGAGAAGATTCAAAAAGCACGGATAGCCTTGGCCCAGAAGTATGGCTACGTTTTACCGGACATTTCCAAAGACGAATTGTTCCACATGCTCTCTATGATAAAGGACCCCAGACAGATCTTCTTTGGCCTCTCGCCAGGCTGGGTCGTCAACATGGCCGAGAAGAAGATACTGAAACCGACTGATGATAAACTGCTCCAATATTACAGTTCATAAATGATTCAAATTTACATGCCCTGTTGATGTACATAAATGTCATGATTTTGTTTGATTGTTTTTAAAAGGAATGTCTCTGAGCACAACTTGACAATAGATTCAGCTTTTTCTTAACACCACTGATCTACTGCGTGTGTTGTATTAAATATTCATAATTTAGTGCCATTGTTCTGTCGTTCATCTTAGGGGTGTTTCACCCAAGATCTGACAATGTATTTCTACAGTGCAGCTCTGTATGTAATGCACCATGCTTCAATGCTTATAGTGGATGGAGGAGTTCATTTCGATTAGGTTACAAACATGGTATGGTCGTGCACTGATCAGGGAAATTCCTGGGATAGCGGACACTTGGACTAATGTGTTGACTTTGATAAGTAACCCCACTGCAGTCTCGGATGAAAGTGCTGTAATGATCACTTCCGCTGGTGGTGCTTTAGTTCCCCTAGCTGGAAACACCAATGTCCAACACGATGGAAGGAACATAGACCCCAACAGGTGAGGGGGAAATAAGAAACATAAGATGACTCAAAGAATGAAAACAGGAAGCAGATGCCTGCTGATGTGTGTTAAATGTAAAATGGGTTGCCTTGGCTGGAGAAGGGGGAGTTTGAAATGAGTCATAGGCAGCTGTATCCTGGCCTGGACGTTCAAACGACTGTACCCCCCCCCCCCCCCCTTGTTTGGAACACAATCTGAGGCACACACACTTGTAGTTCTACCCCTGTTATGATCTAAAGCTGACTGATATGTAAAGAGTATTTAGAAAATGCCATGATTGTATTGATGTAATGCTCCAAAATCACTTCCTGATTGCTATCTAAATGATAACCCTTTCCGGCAATACTAGGATGAGGTATTCCACATCAATAAAATAATAAATCAAATCAGAAAAAGCCCTTATATTCATACTGTATTTCCCATCCCACTTCTATTTTTTTTTTTTAAGACAAAACGTTCTCCATAAATAACTTGGTATTCTACGCTGACATTGTCTTTCTGCTGCATGAAAGTCTTTATCTAGGGAAGCATATGTTTGTGTGTGTGAGCGTGTAGGGGAGCCGCAGCACCTCAGTAGTCCCACTGCCATGCTCTTTCTATACTCGTACTGATGATGCAGGGATTTTCAATAGAAATAAACTTTACTTCGGTTCATATGAACTGAACAATGTTGATATGAATTTACTTGTATTATTTTATCTGTATTATCTAGTGTGTGTTGCCAACGGTGGCATGGATGTCACCTTGTTTGGTTTAGACTTTCACAATTGCAATGTTAGAGGAATTTTACAGTGCACAGCTGATAATTTCTAAATGAAAAATGTCTTAATCCCATTGTTACTACTTAGGTAGTTAGAGATCGTATTATGCTATTTCTGTATACTGTGCAAAGGTCACATTCGAAGGTCATCATGAGTGTTTTTCTAGGTGGAGTCATGTGTGAATGGGGGGCGGGTGATGGAGGTGTGAATCTCAAAATTGGCATCTTGTTGACAATAATAAACCAACATATACACCTAGTTGACACTGTACACACACGTCAGGCCCTGCCGGGAAAACAAGCCTGAAATCTTACAGCACAGTACTTGAAATAAATCACACCACAGGAAAGCAACTAAACAATTACTGTTTATTGCAGAGCTACAGTCCTTATCTTCAAAGCAACAGAAATCCGTTTGAATCTGGTTCTGGTTTAAATCTTCGGGATGGTTCTCTGAAATCCCTAGGCTGGAGTATATGTTGAATTTTAAGTATCTACACAGAAAGCATCACTTTAGTATAATAGTAAACTAAAGTGTTATTAGATTCTAACCCTAAATTAGACAGACTAAAACAACGTTTTATAGAAACGCCATCAATCGAGTTCCCTAAGCAATTATCCAACATTTAAGATTTCAAATATTTTCTGGGAGTTTACAAAGCATTTACCATTGCTTGTGCTCCAAATCATCTAATGTCTGAGTGTGATAGTCAGCACCAGTTCACACTATCTAATTAAACATTCAACATTGTCATTGTCCAAGTAGACCAGGTCATTGTGATTGCCTATCGGCTATCGCTGAGTAGGTCGTTTGGGACAGACGCAGATATCATGGTGTCTCGCAGGTCTGGTGAGGGTTATACACTGATACTTATCCAGACCAGTTAATAATTAGAGGCGATTGCAATCAGATGGAGCTCTGTCTGTCTGCCAGGGGGATCACACAGGCAAGACAGACACACAGGCAAGACAGACACACAGACAAGACTAGTGACAGGACAGGGAGGAGCAGTGGGACAGTACAGTGGGACAGATCAAAGGGCTATACTGTACATCACTAGGGGACATGTTAAACTATGAGAATCTGGTATAGTGCACAGCACCATGATGGGATGCAGTGTCCATGACAGCGCTATAGAACAGCAGAGAGGATCAGAGACTGAGACTGTCTAGATTGGATGTATAGTGCAATAGCCTGTTGTGGCAATACGACACCACTGGTCGGATAATAAAAGAAGCACTCAATTTAATAGATAAGGGTCTTATCAGAGGGCCAGGTCCAGAATACAATTGCTCATTTACAAAGAATATAATTGTTTTTAGGCATGACTGAAAATGATCTTCCCTTCAATAGCGTATTTCAGAGCTGCGGCGCAATGCATTTTGCAATGGAAGACATTTATGTGTAACCCACAAGGGATTTACACCAATAAATCATCATAGGCAGGAATGAAGTTTTAATCCGATGATAGGATAAGGACAATGAAGTGCTTTTTCCTCATCATGTCACAGAGGCCTGACACAATAGACAGCCGTCATTGGTTCCTGTTGGATCTCTAGATGCCTCTTTTATATTTGTCTTTTCTAAACCAACAGTGTTGTGTTCTTGCTAACATGCTGTTTATTGGGTATATATTTGACTTCTTCATAACCACTGAATGTATTACAACATTGTAATATCAGTACCTAGATCGTGTTTGTCTTGTTTTATTTAATATTCCAAGCATTGGACTTAAACATATGAAAAGAAAACAGAAAACAAATTATGTATTAAAATATATATTTCAAGTGTATCTTAAAAAAAATGCAAATCACCCTTAAATAAATACATAATCATGATGAAATTACCACAAAAATGATGTAGCCTAATACACCCATTCTGTGTCTGGCCTCTGCTATTGCAGCGCTGTCTGCAGAGTTTGATGGTCTGAGGATGGGTTTTAAGTTCTGTTTGGGGCTAAAAGCATGGTGTGTTATCTGCTCTGAGAGGTGGGGACATCATTGTGTTCAACTAATGAGACCACATTAAGCCACGTTAAGGGGGGTAATCCTCTCAGTTATCCCCACGTAGGACAGACCAGGGCAGGGCACTGTTTACAAGTGCTGGGGCTGGCACCCAGGGCTGAGACCTTAGTCTATGGTGTGTGCTCAAATACCTGATTAGCACTGGCTGGATGCAGGCAGAAGGAGAGAAGAGGGGGGAAGGCTGCTGCATAGAATGATGTCTGAGGCTGACAGTGTAACCGATGCCAGCCTCCTGGGTCCATACAATGCAGTAGGAGTCTGAACCAACAGTCACCATACAGAGACCCACTCCACATAATGCCATTCACACGGTTTTGTGACAATGCGGTTCACACCTCAAACCTCAGATCACAGTTTGCTATGAACAGCCACTGTATGGAAACTCACCCGTATCTCCATGTGGGCCTGTTTTATACGGGTCCACTGGAATACAGAGGTTCGTTAACAAAGCCCCCAAGACACATGACCTTGCTTTACATCCTCTTGTTAGAAATACTCTATTTTTTGGGGTCTCCATTTTGTTGTTGCACATTTGTCCTTGTAGTTACTTCAAACACACAGAGTTTGGTTGGTGAAGATCATTCTACAAGTGTAACCCCCTGCGAGTACAGCACACTGACACAATGCAATATGGTCCCACTGGTGATTAGGATGAGTATATCCAGCTAATCAGCCTCACGTCACTCCATCCAGTGAGCTTCCTCTTTCTACTGCATGTCCTAGGTCCATCGAGGGACAGGATTTGCTCCAGCATGTCCTAGGTCCATCGAGGGACAGGATTTGCTCCAGCATGTCCTAGGTCCATCGAGGGACAGGATTTGCTCCAGCATGTCCTAGGTCCATCGAGGGACAGGATTTGCTCCATCATGTCCTAGGTCCATCGAGGGACAGGATTTGCTCCAGCATGTCCTAGGTCCATCGAGGGACAGGATTTGCTCCAGCATGTCCTAGGTCCATCGAGGGACAGGATTTGCTCCAGCATGTCCTAGGCAGGTACATACATGATCCACATCCAAGCCACTGTCCTAGCAGGGATCTTTATTCTGACCTGTCTATGGCTGCATCTTCCCACAGCCCCGGTAATCCAGTGAGCGTGTAGCAGAGAAGGTGCTCCTCGGGCAGGTCGACTGGAGTGGAGACACCTGGAGACCTCCATCCTGGCTCACTCCAAATCAGACTGAAGACAGAGAGGAGTGTCTCATATATGACTTCTGTCCAATACAATGGAACATTGTGATGGGGAATCTTCAGAGAACAATCCCCATACAAACATTATAGTGACCACTCAGCAACAGCACTGTCCCTAGTTGCTTAGATGTCAACCGACACAATGGCATGCATGAAGCAATGCAATGATATGCCTACTCTGGGCATACTGACATCCATTCAGAGATTAAGAAACCAATTCGATGAATCATTACTCACCTACCTGCAGTTCATGACAAAACAGAATGGTTAAGAAGATAATGAAAATCTAGGACAACTCTAAAAATAAATCAAAATGTCTTATTTTATGACCAGTAAATGCCAAATGTACAGTTGAAGTCGGAAGTTTACATACACCTTAGCCAAATACATTTAAACTCAGTTTTTCACAATTCATGACATTTAATCCTAGTAAACATTCCCATTTTAGATCAGTTAGGATCACCCCTTTATTTTAAGAATGTGAAATAAAACCACAGCTGTGTGATAACAACACACTGCACATTCCTCTACCTTTTTCTGTAATTTAAGCACCATAGAGGACAACATAATGCCAGGGTAGGCCTGCATGTACAGATGAAGTCGGAAGTTTACATACACCTTTGCCAAATACATTTCAACTCAGTTTTTCAATATTCCTGACATTTCATCCCAGTAAAAATTCCCTGTCTCAGGTTGGTTAGGATCACCACTTTATTTTAAGAATGTGAAATGTCAGAATAATGTTAGAGAGAATTATTTATTTCATCACATTCCCAGTGGGTCAGAAGTTTACATACACTCAATTAGTAAACTCCCGACATCAACTGTAAATAGATAACATAATTAAGCGGGAAATAAGATGAGCTACTTTCAATGTCAGATATTACTAAATTCTCCAATATTTGCCCAATTTACAGAAACGTCAACCGAAACTAACATTATTGTATTCATGCTGAGTCGTTCAAGCGAATTAATTAAATCCATTAGCGCTTTTCTCACGGCAGCTGTCTGTGTGCTTTCTAACACTCGGATGTGGATTCTAACCCTAATTCTTACAGTCCCTGAAAAACATTGAAATACATTTTGCGGGTATACAAAAAATATGTTTTTTATTGGCTTTATTATGCTAATAATACTTGCTATCACATAAGTACTCCTTGTGTCGTGTAACTCGATCGTGTGGACATCTAATAAAGTATATGACATGGGCTATATTCCTACAAAATGTACGTCTTTAACTCATTCGTTTGTAAACTAATAAACAATAACGAAAATGAATTTGAAAAAATCCTTTGAAATTTCCATTGGGCTATATAACTTTAATGTGATTAGTTTCGTATGCAACGTCAAAGCGCGCAATCAACGGACCCTGTGCGAGATCATGAAAATATAAACCTCATTAACATATTTTACTAGGCCTAGAGCAATTTAAACAAATAGGGCTATAGCCTACTCAGCCACATTTAGTGTGGCTAGCCTATGCTTCAATTGGAGTACTTCACTTCAATTCGATTACTTCGTTGTGTTACCATTAGAAGGTCTAATAAGCAAGCATAGATTGTATCGATTCACAAACATACACCTCGGGGCTCAAAGTTTCGTTGTGCCGACTCTCAGACCGATCTCTCTACTTTGAAGAGTCTACTTTAAACGGTCTAAAAGAGGAGGACCTTAAAAGACAAATAAACCCTGACCTCCCCCCTGTTATTGAATTAACGGAGGCAACAACATCAGAACTGACTCTGTTTGACCAAGGTGTCAACATCCATTACCTTTTTTTTTTTACGGGGCCTAAAAGACATGGACTACATAACAACAATTGGTCTGTCGCTACAAAACAGTGCAGGTGGAGGCCGAAATGAATTAAGCACACTTTCGTGTGTATTCTCACAATAAGACCCATTATATGCCGTTTTGACATCTTAACAGCAGAGGCTGAAGACATGACAGCAAGTCGTCTAGCCACAAAGAAAACGTGGCAGGTACAGGCCAGAATGGATGACGGGCGTTCCTCTATGTAGTCTTGATTCCACATCGACATAAACTGCTTGTAATGACCTAGCCTCCATTGTTGAAGTTGATGGGATGTATAATCAGATGTGTAATCAAAGAAAATAGAGTGGGATTATCAGATGAAACCGAGAGGAATTATGTCATGTTAAGACTTTTTTAGACTAGTCATGCAAATTGAAAATCAACAGGAATATACTGACTGAACTCAAAGGCTGCGCGAGCAGCCAGGGTTTTGTTGACTCGCTGAGGTTATTTTGACATCGAAGTTTGTGAGTTCATGAACAATCTCAGGAGTTGTAAAAATGAAACATGTTTATATGAGAACAAGCTCGCCCTAGCTCTCTGGGGGGTTACACTGTCCCTTGTACCACACAACTCCAATAGATTTTCCTTCCTGACCTTTTAGGACTTCCTGTGCAAATCTTATCACTCCGAAAAACCTGACAGGGCAAAGGCAACACGACCATGCACGCCAAGCTGTCAAAAAGGCCTGTTTAAAATAGGCTACATATTTTTCTTACATATGTATTACTGGATATGACATACTGGATAGGTCCTTGTGTTAACCCATGAACACCCACAGCATGTCCAATATGGCATTAGCTCAATAGCCTATTTATTTTATTATAGACCTACTGATGAATCGACTTGAAATAGACCATTGTCACACACAAAGGTGAGCTTGTAATGCGGCCTTTTCAAAAGTTGATATACCTCTTTTGTTGGTGGTAAACACTTGTGCGCCTTAATCTTATAATAGAGCTGCCTTGATCATGTTTGTTACCGCCCTGTAAAATGTGCTTTGATAGAGACAGTGGACCTGATAAGAGGAGAGGGCAATTTGCACGTGGCCCGTGGTCTTTTAATGAATAACTAAAGTACTGCCACATAACTTTAATGTTAGAGTGACGGCCAATTTATCTCGTTTTGTTTATCACACACAGGAAAAGGTAATACCTCAATAAAAAAAACAGAAAGATATATCAAAGGGGGACTAAAGTAGTCATCCGATTCATTTTAGGCATAGGAATTTGCCAGCTTCTTAAAAAGTAAATCCGCAATGAATACCTTATTAACAGCCTGTGAAGACATCTAGGCCTATGTCAACTTTGCCAAGATTGTCGTGATGCAATCGAGCAGTCATTGCAGCGAATCATGACAGCATTTATCACGAAACATTTTAAAAGGGATATTATAAATTCGAAAGGGAAATAATAGGCGTACGTGTATTCTTTTGATTTAACATTAAATGTCAATTTCGGTTTCATGACTGATGAATGACTGATGATAGATTGAGGCATCAAGGACTATCAATGACTTGAGAAAACACCTGGATTTCACACCTTAAATCCACTCCTCCTGGGCTCCCATTGGTGGAAGGAGCGCATATAGCCGGTCACCATCAATACTGGAGTAGGAGAGCAACGTCAAAGGTTAAAAAGATAGTAACCATGTACTTTGATCCGATCTCCACACATTTCGAACTGTGCCCAACGAAAGCCATGTTTGAAAGCGACAAGTTCTGCTGTGAGTCTTCCCAGAGTGAGCTGATGTCCGAGGCGAAGTCCCCCGGCTCTGGCCCAACCAGTCCTATCTCGGTCAACTCTGACTCCAGCTGCGCCAGTCCTGAGCCGAAATCATCCGCAGAGACGCGGGTCAGAAGGCCGCTGAACGCCTTCATTATCTGGACCAAGGAGGAACGCAGACGCTTGGCCCAACTCAACCCTGACCTGGAGAATACCGACCTCAGCAAAATTCTCGGTAAGTTTCATTCAAATAATTCCCATTTAAATTAAAACTATGACGAGACTATTCATATTTCAACAATTATATACTGATAACTGACATGATTGTTTTGCTGCAGGTAAGACCTGGAAGGCCATGTCTCTGGCAGAGAAGCGGCCCTACATGCAGGAGGCAGAGCGCCTGAGAGTACAGCACACCATTGACCATCCCAACTACAAGTACCGGCCTCGCAGGAAGAAGCAGCTGAAGAAGGGCCCCAAAGGGCCCCTGCCTGTGGAGGCCACTGTCCCTCTCTCCACCCTCTGCAGTAAAGGTTTTAACATGCCTTATGACCTCAACTACCTCATCCAGAACCAGTCCCATCAGCAGCAAGCCTACCCACATCCAGCCACCTACCCATCCTCCCAGGCATACTTTTCCCATCTTCCCAGGGAGACCTTCCCAGACAGGTTAATTTACACAAATCCAGCAGCCACATTCTCTAACAAGCCTCTAATGTACTCTAACACTGAGGCATACCCAGCAGAGCCTCATCCGTACTACTCTACCCAGCATGGACTGCAGCAGTGTGGGCCCCCAACCCAGCCTGTGCTATGTCTAAAGTGGAGCAAGGGGACTTCAGGGCCTCGGGCCCCCAGCTGTGTCCCCCTACTGGCCCCTCTCTGGAGTTCTACCTGGAGCAGGTTCAGCTGGACATGCTCTATGATCTGGACCCCAGTGAGTTTGAACAGTACTTTGGCCCGTCCACATGCCAGCCGGAGCCCCTGTAGTACAATGATCACCAGTGGGGTAGCCTTTAGGGGCCCTGAACACTTGAGAGGCTTTAGCGTGTACAGCATGTCAACTCCCAAATGTATTTATTGAAATTATATTTTTTTCCCCCAACCTATTGTTACTATTGAGATGTATGGAAATGACGTTACACGTTTTAAACATGACATGTTTAGCATTATTATTCATATGGTTTGTTCTGTTGTTGTCAAAATGTACTCTTATTGATAAAATAGTGTTTCCCAACCAAATATGTCCTATAAATATATCTAAAAGAACCTTTACGTTTTTGTTGTTGTTGTAGTAATTAACAGAAAATACTCTAATGTGAATGCTACATGTAACAGATTCAAATGTGTGGTGCACCAAATTATACAACATTTCAACAGATTCGTTTATAAAGAACGAGTTTCTTTTGAATTTCTATTATGATGGATGACTGGCTACAAATGATCTGGAATATTTATTAGTTATATCAACAAACTGGAGTGGACTGAGAGGCTGTCAAGAGTTATTGCTTGTCCAGCCGTTGGCAGAAGCCAGGCTGTTGACATACTGTTTTATCTCTAGCCCTGTGTATTTCTCGTCCCCGGGCGTTGGGAGGGAAATGGCGCCAGGGGCATAAACTTCCAAACTTCCTGTTTCATTTTAAAACATCTCACAAAGGCTCTAAAAATATGCCAAAAAATATTACACATCTCCCAAATCGTATGCCTCTGGCTGCCAAATGTTTATCCAGTTATGAAAATGTTTATCCCACTCTGCCCCAACCTGACTGGGCTAAACCAGTGCAAACTATTGACTCGTCAAGCATTGTGGCAGGGCATAGGGCCAGACAGGCAGAGCTCCATGCTAAAATTAAAACACATCACAAGTTCCCACTCCCCACCAACCCCACTCAGATTCACCAACACATATTTTCATAAGCATCCTTTATGAAGGGTTCACATGAGGAAACATTGAATAATGACAGGGACGGTTATTATTGTGGGGAAGGGGGAAGTGCAGGATGGAGGCCCAGGGAGAGAGGGCTGATTAGGGGCCTGAAGAGCTGCTCTCCTCAGCACTTCCAGGCTCCAACCGACAGCCACCTGAATGAACGGAAGACATCTGACGTCAGATCCATTCCCATGATACTCATGTAAACCCCTCAGACACTGTGTTTATGTGTGACTGAGAGACTCTCTCTCACACATAAATACACTAATATACAAATATATACAAATGAGTGGATTCGGCTATTTCAGCCACACCCGTTGCTGACAGGTGTATAAAATCTAGCACACAGTCATCCAATCTCCATAGACAAACATTGGCAGTAGAATGGCCTTACTGAAGAGCTCAGTGACTTCAAATGTGGCACCGTCACACTTGTAGGATGCCACCTTTCCAACAAGTCAGTTCGTCAAATTTCTATCCTGCTAGAGCTGCCTTAGTCAACTGCGAGTGCTGTTATTGTGAAGTGGAAACGTCTAGGAGCAACAACAGCTCAGCCACAACATTGTATTCCACACAAGCTCACATGGACCGCCGAGTGCTGAAAGAAAAAAAAATCTGTCCTCAATTTCAAAACTCACTACCAAGTTCCAAACTGCCTCCGGAAGCAACGACAGCTCAAGAACTGTTCATCGGGAGCTTCATGAAATGGGTTTTCATGGCTGAGCAGCAGCACACAAGCCTAAGACCACCATGCACAATGCCAAGTGTCAGCTGGAGTAGTGGTAAAGCTCGCCCTCATTGGACTCTGGAGCAGTGGAAACACGTTCTCTGAAGTGATGAATCACGCTTTACCATCTGGCAGTCTGACGGACGAATCTGGGTTTGGTGGATGCCAGGAGAACGCTACTTGCCCGAATGCATAGTGCCAACTGTAAAGTTTGGTGGAGGAGGAACAACGGTCTGGAGCTGTTTTTCATTGTTCGGCCTAGACACCTAAGTTCCAGTGAAGGGAAATCTCCCAGTGAAGGGAAGTCCCTGCAGCAATGTTCCAACATCTAGTGGAAAGCCTGTTATAGCAGTAAAGGGGGGACCAACTCCATATGAATGCACATATTTTTGGTCATGTAGTTTACAACTACTCAATAATCAAGATAAGGCTTGATATATCTGCATCTCTCTCTCTCTCTCTCTCTCTAAACTCATAAAAATGTCCTCAAGTGTGTTTTCTGTTGTAGTTTGTCTCTTAGCAACAATTAATATTCAGTTTCAGGGATTTCCTGAAGGACAAACAAAGACAGTGTCAACAATAGCAGTGAAAGGATTCCTATGATCAACAGTAAACAGCAGAGGACACCAGTAGGGCAAGTGGAAACAATTCATTTAATTCCTTAGATTTATAATGAGTGAATCTACTTGTGAAGTAGAAATTGCACGTGAATTATCCATCTTTTTGCGCTATTGTGCCGAGACAGGGGTTAAATATAAATCGAAGTGGTCTAAATTTAGTTTAGCATAATATTGCATATTTACATTATACTCAGGAAATATGTATACTTTCAAGGTGGAATGTCTTAGAAATCCATTCAGTTATCAGTTGGGAAGAATTTATGGAATCTGGAGACTGATATGTCAACTATGTGGCAGGTCCTAAGGAGACATTCCTAGGACTAAAACAGTTTCGTAGTTAGAGATTACATCCATAAATATTAGAATTCGGTATGTAGAGTATTGATCTTATAAATAGCTTGGGTTTACATTCAACCTAAAAATAGGTCGGCATTTGCTTACAGAGGGCATTCTTCAGATTTTAACAGCTATAATTGGAGATTTTCTTCTTTCAACTCAAACATGAAGGTCATCAATGATTTCCTGTTCTAGGCACAGGGTGCAATTGGGGTAAATCCAGGGCTGCTCTCTACTGATAGTGCTCATCCGTGAATTCTCCTTCAGGAATGTCTCCTCTGTCTGTGGACGAGAAGGAAACTCAAACAGGAAACAGTATGAAGTAAGACACTCAATGGCTTCTTAACTAGAAACTGACTGTGTTTCTGTATATAATGTAATAGAAAGTCTGTTTGATAGACGTGCCACTGGAATGGACCACATAAAGAGTCCGGAAAATTATTAAATGCATTAATGAATTAATTAAAATAAATAGGCAGGGGAATGTGTGTCTGACTCTATCTTAAAATGCTCACCATCCGCTGTAGGTGTACAGCTTGCTTGAGATTAAAACCTATAAAACCACCACCTTTTAAAACCAATTAATTAATCAAATATCTGTCTCTGATAAAAATCTGATGGCAGAACAGTTAATTATGAGTCTATCTGGGGCAACTCCCATCAAGCTCTAATTGGGCCAATCAGATTACAATAACCTCATCAGGGCATTCTCAGTCCCACAGTTTCAAAGGGATTTCACCTGTTAATCTCACAGGTCTTTACACAGACACAGGCCATAATTGACTGGTTTGGGTAGGAACCTGGCATTGGCCACTGTCTTCGGGGACAATGGAGAGGGATAAGGAGAAGGTAGAGATGAGAGGGGAAGAATGGAGAGAGGAGAAGGCAGGTGGGAGAAGAGAAGGAAGAGAGGAGAATGGAGGTGGGAGAAGAGAGAGAGGAAAGAGGAGAGGTGATGGGGAGTGGGGACCTTTGGTCTCCACGGGGAGCACAGTGGGGGTCCTTCTGTGGAGTGGAGTAAGTGCCTCTGGACTCAGGGACCCAGACAGAGACCTGGGAACTGGGAGACACCACCAGAGAACCAGACAGCTGATTACAGTAATGGGGTTTTAGTCTGACAGATAGACGGAATAGAATGGGGCATCTGGGTGTGGCCCCTGTGACCTGCTGGGAAGATACAATACTCTATTAGAGCCCCTGAGCCCAGAGACTGTCAACAAACACATATAGGAACTGATTACACACACAACCCTCAATGTATGTGTAGTCGTATGTGCTGTGTGTGCGTGCGTACGTACGTGTGTGTGTGTTTGTGAGCGCATGCGTGCATGCTATTTGTATTTGTGTATGTTTGACCAAAAACAATCTGTTGAGTTATACTTTTGTAAATGATCACTTGGGCCCAGTTTTTCAAAAGTGATCTGTTTGGATTTTTCCTAAGGATTAAATGCATAGCAGTAGAATGAATAGAACAGACGAATCCTTGACTTGAATGGGGACTCCCGTTCTATTCCTTCTATTTAATCCAATCTGACAGCTTAAAAATCAGGATAGATCATTTTTGAAAAACCCGGCCCTGGACACTTAGATCAGTGTAAGGTCGATGAGTAACTAACGATGAGTAACTCACAGGAGCTACCCTCACAGTGATCATCTGGAGTTTGTTTATTTAGCACCAAGCCCACTACCCTACACTCGTACACTACGTCCTCTGGAAATGACGTCAGAGCGCTTCCTGAATGTCTCACAGTGTACTATGACTCAGAGTAGGAGTATGCATGTGAGTGTTTGACTGTTTGTGCAGTTGTGTTTTGATGATTTGATGAGACTGATTTGATGTGCCTTCCAGATGGCGCGTTGCCGTGTCGACACGTCACAGGAAAAGATTCCCTGTGCTTTCTCCATACCTCAATGCACCTGGGACATCCCTTCATAAGCAAAATAATTCTAGGTCACTATCAGGTTAAAACGTCAATATATAACCTACATGTGCTTTACAAATTTATAATGATTAATGAATGTCATTCATATGTATTTAACAATTGGTAATGATTTGATATTTACTGAAATGTGCTCAGTGCTACCTATTTTTTTCCCTTTATTTAACTAGGCAAGTCAGTTTGAAACAAACTCTTATTTTGAATGATGGCCTAGGAACAGTGGGTTACCTGCCTTATTCAGGGGCAGAACAACAGATTTTTACCTTGTCAGCTCGGGGATTTGATCTTGAACCTTTCGGTTACTAGTCCAACGCTCAAACTACTAGGCTACCTGCCGCCCCATGTAGCCTAGAATCCCATAGGAATAGAAAGGTATTAATTAGGTAATAATAATGACGCTGTTATCATGTTGTTTGTGGACACTAAAACAAAGCACACCCTTCCTCTGCAGTTTAAACTCTAAATCCCAATAACAATTTAAGATGTGTCGTTCACAGTTCTTCCTCAATGGTCTTTGATGTGTCTGTGGAATGTGCCTTCTCTGGACGACCTATTCTCGAAGGTAAAGGAATCTGTTAGCAATGTGTGATGGTCAGGGACGTGAACAATACCTGTGTGCGTGTGTGCGTGCGGGCGTCCGACGTCCGTCCGTGTGTGTCACTGCCTGACATGAGAATTCCAGTAGCAATTCCAACAGCATGTCTCATGGAGGCACAATCTGGCCGTCCCCTCACACCTTCGTCCTCACACGCTCTCCATCCTGCTGTTCCACCCTCAATGGTGGGCACCTGTTCGCTTGTATTGACACGAGGACTTTAACACCTGTAGTAATTGGCTTAGCAGGGTAAGCCCGAGTGATACAGTCCCAGCCTCTCAGCAGGGTAGCTAGTTCTCAGCTGCAGTCACAATGCTGACCGGAGCACCACTGTATGACAATGGCCCATATCTTCTGCCTACAGGATAGCCACCTGACCTGACAGAGCAAAGAGGGCCACCACATAAAGCTCACTGGCACCTGAGTACACACCTATGGGATTGATGTTGTTATTTCACATAGCCTATATGTTGATTTGTGGTATCTTATTGTAAGGTGTGTAGATTGACATGGCCTTTTACTGTAATTATAAAAATGTCACCTGGAGGAAATGGGGGGGGGTCACAGAATGTTTTTGGAAGCATTTGAAGGTGGTATAGCAAAGTGAGCAGGGTTTTTACATTTGGGTCATTTGGCAGACGCTCTTATCCAGACTGACTGACAGGAGAAATGTTGGACAAGTGCCCTGCTCAAGGGCATATTGACAGATTTTTTCTTCACCTAGTCAGCTCAGGGATTCGAACCAGCAACTTTTCGGTCACTGGGCAAACGTGCTTAGGCGCTAGGCTGCCTGCTGTTTAAAGGCAGCGGTGTTAAAAGGGAGGACGTGGCCTCACTTCCCCCTCTCTCTTAGGCTCTCAGGAGTAGAGCAGTGCGCCTTTCAACTTTTATTTGTGCTCTGTTTATAAATGCCACTTTCTGGGAGCCTGGCTGCAACCTCTGTTATTCTTCCTGTACTGTTTGCCAACTCGCAGCTGGAGAAACAGGAAAACCAATCTGGAAAACTACTCCATGTATGTCATCGGTGATTATGCGATGGAGCTGCAGTGTCCGCTGCCTGTGCCGGGCATAGGCAGGCCTGGGCAACTTGAGCTCGCTTAGGGTAGGGACAAGCCTGAGTAATGTGCCTCCTCTTGTGGCCTCTCTGGGTCTGAGTACCTATAGCCAGTAGCAACCTGTTCTGAGACCCACATGTTTAGCCCCCAAAAATTAAAGGTGTCATGCTTTTTTGTGCATGTTTTGCATGTTATTTAGCTATTATTACGTGTCACATCAGTTTGCAAAAGATGTTTTGAAAAATCCCCCAAAATCATTGAGTTGATAAAGCCGCATACGAACGTGGTCTCTTTTTTGCTTTCTTGAGGAAGGCAGCTCCAAAATGCAGGTGTTTCAGCCTAGCTCAGTGCTTTCTGTGGTCATTGGGCAGCCAGCGGAAAATACGAAGCGTAGGGGTTGGTAATGTTCTCTAGTTGTGCCATGATTGGCTCAGTGTTCGCTCACTCATGGGGACACTACATCATCGCAAAATCTACAGGGAGAGCTAAAAAATTCAAGCCCCTTGGGTGCTGCAGTAGTTACATTGGAAGTGCCCATCCAAGAAGGCTCAAGGTCATTGGCCTTGATCACGATACACACTGATCATTGATCACGATACACACACACACACACACACACACACACACACACACACACACACACACGCTTTGATTGGGCTGATCAAGTCAACATACTTTCAAAATCTTAGCTAGCAGTCATCATGAATCAAGTTGACAATTCACTGCCAAATACTTGTCATATGAAGAGAAACGATGAAGAGAAATTATATTACATATTGGTGCTCATTGGCCATAAACCTTACACAAGAAGTTGGAAAATGCAAATTCAACAATGAGTGGTTAGAAAGGAATCAGTGGCTAACTGCAAGCATTGCAAAGTAATCACTGGCCTGCTATTCAGTGTAGTGGATGTGTGGTCCGAGTCTGGGTTTAAGGGTCTCTTTTCCAAGCTTAAATCCAGCATGACTTCTGCCGCTTTCAAAACACCTGAAACTCAGAACTGGGAAATCTCAGACTTCAGTGAGTTCAAGACAAATGGGAACTCTGGGAAAAATGAGCGCCAACTGGGATTAAACTCGGAATTCCAAGTCGGGAACTCAATACTTTTTTCAGTGCTCCGACCTAAAGATGAAGTTCCCAGTTGTCTTGAAAGCACCATAAATCCAGAGAATGCCAGACTGATGACAAAATTGACAAAATTTGCACACGAAGGACCGTCACACCACCTTCCTGTTCAAGTAAGCACAGCAAGGTGAATCTAAAAAGGTCTTCTAATATGTAAAGGAAATACGTATATTGTAGCTAAGAAAGTACTAAGTGTATGTTGTGTAGTAAGCTGTTAGTAGCCCATGTGCCTCACCATAATAATTTGGTCCCTTTTGCCCATCATAACTTTGACTACTGTTCTGACTTGGTGGTGCACATGTAGCCAATAACCTTCTTGTAGAGAAATGTCATCATTGAATACTGCAAGAACTTTCATTGTATGCGTATATGTCCCCTTTATTTGTCCTAGAGTTATGACTTGGTGTACAGGGAGAATGCTGTAAGAACGGCCCATGTTCTGAATTCTGTTGCTGTACATATCAAAAGTGCTGAACGAATAGGTGTATTGACTTCTTCCGTCCTAGCATGCTCATTAATGTCTTAACCAAAATTACAGATTGCCTCTAATGAATACTCAGAGAAAAATGTGTAGAATCACAGGCAGAGCACGGCAGGTGTTTATTTTGCCTTTGCAGAAGGCAGGAATCTTGGTCACAGGTAATGGTCATACACAGGTAGGCAAACAGGCAGGTGAATCCAAACTAGGACTGAAGGCTATAACTGGTTCTCACAAACGAGCTAGGAAAAGGCTTAGTAGAGTCAAAACGAACAATACCACAAAGGCATAAACATAACTAAATAAGGAGCTGAGGAGACCAGGTAAGTAACTAACACAGGTGAAATCAATTAACAAAAATGAAAGACAGGGCTACGTTCAAGAACACAACGAACCAGAACACAAGGTTGACTAAGAAAATAAATGCAGAACCTTAGTGCCTCTTATCCGCTTGTCATCCCCTTATGCCATAGTTTGTACATCTCAATTGTCAGTAGAAACCACTTTTGTTTAAGCAAGTCACCCATATCAACTATGTTTTTTAAAAGGCAGTAAATGAGGCTGAATTAACTGTTTCGCTGCCAGACAAGGCTCAGCTGATAGCCAGGTGTAGCAGTGGTAAGGTGTTGGGACTGCTGTTGGGCCTCTGCTGTTGGGACAGCTTTGTCGGCTCTAAAGGTTTGTGGGCACCGTTTGGTTTGCGGGCGCCATTTATCACCGTTGTAGTCCAATTTATGAATTGTTTAGTGTTGTGTTTTGTAGTGGCTTTGCTTGCAAGCATTAAAAAAATAGGGTTGACGTTGCCCCACCAAGATTACATGCTAAAATCGCCACAGCCTATAGCTCAAGGCCTCCTAGCTCATTCTTCCAGGCATTCTCGGAGACTACAGTACTATGGCTGTCCGCCTTTTTCCTGTGGAGAAACAGCAGAGGAAGCCACCCACCCTGAGGTGGCCACTAAGCCTCACAACTTTCAGTCTTTAATGGGGGATATCTTCCCAGCAGTAGCACACCCTTCAGGAAGGACAAATCAACACGCTGAATGCTATAGTTGTTTTCTCCTCTCGAAGGTTAATAAAATGTCACTTAAAGAGTGGCATATAAGATAACAAAAAATTATATAAACAATAATGTAACCCTGTTGTAATAGAGGTAATTGTGGACGACAGGAAAAGGAGGACTGAGCATGCCACCATTCATATTGACGGGGCTGTAGTGGAGCAGGTTGAGAGCTTCAAGTTCCTTGGTGTCCACACACTAATGGTCCAAACACACTAAGACAGTTGTGAAGAGGGCACGACAAAGCCTATTCCCCCTCAGGAGACCGAAAAGATTTGGTATGGGTCCTCAGATCCTTAAAGGGTTCTACAGCTGCACCATTGAGAGCAACTGCTCGGCCTCCGACCGCATGGCACTAAAGAGGGTAGTGAGTATGGCCCAGTACATCACTCGGACCAAGTTTCCTGCCCTCCAGGACCTCTATACCAGATGGTGTCAGAGGAAGGCCCTAAAAATGGACAAAGACTCCAGCCACCCAAGTCATAGACTGTTCTCTCTGCTACCGCACGGCAAGCGGTACCAGAGTGCCAAGTCTAGGTCCAAAAGGCTTCTTAACAGCTTCTACCCCCAAGCCAAAAGACTCCTGAACAGCTAATCAAACGGCTACCCAGACCCCTCTTTTACACTGCTGCTACTCTCTGTTTATTATCTATGCATAGTCACTTTAACTCTACCTACATGTACATATTACCTCAATTACCTTGACTAACTGGTGCCCCCCCCCCCCCCATTGACTCTGTAACGGTACCCCCTGTATATAGCTTCGCTATTGTTTTTTAAATTATTTGTTACTTTTATTTTCAATTTTTTACTTGTCTATTTTTTACCTAACACTTATTTTTTTTTAAACTTCTTAAAGCATTGTTGGTTAAGGGCTTGTAAGTAAGCATTTCACTGTGAGGTCAACACCTGTTGTATTCGGCGCCTGTGACAAATAAAACTTGATTGGATTAGATTTGTTGGGATCTGAGACCCGTTCATATTTACTGTAATGTCGCTGTGGAAGCTATAAAAAATGGTGAGCCGGGTGTTTTGTCGAACGTATGCAGGCTGACTCCATGTAAAACCTCATTTGGGAAAAGCATCGGTTGCAAACTTACCTCATTGTCAGCTTCTCCTTTCCTCCGCAGCCACTTTCCCATGGTGAGGAGAGCTGGAGCGGGGATCCAGGGGGATGACGACTGACACTGCGGCCCGGCCTCCCATTGTATGTGTGCATTTACTCAGCACCGGAGAGCAAGGACAGTTAGGCTGCAGGAAAACAATAGTCTCATATTTATTTACTGCTTAGTGGCAGCTGGGGAGGCCCCTGTACCTGATAGAGTGTACAGCAAGGGAGAAACCCCCACTTAGTAGGATACTACACCCAATTAAAACATATTACCAGAATGCGTCTCAAATAGAACCCTATAGTCCTAGTTGGTATTAAATAGAACGTCACAGCCCTGCCCGCCTGTGGGGAAAACAACCTGTGGCTACCTACAGATAAGGTTACTCCATTGTCTTACTGCAAAAATGTTACCTGCAATTCTTTTGTCTGCTTGTTTTAATTGAATTACAAAACTACACTTAAGAAAAATGCAAATATATACAGTACCAGTGAAAATTTTGGATGCACCTACTCAAGGGTTTTTATTTATTTTTACTACTTTCTACATTGTAGAATAATAGTGAATACATCAAAACTATGAAATATGGAATAACATATGGAATAACGTAGTAACCCAAAACAGTGTTCTTAAATCTTTTTTCCATAAAGTAACCACCCTTTGCCTTGATGACAGCTTTGCACACTCTTGGCATTCTCTCAACCAGTTTCACCTGGAATGCTTTTGCAACAGTCTTGAAGGAGTTTCCACATTTGCTGAGCACTTGTTGGCTGCTTTTCCTTCACTCTGCGGTCCAACTCATCCCAAACCCTCTCAATTGGGTTGAGGTCGAGTGATTGTGGAGGCCAGGTCATCTGATGCAACACTCAATCACTCTCCGTCTTGGCTAAATAGCCCTTACATAGCCTGGCGGTGTGTTGGGTCATTGTCCTGTTGAAAAACAAATGATAGTCCCACTAAGCGCAAACCAGATGGGATGATATACAGTGCCTTGCGAAAGTATTCGGCCCCCTTGAACTTTGCGACCTTTTGCCACATTTCAGGCTTCAAACATAAAGATATAAAACTGTATTTTTTTGTGAAGAATCAACAACAAGTGGGACACAATCATGAAGTGGAACGACATTTATTGGATATTTCAAACTTTTTTAACAAATCAAAAACTGAAAAATTGGGCGTGCAAAATTATCATTTTACAACAATTGTTAACAGACAGATTATCATTCACTGTATCACAATTCCAGTGGGTCAGAAGTTTACATACACTAAGTTGACTGTGCCTTTAAACAGCTTGTAAAATTCCAGAAAAAAATGTCATGGCTTTTAGAAGCTTCTGAAGTATAAACAACATGGGACCACGCAGCCGTCATACCGCTCAGGAAGGAGACGCGTTCTCTCTCCTAGAGATGAACATACTTTGGTGCGAAAAGTGCAAATCAGCAAAGGACCGCAAAGGACCTTGTGAAGGACCTTGTGAAGATGCTGGAGGAAACAGGTACAAACGTATCTATATCCACAGTAAAACGAGTCCTATATAGACATAACCCGAAAGGCCGTTCAGCAAGGAAGAAGCCACTGCTCCAAAACCACCATAAAAAAGCCAGACTACGGTTTGCAACTGCACATGGGGACAAAGATTGTACTTTTTGGAGAAATGTCTTCTGGTCTGATGAAACAAAAATAGAACTGTTTGGCCATAATGACCATCTTTATGTTTGGAAAAAAGGTGGATGTCACACCCTGACCTTAGACAGCCTGTTTATTTCTCCATTTGATTAGGCCTGGGTATGATTTGGGTGGGCATTGTAGTTCTTTGTTGGCCAGGTGTGGTTCCAATCAGAGGCAGCTGTCTACTTTTTTTTTCTTCCTTTATTTAACCAGGCAAGTCAGTTAAGAACAAATTCTTATTTTCAATGACGGCCTAGGAACAGTGGGTTAACTGCCTGTTCAGGGGCAGAACCACAGATTTGAACCTTGTCAGCTCGGAGGTTTGAACTTGCAACCTTCCGGTTACTAGTCCACCGCTCTAACTACTAGGCTACCCTGCCGCCCCTCTATCGTTGTCTCTGATTGGGAATCATACTTAGGCAGCCTGTTTTCCACCTTAGTTTGTGGGATCTTGTCTTTGTATAGTTCCTGTTTAGCACTACAGAGCTTTACGTTCGTTTTGTTTTTTTGTTTTTTTTGTGTTCGTCTAAAAATAAGTAAGATGTACGCTTACGACGCTGTGCCTTGGTCTCATTCTGACTACGGATGTAACAGAAGATTCCACCACCAAGTGACCAAGCAGCGTGCCCAGGAGTGGAGGACATCATGGACCTGGGAGGAGGTAATGGCAGGGGACAAGACACTGCCATGTAAGCAGGCGGAGGCAGCGAGAGAGGAATGGCGACAAGATCAGGAATCTTGGACACGACGCAAGCATGAGAGGTAGCCCCAAAAACATTTTTGGGGGGAGGCACATGGAGTGGTCGGCGGAGCCGAGGGTTGAACCAGAGCCAGTCAGGGAGTCGAGTGAGGAGCTCGACGCAAGATTCCGGAGAGAGGTGCTGGCGTTGAGAGCGCTGCAGAGCGGGCGTGCTGAGGAGCGTGACACCAGTCCGGTGCCATGTGTCTCCTCCGTGCACTCGCCCTGGGGTGTGTGTCGCCGTTTAGGCACCATGTTATGCGGATCTACGCAGCGTGTCTCCAGTGCGCCTTCACAGCCCAGTGTGTCCTGTGCCAGCGCCCCACACCTGCCGGGTTAAAGTGAGCATCCAGCCAGGACAGGTTGTGCCAGCTCTATGCTCCAGACCTCCAGTGCGCCTCCACAATCCAGTAAGCCCTATGCCTCCTCCCCGCACTCGCCCTGAGGTGCTTGTTATCATCCCGGTGCCACCTGTACCTCTTCCACGCATCAGGCCTCCAGTGCGCCTCCACAGTCCAGAGCTTCCGGCGACAGTTCCCAGTCCAGAGCTTCCGGCGACAGTTCCCAGTCCAGAGCTTCTGTCGAGAGTTCCCAGTCCAGAGCCTCCGGCGACAGTTCCCAGTCCAGAGCTTCCGGCGACATTTCACAGTCCGGAACCTCCTGAGGCGGTCCACAGTCCGGAACCTCCTGAGGTGGTCCACAGTCCGGAACCTCCTGAGACGGTCCACAGTCCGGAACCTCCTGAGGCGGTCCACAGTCCGGAACATCCTGAGACAGGCCACAGTCCGGAACCTCCTGAGACAGTCCACAGTCTGGAACCTCCTGAGACGGTCCACGGCCCGAATCCATGGCATGAAGACTCCAGTGATGATCTAAGGTCCGGAGTCTCCAGCAACGGTCTACAGTCCAGAGTCTCCAGCGACGGTCTGCAGTCCAGAGCCTCCAGCGACGGTCGGCAGTCCAGAGCCTCCGGCGACGAGCTACGGTCCGGAGTCCCTGGTGATGATCTATGGTCCGGAGCCTCCGGCGACGATCCACGTTCCGGTTCCTCCGGCGACAATCCACAGTCTGGTTCCTCCGGCAACGATCTACGGTCCGGAGTCCTCGGTGATGATCCACTGTCCGGTTCCTCCGGCGACGATCCACGGTCCGGTTCCACGGAAGTGGAGGGATCAGCAAACGGAGCGGAGTCTACGCCCCGAACCGGAGCCGCCACCGAGGCTAGATCCCCACCCGGACCCTCCCTCACAGAGTCCGGTTTTGGGGGGGTACTGTCACGCCCTGACCTTAGAGAATAGAACTGTTTGGCCATAACGACCATCTTTATGTTTGGAAAAAAGGTGGATGTCACGCCCTGACCTTAGACAGCCTGTTTATTTCTCTATTTGGTTAGGTCAGGGTGTGATTTGGGTGGGCATTCTAGTTCTTTGTTGGCCGGGTATGGTTCCCAATCAGAGGCAGCTGTCTATCATTGCCTCTGATTGGGAATCATACTTAGGGCAGCCTGTTTTCCACCTGAGTTTGTGGGATCTTGTCTTTGTATAGTTGCTGTTTAGCGCTACAGAGCTTTATGTTTGTTTCGTGTTTTGTTGTTTTTTTGGTGTTCATCTAAAAATAATTAAGATGTACGCTTACCACACTGCGCCTTGGTCTCATTCCGACGACGGACGTAACAGAGGAGGCTTGCAAGCCGTAGAACACCATCCCAACCGTGAAGCACAGGGGTAGCATCATGTTGTGTGGGATGCTTTGCTGCAGGAGGGACTGGTGCACTTCACAAAATGAATGGCATCATGATGCAGGAAAAGTATGTGGATATATTGACGCACCATCTCAAGACATCAGTCAGGAAGTTAAAGCTTGGTCGCAAATGGGTCTTCCAAATGGACAATGACTCCAAGCATACTTCCAAAATAGTGGCAAAATGGCTTAAGGACAACAAAGTCAAGGCATTAGAGTGACCATCACAAAGCCCTGACCTCAATCCTATGGAACATTTGTGGGCAGAACTGAAAAAGCATGTGCGAGCAAGGAGGCCTGCAAACCTGACTCAGTTGCACCAGCACTGTCAGGGGGAATGGGCCAAAATTCACCCAACTTATTGTGGGAAGCTTGTGGAAGGCTACCCAAAACATTTGACCCATGTTAAACATTTTTAAGGCAATGCTCCCAAATACTAATTGAGTGTATGTAAACCTCTGACCCACTGGGAATGTGATGAAAGAAATAAAAGCTTAAATAAATCATTCTCTCTACTATCATTCTGACCTTTCACAGTCTTAAAATAAAGTGGTGATCCTAACTGACCTAAGACAGGGAATTCTTTAATAGAATTAAATGTCAGGAATTGAGAAAAACTGGGATTAAATGTATTTGGCTAAGGCGTATGTAAACTTCTGACTTCAACTGTATATATATATATATATATATATATATATATATATATATATATATATATACATAGGGCACTGTTTTTGACCAGAGCCTTTTGGACAAAAGTAGTGCACTATTGGAGATTGGGTGCCATTTGGGACACATCCATGGAGTGCAGTAAACTCTGAGTGCCCTGGAAGAATGGTGCAATCCCAGTTAGCTCCAGGGGAGGGCTCACTCTAGCCTGCACCGTCTACCTGTGCTGTGGAATCAATCCTAATCACAGCCATCTTTGACCTGTATTTTTCCACATCCATTGGCCTGCAAGACTATATTGCCACAATGACTGCTCTTTATATAATCAGTCCTTGTTCACATAACGTTTAATTTAGTTACATTTCCACCCTTTGGCTGACATGAATTCCTGTCTTCAAGTTTCCAAATATGTTTTCATATGACTGGAAAATAAACAAAAGCGGCAGCGACTATTTGACCTTCATGGCCATACCCAGTTCACACTGAGCCCCATGAAATTAATTTGATGCCCCGTCCATACTCTCTTCCAATCCCTGAGTTCCAGAGATTAACACAGACCCTGGATTAAAATCCTCAAAATAGAGAAATCCTTTTTAGATGAACAGACTGATTAAAAAGAGGGAATTTGAGAAAAACAGAGAGTTGAGTGGTGGAGCTGAGATTCAGACATTCTCACCTGTGACTATGACGACCCAAATAGTTCAGGTGTGTCAAGGGGTGTCAGTCTTTATATTCATAGCGCATATTTATTTCCACTTTTAACATAGGAAGGAAAGGGTTGTTGAATGTGTTGTTTGACTTATTATTAGCTGTATATGTTTTTTTGTGGGTTTTATGTCATTCACATGTATCATATTAGCATATTTTATCTCTACTACTACCACAATATGGCATTATGATTAATAATTTCCATCCATATTATTTCTTAGTCATTGTGTGGTCTGTTGGAGCTGTGGATGTATGCATCAGTGTTTCCTGGCCTCTCTAACCAAATGTAGTCGTCCACCCACTTCCCCCATGGACTTCAGGTTCCCTATTTCCCTCTAGGCTTCCCAACAGAGAACTCAGTCCACTGTGGCCAGAGGGCTGTAGCCTTCCCACCTGTCTAAGCCTGTGGTTTCATCAGACAGACAGAGAGACTCCACTAAGGTCATTGGATTGGAGTACAGGAAACGTCCCAAGTCGCACCATATTCCCTATGTAGTGCACTACTTTTGACCAGGACCCATAGTATCATTGGGGACGTACCCACACAGCTTGCTTTTCTCTTTTCGCCTCTCACTCCCGCTCTCCTCTTGCTACTATCGTTCACTCCCCGTATATACGTTGATGGTATTTCTCTCTCTACGCTCAGTCTCCCTCTCCACTGCTCCCGACTCTCTCCCTCTCTCACTCCTTCCAGGCAGCTTAAGCACTCTTCCTTCCTGCCCTCACATGGCTTCCTGCTCCTGCTCTTATCACACGAGAAAACGTGACAGGAGCTCAGCCTAGTCAGCCTGCCACTACCCAGCACCCCACTTCCTAGGCCACCACCGCCTTAAATGGAAGCGTTCTGCCCTGGGCACGTAGGTGCCTAGGGGTGTGAGTGGCGGGGGCCGTAGGGGGATATCCCGGACCCTGTCACCCACCTGGCCCAAAACTGTTAATACACTTATTTATTATAAACAATATGGTTCCTACTTCATAGCCTGAAAGAGGAACAATACCTTTAATGTCGTCGGACGTGTTTTTATTTATTAATTTATTTATCTGAACGGATGCTTGGGGCGCTCTGGGGCATTATCAAGCCATTCTCCGTAAAGGGGGTTTCCTCAGCGCAGGAAATCAGCAGCTTTGATTTTCTCAGCAAATCTGTGCTTCATCACACAATGGGAGTAGATCTGCACCTCATAAGAAACGGTCCATCAAATCTGTGCTTGACCTCCTACCTAATGAAGGGAAATTCATACTGTGCATCGCCGTTAAATATTGTGGCCACAGATATCACAATTCTGTGGAAATGTATTTGATTGCACCACACTGGTGATTCCAAAACTGTAGGCCTAGGGCCTTGAATTATATTGAAGTGGTCATTCATGCGGCAGCAGATTATGAAATGTGAAATTTGCTTTCAGCGTCACACGTTGTCTCCACATCATTCAAATGAAGTTCCTCCTCGGGTGGAATAGGGTTGTTCTCATCATCGGCGAAGAGACTCCGAATGGGAGTGTTAATCATTGTGATCTAAAAGGCAAAACTGACCATAGATCAGCACTCCTACTTTAAACGCTTGACACGTATGGTCCTAGAATAATACCCTTACTGCCCTGCAGTGTCATGGTCAGTCCGTTATAAATCCCATGTTTTAGTGAATGCACACACACCCCAGGTTGGGAGCGTCTTGAGTGTGTGTGTGTGTGCGTAGTTTGCATGCTGTATTTATAGTTGTTGTAGGCCAGCGCTGCCAGATAGGGGTCTGCCTGGCACTGATAGAGCCAGTGTTATTGTAAAGCCACAAGGCCATCTGATAAGGTCCCAAATACTCCACAGCCCCCAGCAATAAGACAATGTTTTTGATGGTATCGAGCCAGAAAGCCTTATAACCTGCTGCGCAAATGCAGCAATCGCTACAAAGTTCAAGGTCCACTTGCTGTGCATCGACCACGATGTCAGAAAGATATGTTTAACATTCAGAAGTGGTCAAGTTTCTCTTAGGTCTCAATATATGTGGATCTTATTCCCTATACGACGCCTTACTTTTGACCGGAGTCCTATGGGCCCTGGTCAAAAGTAGTGTACTAAATAGGGAATAGGGTGCCATTTCGGACGCTGACTATGTAAGTGTATGAATGTTGTATTGTGCATGTGTATACTGATGGCAGTGGATAGTATTCAGAGTCTCTGACTGTGGGTATGTACTGTATGTCTGAGAGTTTCCCCTCTTATCTTGTGAGAATATCACAGGGGGAAGTTGGTCATCTGACACTGGTCATTGAGGTTAGGTTGAAAGTTCAAAAGTTAAGTGTGAGGCTAAGTGTAATGCTTAGATCCAGACACTGTCCTCAACACGCAATACTATTGATCCTTGTAAGACATTCTACCTTCCATAATAGACGGACTCATTTATCTGTTTGGGTTAGCTTTGAAAGGCTTTTGGGAAATAAGTTTATGTTCTAATGGAGGAAAATGTTGCTGTTCTTTATATTTAGATTGAGGTGGACTTTGAAAGCACATTGACTTGGTGAGGGTACTGAGTTGTGACTGGGTTGATACTGATGCTCCACACCATTGTGTGTAAATGACCTGTCAGGAGATTATCTCTGTTTTAACATCAGGAACTTAGACAGTGAGAGGTCATCCGGAGCAATAAGTCCCTTTGAATTTCGAAAAGACATCCAACCTTAAGTATTGTTAAAAACGATTCCTTTGTGTGCATGTCACTGAGTAAAGTTTAGAAATTTGTATGTAATGTAGACAACTGGCTACATTCATTTGACTGTCATATTCTTAGATTGTCAATTCTCTTAACTCAATTAAATTCCTGCACTGCAAGGTAAAATAATATCCACGAAAAAGCTGTCATCAACTGAAGAAAATAAATACAATTTTCACAAGTCATTTGTTCAGCATCATTAGTGTCACAAACTATCTGTCTTGATATATGACTGCACAGACAGGCATATTTGAGAGTATTAATTTAATGGATGCTACATGTGAGCGTTAAGTGAATGGTATGGCCTCCTTACATTGTAAGTGATGAGAGCATGTATGGGAGAGTAATTCAAATGTGAGGCTAATTAACATGTGGTATAAACATTAAAGTAGGATCTTCCTGTCAATAGTACTGCTTCTATACACCGTTAGAGTAAAGGGAAGAGCTCAGAGAGGAAGCACTCACACACAGTGCATTTCCTCCATAAAACCACAGCTGTGTGATAACAACACACTGCACATTCCTCTACCTTTTTCTGTAATTTAAGCACCATAGAGGACAACATAATGCCAGGGTAGGCCTGCATGTACAGATGAAGTCGGAAGTTTACATACACCTTTGCCAAATACATTTCAACTCAGTTTTTCAATATTCCTGACATTTCGTCCCAGTAAAAATTCCCTGTCTCAGGTTGGTTAGGATCACCACTTTATTTTAAGAATGTGAAATGTCAGAATAATGTTAGAGAGAATTATTTATTTAATCACATTCCCAGTGGGTCAGAAGTTTACATACACTCAATTAGTATTTGGTAGCATTGCCTTAAAAATTGTTTCACTTAGGTCAAACGTTTTGGGTAGCCTTCCACAAGCATCCCAGAATAAGTTGGGTGAATGTTGGCCCATTCCTCCTGACAGAGCTGGTGTAACTGAGTCAGGTTTGTAGGCCTCCTTGCCTGCACACACTTTTTCAGTTCTGCCCACACATTTTCTATAGGATTGAGTTCAGGGCTTTGTGATGGCCACTCCAATACCTTGACTTTGTTGTCCTTAAGCCATTTTGCCACAACTTTGGAAGTATGTTTGGGGTCATTGTCCATATGGATGACCCATTTGCGACCAAACTTTAAGATGTTGCTTCAATATATCCACATAATTTTCCGTCCTCATGATGCCATCTATTTTGTGAAGTGCACCAGTCCCTCCTGCAGCAAAGCAACCCCACAACATGATGCTGCCACCCCCGTGCTTCACGGTTGGGATGGTGTTCTTTGGCTTGCAAGCCTCCCCCTTTATCCTCCAAACATAACGATGGTCATTATGGTCAAACAGTTCTATTTTTGTTTCATCAGACCAGAGGACATTTCTCTAAAAAGTATGATCTTTGTCCCCATGTGCAGTTGCAAACCGTAGTCTGTCATTTTATGGCGGTTTTGGAGCAGTGGCTTCTTCCTTGCTGAGCAGCCTTTCAGGTTACTTTCTATATATTACTCGTTTTACTTTGGATATAGATACTTTTGTTCCTGTTTCCTCCAGCATCTTCACAATGTCCTTTGCTGTTGTTCTGGGATTGATTTGCACTTTTCGCACCAAAGTACGTTCATCTCTAGGAGACAGAATGCATCTCCATCCTGAGCGGCATGACGGCTGCGTGGTCCCATGGTGTTCATACTTGCGTACTATTGTTTGTACAGATGAGCGTGGTACCTTCAGGCGTTTGGAAATTGATCCCAAGGATGAACCAGACTTGTGGAGGCCTTCAATTATTTTCTGAGGTCTTGACTGATTTCTTTTGATTTTCCCAAGATGTCAAGGAAAAGAGGCACTGGGTTTGAAGGTAGGCCTTGAAATACATCCACAGGTACACCTCCAATTGACTCAAATGATGTCAATTAGCCTAATCAGAAGCTTCTAAAGCCATGACATAATTTTCTGGAATTTTCCAAGCTGTTTAAAGGCACAGTCAACTTAGTGTATGTAAACTTCTGATCCACTGAAATTGTGATACAGTGAATTATAAGTGAAATAATCTGTCTGTAAACAATTGTTGGAAAAATTACTTGTCATGCACAAAGTAGATGTCCTAACAGACTTGCCAAAATTATAGTTTGTTAACAAGACATTTGTGGAGTGGTTGAAAAACGAGTTTTAATGACTCCAACATAATTGTGTGTAAACTTCCGACTTCAACTGTATATGCATGGGAGTAGGAAGAGAAGCTGCATGTGCAGTAGCCATTGTTTTAAGTGGAACAAATCTGCAAGTTGATTAGGCTGTATTTGGAATGTTAGGCATACATATGAAACACAATAAATTAAAGAATACCCATAATTGAAGGTGTTTTTATATTATATTGTAAAACATGTAGGGACACGGGATAGCTGGAGAAAGTTATTTAATGAACACAACTACAAGTTCAGTATTTTGAACTGTTAATTAAGAATATTTTAATGGATATGGCTGTGTGGGTCCTTTGTGGACAGGCACATTTTGTGTGTAATGTCCCGTGTTTCCTTTATGGGCATTATACAGGTGTAGGATCTTAATTTGAGCCAGTTTGCTACAGTAGGAAAATAATCCTAATGAAACACTGCGTTCATCCACCTCTGGCCTGCTCGCCTCCCTACCACTGAGGAAGTACAGTTCCCGCGCAGCCCAGTCAAAACTGTTCGCTGCTCTGGCCCCCAATGGTGGAACAAACTCCCTCACGACGCCAGGACAGCGGAGTCAATCACCACCTTCCGGAGACACCTGAAACCCCACCTCTTTCAGGAATACCTAGGATAGGATAAAGTAATCCTTCTCACCCCCCCCCCCCCCCTTAAAAGATTTAGATGCACTATTGTAAAGTGGCTGTTCCACTGGATGTCTTAAGGTGAACGCACCAATTTGTAAGTCGCTCTGGATAAGAGCGTCTGCTAAATGACTTAAATGTAAAATGTAAACAGAAAATGTGAATTCTTATGTGGATTATATTTAATGGACATTTTTGTAAGGGCTGATACGGTGCTTTCAGAAAGTATTCAGACACCTTGACTTTTTCCACAGAAAACAGAAATACCTTATTTACATATGTATTCAGACCCTTTGCTATGAGACTCGAAATTTAGCTCAGGTGCATCCTATTTCCATTGATCATCCTTGAGATGTTTCTACAACTGTGGTAAATTCAATTGATTGGACATGATTTGGTAAGGCACACGCCTGTCTATATAAGGTCCCACAGTTGAGCATTGAAGGTCCCCAAAAACACAGTGGCCTCCATCATTCTTAAATGGAAGAAGTTTGGAACCAAGACTCTTCCTAGAGCTGGCTGCCCAGCCAAATGGAGCAATCGGGGGGGGGGAGAAGGGTATTAGTCAAGGAGGTTACCAAGAACCCGATGGTCACTCTGACAGAGCTCCAGAGTTCATCTGTGAAGATGGGAGAACCTTCCAAAAGGACAACCAGCTCTGCAGCACTCCACCAATCAGGCCTTTATGGTAGAGTGGCCAGATGGAAGCCACTCCTCAGTAAAAGGCACATGACAGCCCGCTTAGAGTTGAACTCTTGAACTCTTTGGCCTGAATGCCAAGTGTCACATCTGGAGGAAACCTGGCACCATCCATACGGTGAATCGTGGTGGTAGCAGCACCAAGCTGTGGGGGATGTTTTCAGGGGCAGGGACTGGTAGATTAGACAGGATCGAGGGAAAGATGAACGGAGCAAAGTACAGAGAGATCCTTGATGAAAACCTGCTCCAGAGCTCTCAGGACTTCCGACTGAGGCGAAGGTTCACCTTCCAACAGGACAACAACCCTAAGCACACAGTCAAGACAATGCAGAAGTGGCTTCGGGACAAGTCTCTGAATGTCCTTGAGTGGGCCAGCCAGAGCCCGGACTTGAACCCGATTGAACATCTCTCGAGAGACCTGAAAATAGCTATGCAGTGACCCTCCTCATCCAATCTGACAGATCTTGAGAGGATCTGCAGAGAAGAATGGGAGAAACTCCCCAAATGCAGGTGTGCCAATCATACCCAAGAAGACTCAAGGCTGTAATCGCTGCCAAATGTGCTTCAACAAAGTACTGAGTAAAGGGCCTGAATACTAATGTAAATGTGATATTTCCGTTTTTTTAATTTGAAATAAATTCGCAAACATTCCTTAAAAACCTGCTTTTGCTTTGTCATTATGGACTATTGTGCGAAGATCAATTTTAGAATGAGGCTGTAACTTAACAAAATGTGGAAAAAGTCAAGGGGTCTGAATACTTTCCGAATACACTGCATATGTATTATGTCAGCATCATTGTGACGGTGCAGTGATCTCCATATATGAAGGGGATATGAGCGTTGTGAAGAGCGTGTCGCCACAAACAAACATCAAAGGAGAAGTCACTACGTTTGTGAGGAAGTTCCTGAAAATGAACAATGGTGTCCAAAAAAAAATCGTAATTGCAATCTCTTTACGACAAATGTATGACATTCAATCACGGCAATAAACAATGATCAATTAGTCAACAAATGAACAAACCACACATGAGATCATAAACTTATATATCAATGCAGTAGCACTGAGTTTCTTCATAAGGCACTGTGTTGAATAAGTAGAAGTCCAGTCAAGCCAGACCGGTGATGCAGATGTTTATGCTGTCGCTGAATGCAATGGTCTCTCTTATCTTCTGTCTAAGAGATCATTCTTCCTCTCCAGCTCTCGTGCTTCACCTTATTGATCCATAGATCCCCTGTCTGTGCCTAGAGAGAGAGAGAAAGAGAGAGAGAGAGAGAGAGAGAGAGAGAGAGAGAGAGAGAGAGAGAAAGAGAGAGAGAGAGAGAGAGAGAGAGAGAGAGAGAGAGAGAGAGAGAGAGAGAGAGAGAGAGAGAGAGAGAGAGAGAGAGAGAGAGAGAGAGAGAGAGAGAGAGAGAGAGAGAGAGAGAGAAAGAGAGAGAGAGAGAGAAAGAGAGAGAGAGAGAGAGAGAGAGAGAGAGATAGTGAGAGAGAGAGAGTAGACCACTGATCACACACTATTGATCGGTATTGGTCGCCTTGGTCGCCTCTCTCGCCAACATGGCGTTCAGTTAGCACCCTTGGGGGTATCAGCGTTTTGTTCTGCGGTGACGCTTTAGCACCTCAACCAGGCAAAGGCCACGCATGAAAGAGAGAGGAGTATTTGACCGCCTGAGGAATCGATTCACACCCTGATTGTCACATACAAAGGCCCCACTGTCCCTCTCATCCCATTCAAAGGCATGGGCCACGGTGCACAGATTAGGAATTAACTCATATTCTGCACTCACCAGTTAGTTAAAAGGCACACAAACGTGGATGCATAGGCATCTACATGTGTTGAACTGTAGGAATGGAAATAGGAAGGTGCTATTATGCGTCACCTGTATGTGTGACAGATGAGATGAATTGAGGGACTTCTTTTCAGGGCGGAGGGGTCAAATGCATGCCAAGACGTGGAGAGTACTATTTATGTGGTAGCTAGTTGTCAGAGGGACAATACCGCTGTTTAAACGGGCAATCAACAGTAGAAACAATAACAAAGTGGTAAAAAGCTGAGGGATGGGGCTGGAGAAATTCATAGGCAGAGCCCTGGATGCAAGGACTGACCATCCATGATATCAAAATGATCGTTTTTACTTTGTAAACAAACATTGGAGGTAAACAAGCATGTACAGTGTGTTGAGTTCTGATTGGGTACGACAATTGAGCTAAGCTCATGAGGCATTTCTAAGTTATATTCTAATGAATGGGTACATGGCATTCATTTTTAAGTCCACAAATAGATGTCTTAACTGCTGACGGCCCCTTTAAAGACAATCTACAGCCTAATGGTTAGAGCGTTAGGTCAGTAACCGAAAGGTTGCTGCATCGAATCCCTGAGCTGACAAGGTAAAAATGTGTTGTTCTGCCCCTGAACAAGGCAGTTAACCCACTGTTCCCCGGTAGGCCATCATTGTAAATAAGAATTTGTTCTTAACTGATTTGCCTAGTTAAATAAAGGTTACACATTTTTCTCACCACGAGTCATCCTGATCATACCACAACACAGATCTTAGAGATATTTTTCAGATTTGACTGTATCTCCCATTTATCACACAGTGTATGCTGTCCCTGAAACTTAACTCTTAAAATAACTTCTTCCCCGGAACACAGAAATCATGTATCAGGGACAAATCCCTTTCTGCGCAAAACCCAAAATAGATAGGGTCTTATCAGTTTGGGAACATTATTGCACTGCCGAAAACAATACAGTTTGAAGACGGGGTCCAATGTTGACCCTAATAATGTGGTTTAAAAAGAAGCCTGGAGTGTCAGGAAGCCAGCCATACCTCTGTCTTCACGGATAAAGTCATAAAAATGATAAACACAAGTCACAATTAGCCCGTGGGCCAAGACAATGCAGTGGTCATTGGTGGAGAGTTAGGCAGGTCAGGGCAGTAAAAGTGATCAAGATGAAAGAGATTGGTTACGTCCCAAATGGTGCCCTATTCTCTATATAGTTCACTACTTTTGACCCGGGCCCATAGGGCCATAGTGCACTACACAGGGAATAGGGCGCCATTTGGGATGTGGCCATTGTCCTCCCTTTAAGGACTGACCTCTCTGTTCATTTGAGTAAGGAAACATGGGTTTTCCCTTTCCCCGGTTAACTAATAGTCACCCCTGTGCTTCTATTTTAAAATGTGATTCACGAGTGAGTGAGACTTTTATCCTTTTTATCCCAAAATGGTGATGATGACACAATGACTTATCAATCACAGGTAAAGTTACTGGAATAGACAGGAGGGGGTCACTTTAATCAGGCTGTACCTTCATTTAAGTCTGGATTCATTTGGATTCAGACACACACGTCCCCAATCACTCTACAGACTGCAGTGGGGACCTAAAGCGACTCATCCTATAATCTTATCTTTCATTTTAGTCCGTATATCCCTGGTCATTTGGCATTTCAACATGTTAAGTGTTTGTTCCTTGCCATTATCCTTTCTGTATATGCACTGTAAAAACAATCCTGTGTTTTTTACGATAAGTTACTGTCAGCCAGTTACCTGTAAGTTACTGCGATTTTTTTTTTTTACAGTATGTTACCGTAAATTCCAAAGAAACTTGGTTTAACAGTACATTACTGTAAACTGAAGAGGAATGGTTTTATATCCTATGAAGCCATACACTACAAGAGTGAAGAAACACCACCATAGTTGTCATGTACTCAGGAAAGTGACTTTGATTATTTTACTTTGCGTTTCCGTCTTATTGTTGCTCGACCCCCTGGAAGTCCACAAAACCAGAGGTTACCACAACTTTAGGTGAAAAGTTTTCAAACATCCTCCTGTTAGCATGACTAAAGGAAGATTGAAAACGTGTCTTGGATCCAGGACTGGGATTAATCAAACAGACAGAGAGTGAAGGCGAGGCGGGGGATGAGGCGGATATGCTCATCTCTGAACTGACCTGTGGAGATAAACAAGAACAGGTTTAATCACAACTACATCAGCCCAGAGCGATGTGTGTGTGTGTGTGTGTGTGTGTGTGTGTGTGTGTGTGTGTGTGTGTGTGTGTGTGTGTGTGTGTGTGTGTGTGTGTGTGTGTGTGTGTGTCTGTGCGCCTTGGCTGTGTCCTGGTGTGTGGGAGAGAAAAAAATACTATATTTTGATGGGAGAAGTCATAAAGCCACATTTCCTATACAAGGTGAGGTTCAGAGTCCCCCCAGAGGAGTGTGAGAGAGAGTGTGCGAGCATGCATGAGTGTGTTGAGGTGGTAGAAAGGGACGAGAGGGTACCAGAATGAGCCCAGACCGGTAACGATGACAATGTGCCCAAGGAGATTCCCACCTGATTCCCAGCAGATCCCTGACAGATTAACGCCTTCAGAACAATGAAAAGAGAGTGGAGAGGGTTTACTCTGTGTTGTGCTTGTCTGAGGCACACACATCCACCCCTACACCCCTTTCCTCATGGCCTCATGTTCCCAGCATTCCCCTGAGGGGGATCTATAGCCCACACACACACACACACACACACACACACACACACACACACACACACACACACACACACACACACACAGCCTTTTGGCTAAGAGGGGGGGGGGGTGTATAGTGCTTTCTGAAAGCATTCAAAACCCTTGACTTTTTCCACATTTTGTTACGTTACAGCCAAATTCTAAAAGTGATTAAATCGTTTTTCGATTTTTTTTTGCAAATGTATATAAAAAAACAGAGTGATGACATTTACATAAGGATTCAAACCCTTTACTCAGTACTTTGTTGAAGCACCTTTCGCAGCGATTACAGCCTCAAGTATTCTTGGGTATATATCTACAAGCTTGGCACTCCTGTATTTGGGGAGTTTCTGCCATTCATCACTGCAGATCCTCTCAAGCTCTGTTAAGTTGGATCGGGAGCATCGCTGCACAGCTATTTTCTCTTGTTGTCCTATTGGAAGATGAACCTTCACCTCAGTCTGAGGTCCTGAGAGCTCTGGAGTAGGTTTAAATCAAGGATCTCTCTGTACTTTGCTTTGTTCATCTTTCCCTCGATCCTGACTAGTCTCCCAGTCCTTGCCACTGAAAAACATCCCCACAGCATGATGCTGTCACCACCATGCTTCACCGTAGGGTAGGGACAGTGCCAGGTTTCCTCCAGATGTGACACTTGGCATTCAGGCCAAAGAGTTCAATCTTGGTTTCATCAGACCACAGAATCTTGTTTCTCATGGTCTGAGAGTCTTTAGGGGCCTTTTTCCAAAATCCAAGCGAGCTGTCATGTGTCTTTTACTGAGGAGTGGCTTGCGTCTGGCTACTCTACCATAAAGGCCTGATAGGTGGAGTGCTGCAGAGATGATTGTCCTTCTGCAAGTTTCTCCCATCTCCACAGAGGAATTTTGGAGCTGTGTCAGAGTGACCATCGGGTTCTTGGTCACCTCCCTGACTAAGGCCCTTCTCCCCTTCATTGCTCAGTTTGGCCAGGTGGTCAACTCTAGGAAGAGTCTTGGTGGTTCCAAACTTCTTCCATTTAAGGCCTCTGTGTTCTTGGGGACCTTCAATGCTGCAGAAATGTTTTGGTACCCTTCTCCAGATCTGTGCCTCGACACAATCCTGTCTCGGAGCTCTACGGACAATTGGTTTGGTTTTTGCTCTGACCTGCCTTGTCAACTCTGGGACCTTAAAAGACAAGTGTGTGCCTTTCCAAATCATGTTCAATCAATTGAATCTTCCACAGGTAGACTCCAATCAAGTTGTAGAAACATCTTAAGGATGATCAATGGAAACAGGATGCACCAGAGCTAAATTTCGAGTCTCATAGCAAAGGGTCTGAATGCTTATGTAAATAAGGTCTTTCTGTTTTTGATGTTTTTGTCAATTTGCACCAATTTCTAAAAAACTGTTTACACTTTGTCGTTATGGGGTATGGTGTGTAGATTGATGAGGTATTTTGTTTTTTAATCAATTTTAGAATAAGGCTGTAAGGTAACAAAATGTGGAAAAAGTCAAGGGGTCTGAATACTTTTCGAATGCACTGTATTCAGTGACTTTATTATTTGCCTTTATTTAACAAGGAAAGTCATTGAAAACGCATGATCTTTTACAATAACAACATCGACTGGTAGGTATGTCAGTTGAGGACAGAAAGAAAGTAAGATCTTTCTCTTGTTCATTTTCTGATCTGCTTCACACTGAGGTATTGTGGGATTGTGGAGTCCAAACATCGAGGTCACAGGCTTTAACACAGGGAAGTAAGAAAGGAACAGGAGCACACTCAACCACCACACAACCTTTCCCATCAGCCATCTGAGCGTAACCTGACCTGAGCACAAGCTTTCATATCTTATATCTGTTTCAATGGAGCAGATTAGTAATGAGATAATAAAAAAAACGAAAAAACAAACATAAAAAATCTAAATACCATAGTCAAACATACATTCACTGATTTGATTATACAATGGAAAGTAAGGATACTGAATTAGCCGGGTTATTACAGCTTCAGAGAGCTGTTTTCCTACAGTATATGGGGCGTCGCAAAATAATAGATACAGCATGTCATCTTAACTACATGTTGCTTCACAACTCAGCCTTAATGGAGGCTGAGCGTCTGATGGCATTTCATTAGCAACTATGAAGTGGCTTTAATCACCTTAGATTTCTATTTACATACTGGTGATGGAAGAGGGAGAGAGGAGTATGGTGTATGACTGAGAACACCTGTTACATTACATTCTACCCTCTTTAACCTCCTCTTCCATCCTCCCCGTTCCCCCTTCCTGCAGGCACCGTCCCCCCCCGTCCCCCCTCAGGCAGTTGATAGAGGTAATCATAACCAGACCTAGTCTAAACACTCATAGAATCACAGACTATCACACACATTTATTCTATTCACTTCCTATTGGTCAGTGATTGCACTATGTGTGTTTTAGCCTTCATTTATTCATTTGTTCGTTCATTTGTGTTTTCATGTGTTTTTTGTGTGTCACTGTTGGAGGGCCTTGAAATTGGATGTTTCAAAATAGCATAAATGAATATCCACGATACTATTTCTTCCAATGAACGAACCATGACGTTTGAACTTGAGTAGTAGGTCCATTGGTAAACCTTTGCCTTTCTATGGCTTTGACCGAGCTCAGGCTCTTATAGCCTGATAGTGTCTTGGGATCTGAGCAGAGTGCTAACATATATATGCCTTCCGTACCAGTGATTTAAACTAAACATGGCTGCCTCGCAACTCAACACAAAGGACTCGGCAATCGCATTGTGCAATTCCCAAGAAAGCCGCCCACAGACATTTATACAGTGAGTCTGGCGACCAGCAGCTCGACAGTGTGTCAGAACTCGCTTGGAAGGCGGACAGTTTGTGCTGCTACGCCAAGGACAGGAAGTGCTTGCGGAGGGACAGGAAGTGCTCACCGCTGCAGTAGCCGAGGCTGGAACTGAGATAATGCCATTGTGTAAGCAAGCCTAGTGACCTCTCCCTGAGCGTGGAGCCCAGAGGCTGGCGTCGAGAGCCCTGGCCCCCACCCAGCCCCAGACTCCCCAGGCACGGGGTGGGGGACACGGGAGGACGGGGGATGGCCGCGGGGCGTGTCGCCTCCTCTTATTGCCCTACTCCCCTCCTCTGGGGGGACTCTGAACCTCACCTTGTATAGGAAATGTGGCTTTATGACTTCTCCCATCAAAAGATAGTATTTTTCTCTCCCACACACCAGGAGACAGCCAAGGCATGTACGCACACACACACACACACACACACACACACACACACACACACACACACACACACACACACACACACACACACACACACACCATGGCTGCTGGCACTCACACATGCAAACCCACTCATAGACATATATAAGCATGCACACACACATTTTCAAACTAGTGAGGTTTCAGTCCAGTCTCATGAGACCACGGGGGAAAACCGTATCAGGTCATCAGCTGTAAAATAGACGATGCCAATGTTATAGCACCAGATCCTGTCCGAGCGCACGGACTGTGACAGGGCAAGACCCCTCTAACACCACCGCCTCCAAAAGGGTCAGCCAGTATACTCTGGATCCCCTTGCTATACCGAGACAGGGCACGATGGGGTTGTATAAGCATCTCTCATATTTCTGTCAGGCCTCTTTGACCTGAGAGAGGAAAGGCTCCAGTCTGACATGCTGTATCTAACTGTGTCTACATGGCATGATGGGAACGGCTCGAGGACAGATGAAGAAAAGAAGGGAGCTGGCAGGTTAAGCCCTGCCGTTACTGATAAGGACGCCTGCAGTCTCTGGCTGTTGTTTTGATTCCTGACCACTATGGACACGGCTTGGTTCTCGACTGCTTATTAAAACATTCAAATAGTGTGAGGTGTGTGGGTGGACTGATATTCTGGCTGCAGCTGATTCAGTCAACAGTAGCTCTCTCACCTCACCTTGTTCTCTCGGGTCTCATGTAGGCTGCATGGTGATTGGCGACTTTCTACAGGATTGTAGGCGATAGTCAAGGGATCAGCCATGGTTTTATAACAACGTTTCTGTGAGCAGTGGTCATATCTGTAGCAGATGAAAAGAAGAAGTGATTTTTCTGAAGTTTTAAATACTTCCTATATATAGCTTTTTCAGGCTGCTGGACTTCTTTTATTCCTAATTTTAAGCACTGATAAATTACTTTACAAAGTATACACAATTACACACTCTCATTCATCCACCACCAGTGCTTGACTTTGACTGAAAAAGGTACTCGTACTCATTTTGGGTGCCGGTATTGTTTATGTTTAGGTGCAGGAGCTCCACAATACTCTTGAGCTAATATTCTATAAGAGGAACAGGAGCTCAAGCAGTAGAACATTTCAGATGCCAGTACTCAGCTCAGGTGAGCTCCTGCCAATGTGTGGAGGAGAGTAGTGTGTGTAGGGTTCAGAGTGACCAAGGTCACCTGCAACATATTTTTAGTGATATATTAGTGTAATTAAATTAAATCTAATTGAATTACTTGTTTTGACAGTTTCAAGTGAAAAAGACAGGGATATAATGCAGGTAGCCTAGTGGTTAGCCTATTTGGCCAGTAACTTAAAGGTTGCCAGGTTGAATCCCAGAGCTGACAAGGTAAACATCTGTCGTTCTGCCCCTGAACAAGGCATTTAACCCACTGTTCCCCATAGGCCGTCATTGTAAATACAAATTTGTTCTTAACTGACTTGCCTAGTTAAATAAAGGTTACATTTTTTTTTAAAGAACTTCTGCTAGGGTGAGAGAAACCGATTTGGAGACCGACCCTAGCCTTGCTGTCAGATACAACCATGTCATGTTCGACCTTGAAGAATACGGCCCAATAATCACCACTGCCTTACCCGTGGTCCCAGGTTTTGCACTTCACAGACAACAAAGCCCGATAGATGACTGTTCATTTAATCTATCTCGACTGTTTGCAAATATAGTGTATTCACCAGCATCTCCTATAAGAATGTCTAACCCCTAATTAACGCTTCTTTGAATCAACATAATCTACATCCAGCCTCAGTCAATGGCTGTGAACCCTAGCCGACAGTCTATAATGATGCTAAAATCTGCGCATTGGAATTATTTCCTGCGTAAACCTGAACTTCCAGTTACCAAATCCAGCATCTCAATACACAGATGAAAGAGAGTGCGTGTGTATTAGACCTATGTCTGAATAATATATACTTTAGGATAGTTTAAACTTACTGGTGGTATACAGTGATATAAGTTATATAAACATGACAAAAAACGTAAACAAATATTTAAAAGGGATGGCATGAGCAATTGAGAACATGTCTCGCAGAACAGCAGCACATGGATTTATTTCAAATGTTTCTGAAATAAATGACTTTGTAGACTATTAATTATTTGATATTTGCTCAATTGGGCATTATTTTTCCCCTATAGCCCTATAGGTTGATGTATCCAAAACATTTGTGTGGAGTTTATGTCACGAATTCAATATGTTCTATTTGAATCATAACTGTAAAACGCACAGTAACACTTAGGCCTACACCCACAGTCTTGTATCACATGAAGAAAAAAAACGAATAAACATTTAAATGAAAATGAAATGTTTAATCCATTCTCTAACAGTGGGCACCTCACATTACACATAGAGGACAATGTGTGGTATCCCGCTCCCAACAAGGCTGGAAGGCAGCTAACTTGAAACTTTTTACACCTCAGGCGTACTGAGCACTCCCACCCTATTGTGATTGGTTGCCTATGCGCTTAAAGTATCCCCAACCTCAGAGTAGATAGTCAGTTCTAGTTTAGTCAGCTCCAAGCTATTATCTAACAGTGACGGACATTTTCCACTCAGTTTTGAATAGTTATTATTACTTGCGTTATTAAAACTTTCCTTTTATATACCTACACAGCAAGTGACACTTATTTTCTCATTTTATTTACGCGAGTTGCTGCCCGGTTGGTGTCGATAGCCCGAAGGTGAACAGCGATGAGTAGTCCCGATGCGGGTTACGCCAGTGACGATCAGAACCAGGCTAGGTGCGCGATCTCAATCATGATGCCTGGAATGGGACACTGTCACTGGGCAGACCCCCTGAGCCCTCTCGGGGACACCAAAGAGAAGAGCGAGTCCAGCTCCGGGAACCAGAACCGTGGGAAGAATGAGCCGAGGATCCGGAGACCCATGAATGCGTTCATGGTGTGGGCGAAGGATGAGCGCAAGCGGCTGGCACAACAAAATCCAGACCTGCACAATGCGGAGTTGAGCAAAATGTTGGGTAAGGAAACTAAATAGCAATTGATTGTGTAGGCCTGTTACTGACGTGATATTTGTAAAGACCAATGGGAATTTCTTGTTTAGCAAGTATTTCAATAATATTTCATAAGTGATCAAATGCTAGGGAATTTGTATAATTTTAAGCAGTGTGTTACCACGTGGAAGCATACTGCATTTATTCGAGCAGCAATATTCTAAATATTATTTTATGCCTATACTTCCATGATTTTGGTTTGTAGTAGGCTATTTGCATAGGGCCAAATTATCTTGAAAAAGCATAATTCTCTTGAAAAAGCACATGATGCTAACGCCCTGCCCTTATTCTGGCCATTGAAATAGTCTAGGTAACTCAAATGAATCAATCACAACAAATGTACGATCAATAATAACACTAATGTTATTTCGAAATGAAAGTTCTGCTGTTACTAAATTGATGATGAGCTATTTTGGAGCGCATCACCAGACTGCATGCCTGATGCCGCTATAACTGACGTGGGCTTTGTTGTTGATCTGTAGGGAAGTCGTGGAAAGCCCTTCCTGTGTTGGAGAAGCGGCCGTTTGTAGAGGAGGCTGAGAGGCTTCGGGTGCAGCACATGCAGGATCACCCCAACTACAAGTACCGACCCCGGAGGAGGAAGCAGGCGAAGAGGATTAAGCGCCTGGACTCCGGGTTCCTGGTCCACAGCATGTCCAACCAGCAGAGCACCTCCCTGGGTGGGGAAGGTAGGGTGTGTATGGAGAGCATGGGTTACCACCATGAGCATGGCTACCAAGTGTCTCCTCAATCCCTCGGCCACTACCGCGAAACCCAGGCCCTCGGAGGGGCTTCCTACGAATCCTACTGCCTGCCCACCCCCGACACATCTCCGCTGGATGCCGTGGAGACAGACTCCATGTTCTTCCACAGCCACTCTCAGGAGGAGTGCCACATGATGCCCGTGTATGCCTACCACTCTCAGGGGGCAGAGTACCCACCTCAGGACCCTCACTCCAACCACCACGCCAACCCCATGCTCCACAGACACCACTCCTCCCCCACAGAGCAGCAGCAAGCCTCCCAGGCTGGCCCCATGCCCCCCACCTTCAACCAACTGGCCATGTACTACAGCCAGCACTGCAGCCCCAGTCACCCCAAGCGACACCCAGGCCATGGGGCAGGACAGCTCTCCCCTCCCCCAGACTCCCAACCCCACCCAGCAGACCAGGTGGAGCAGATGCACCCCTCAGAGCTGATAGGGGAGGTGGACCGCAGTGAGTTTGAGCAGTACCTGAGCTCCTCCAGACCTGGAGACATGACAGGCCTGTCTTATGGGGTGCATGAGGCCAACATGCAGGGACCTGAGAGCCTGATATCCTCTGTGCTCTCTGATGCCAGCACAGTGTACTACTGTAACTACAACAACTCCTAACCTCCTGGTCTGCCCTGTCTGTCAATCACGTCTCTACTACTGCAGCTATTACAGTACATAACCTGACCTCAAATGTCTCTCTCTGTTTCCTCTCTCTATTTCTATCTTCTCTCTCTCTCTATCTCTCCCTCCCTGTCTAGCTCTGTCTTTCTCTTTCATTCTGTTACCATTAAAGGCAAGTGGGAACAGTGGGAACTCTTTCATTTGAGGTTTTAAATGCAGTATGTTATTTTCTTTTTGTGTGAAGGACGTTCAATTTGTGTCACTTTATGAGCTGAGAAGCTATAGGACATTTGAATTGTGATGATGCTAGTTTCACACACTGTGCAAAGGGGAAAGCTCCTGAGCAGGAATATAAATACATTTTGTGATAATAAATAATGTATAGTTACTATTTGAAGGTTTTATGTATAGCTGTTTTATACTTTTGCACTTTTAAAAAATAAAGTTTTGAACCAAAATAGATGTTCCCTTCTCTGTTTTTTGGTTTTTAATTACATTACCTCCTCTTTTCATTGTTGAAATACTGTACCACATAGATTCTTACAGATATTCATGCACCTGGGTAGCCATATTTAGTTATTGGTGCAATGTTTTCATTGTTTATATATAGCAACATTTACTTCGTCTGTAGAGGTTATAGACCATGTGTTTAAAGTTATTAATAATCAAATTCATTGCAGCAGTAACTTATTTGTATACTGTGTAGACATTAGTGGTAGCCTAGATTAATTTCACAACAATGTAAAAAATAAATAATAATCTAACAAATATACACCTTTTTTTCATGATGGTATCATTGTGGAATGTTGTGGAACAGATCACCTGGCAACTAAGTTCATCCACAGTGGAAGACTCTGGACCGGCTTCCTGCCCCGTTTAGAATAGAGGTGATCTCACCTGGCAACTAAGTTCATCCACAGTGGAAGACTCTGGACTGGCTTCCTGCCCCGTTTAGAATAGAGGTGATCTCACCTGGCAACTAAGTTCATCCACAGTGGAAGACTCTGGACCGGCTTCCTGCCCTGTTTAGAATAGAGGTGATCTCACCTGGCAACTAAGTTCATCCACAGTGGAAGACTCTGGACCGGCTTCCTGCCCCGTTTAGAATAGAGGTGATCTCACCTGGCAACTAAGTTCATCCACAGTGGAAGACTCTGGACCGGCTTCCTGCCCCGTTTAGAATAGAGGTGATCTCACCTGCCAACTAAGTTCATCCACAGTGGAAGACTCTGGACCGGCTTCCTGCCCCGTTTAGAATAGAGGTGATCTCACCTGCCCCGTTTAGAATAGAGGTGATCTCACCTGGCAACTAAGTTCATCCACAGTGGAAGACTCTGGACCGGCTTCCTGCCCCGTTTAGAATAGAGGTGATCTCACCTGGCAACTAAGTTCATCCACAGTGGAAGACTCTGGACCGGCTTCCTGCCCCGTTTAGAATAGAGGTGACTCTGGACCGGCTTCCTGCCCCGTTTAGAATAGAGGTGATCTCACCTTAAGTTCATCCACAGTGGAAATAGAGGTGATCTCACCTGGCAACTAAGTTCATCCACAGTGGAAGACTCTGGACCGGCTTCCTGCCCTGTTTAGAATAGAGGTGATCTCACCTGCCAACTAAGTTCATCCACAGTGGAAGACTCTGGACCGGCTTCCTGCCCCGTTTAGAATAGAGGTGATCTCAGGGTCTGATTTACACATGGCGCCTTGTTTTCACAGTATGGGAATACAGTTTATGTCCCGGACATCCTGTTTCTAAGTGATTTAGTCTCCCCTGATTAATGACAGAGGCCATTAAATTTGAGTATATTTACTACACCCATGCTAGACAATGGAGAGTCATACAATACTAAACATTTTTATACAAATATATTTTGGTTGCCAAATAAAAGGTATATGTTTAAGTTTTTCAACAGATAGTATATCTATAGCATGGATTCATTTAGAAAACAGATAAAGAATATGGACATTTGATGTTGAAAGGATGAGGAAGGTATTATGAAGTGCACCAAGACAACAATTCAGATGTATTTCTAGTTGAACAACTGGGTACCGTTTTATAAATAAAGATGTTCCTTTTTGAAAGGAAGAGGTTCTTCTCTAAGGGGTCAATCCCCCTGACCCCAGAAAACATTTTCAGTGCTCTAGAGGAAGCATGTTCCAAAGCTGTATATTCCTCCACTTTGTTCATGTCCAATGTTTTGAAATCTCTCCCATGTAACACAAGCAGAGGTTGGAGCTCAAGGTTATTCCCTGTACTTCCCACACTCATAATGATGCTCTCGTTTTAGAGATTTTAAATCTTCAAGAACAATAAAAGGCTTGTTTTAAACATATGAATAAACCATATCCGAGTGCGGGTGACTTGCTCTGTCCCGGTCCTATTTTATTAATCTAATTTGTTACACATTGTGCTTTTTTCCACTTAAAACATCCAAGATGGTCATTAATCCAGCGCAGCATATGACTGCCATTTTCTCTTGATACTGTAATACATAAGTACTACCCCAAACGCACACACAAAACACAGATAGGCAAATGTTTCGCCCAACAGGTGAAACATTTGCACCCCCTCCCCCCTTCATAACATGTGACACACTTCCCTTTGGGCTAGACTGGAGAATCCAGTCTAATTGGTGTGAATCTGTGTAAATTCAGTCTGCAGCTGGGTTTAGCTCTGTTGGGATAGCTAATGGCATAACCGACCAGCTCAGACCATTATCCCCACAGCAAGATCAACAGAGTGGGTGGGTGGGTGGGGGGGGCACCTGCACAGACTGGGAGTGGGATGGTTTGGGGGGGAGCAGGAAAATGGATAAGAAAAGACAGAGAGAGAGAAAACAAGACAGAGAGAGAGAACACACTGATAGACGTACCCTACAGTCCAAGAAAGAGTGGCTTTATGTGGTGCTCCTAGGAGAGGTGGTGAAGTCTCCTGAGGCCTATCTGACAGCGAGTGGCCGGCCAGGCCGGGAAGGGGAGGGAGGGGAGTAGTCAGGGAGATTACCTCTAGGCTCGGCCGGGCGGCTCCCTACTTTAACACAGGAGCACTTAATCACAGCAATGCACTAATCTTACCTCAGGTAGCTAGCTGCCTTTCACAAATACAGCTTTATTAAAACACTAACAACTTTGGAAATATGGCTTTATTTACCACAAACATGGTAAAACAAGTTTCATCCACTCACAGATAAAGTCACAAACAGCTTTAACCAGTACAGAACATAAATTAATAGATACCCCAATACCTGACACAACTTAACACTGTTGAAAATCCTCTGTCTCTGTATTGTAACAGACAGAAGAGACCCATGTTATGTCTTATGAATAACATTTGCCTTGAATAATCTGGCTTTGCCCTAAGCCTCCAACTGAGTATTTGGTAAAGGTTACTATGACAACAAAAACACACAAAACAAACTAATGAGATACAATCTATTAATCTGAACAACAATCAAAGCAAAACCTGCATACTTTAAGTCATAACTGGCACCCAGGAAGACAGAGAACATGCAAGAGCAAAATCAAAGCAGTTCCCTGCAAATTATTCTTGGTCATGAACAGTTGGAATATTTAGGTTGTGCAATTAAATCACATTAAAAAAAGGAAAGTAAGAGAAAGAAAGGACAGTAAAACTGATAGTAAGCAACCCTGGCTGCCAATGAAGTCAATAATAGTGGATTGCATATACAGAATGTGAGACAGCTGCAGACACAGAGGAGGGTGTGTCTGTTCCCTGTCTAAACCAGGGTTTGGAGTGGAGGGTTGTTCTATAATCCCAGGCAAATGCCCTCCTTCTCGGGGACTGATCGGTTTCATAGTCCCTGCCTGTCAGAACGACCAGGGTCCAGTTGTGTTGCCACTAAATATAGTCCACATCAAGTCAATCTCTGTTCCATGCAGTGATTCAATCGTTTAGTTTTTCTTCTGATTCTGCCCCCTTGCCTTGTCTCATACGGTTATAAATAGCTCTCACAGGAGTGGGTGTGGGTGGTGAAGAAACATAATGTGGGTCCCTCTCCTTTTGACATGACCTCAGTTACTATATCAGTGATTCGCTGAGTGGTTCTACAGCACCATTTTCAGAGACATTAAGAGTAGCCTTACAATGTACTTTTATACAATTTTTTGTATACACCTTTTATAGAGTTATGCTATATGAATGCACTAATTTCTGCCTGAAGGAAAAGGGGAAATGTCAACATGATCAAACCAGTAAATACTACCACTAAAATAAATAAAATGTTAACAGCAGAGCACACACTGTGAATGTATATACTGTACGTTAAACATTTAGCTCTTGGCTCTTGGCTTATTTGCCATAGGAAGAAAGGGATTGAGGTGGGGGTATGGGGAGACGAGGCTGTGGTAGAGCCCACAAATAACTGGGGGTAGTGTTGATGTTCGTTCCCAGTATCTTTTCTTCACAGCTACCCCCTCAAATACTTAAGGAAAACCTCAGGAAATAGTATCAGAGATCAATTTTGTACCCCTGTGCATGTCTGTCAACAGACATTATATTGACAAACAGTGACTACTAACTTTTACCAGTAATATGATGGGTTCAGCACAGTGGCGGTTGGTACCATTTTAGATGAGGGAGGGTGGTTATTTTTTAACGAACATGGCCTTATGTCTATTACAGCATATTGGATGACTGTCATTTATATTCCATTCACCCAGCTCAATGTAACATCAATAGGGTTAGGCTACTACATGATACTCAAATTTACCCTGTACCCATTATGAGGTTGCTACAACGCCTATGAATTAAAGTTTACAACGTAGGTGCACAGGTCGAGAGAATTTTGAGTAATCAAGGTGACAGGCAGTGACACATTCAATACCGTATTGCACACTCTTGCCTGCATCTAGCTGATCTAGGGTGCGATCATTAGTCCAACAGCAAACTATAGTTTCTACTGGACATATTCAGGTATGGTTATCCCTGTTTTGTTACGTTTGCTTCCATTTAAGATACATTTTTCAAAATAATCGGCGCAATGAATAAACCCTGATCACACACAAACACAGTTCACTTTCATAGCAGCCACATACAAACAGTTCATGAACAGTATATATAATTCCTTCTCGCGTCTATCTACACGTTCTAGTCCTCTCACCTTTTCCCTTCGCATGTGGACTTCAGTGCACAAGACATCAGCTGTCTGTGACCAGCTACTTGAACTAATGAGTTTGTAAAACCGCTACAATCATGCAGTACAGTGTACAGTCAGCAGCAAGCAGTTTAGCAGTTACACCAGCAGGCCCCGGTGGTAATACATTTAAAAAAAAAAAAAAGCTTACCTTGACTTGGAAGAGTTCCCGTGTTGGATAGCCATAGTCAGCTAGCTAACATAGCATTTCTCTCTGTTTGAGCCAGGTGTTTAAGTAGGCTAAACTAGCTAGCTCCATTTGATGCTAGCTAAGTAAGTGAAAGTGAGAAAATATATACTACAAAATACAGCTAGCTCTCTCACTCTCTCTCGCTCTCTTGCTTCTCCTTAATTCTGGAAGAAAACTGTTCAGCTATTGCCTTTCTCTGTTTGAGTCAACTACTCACCACATTTTATGCACTGTAGTGCTAGCTAGCTGTAGTTTGTGCTTTCAGTACTAGATACATTCTCTGATCCTTTGTTTGGGTGGACAACATGTCAGTTCATGCTGCAAGAGCTCTGATAGGTTGGAGGACGTCCTATGGAAGTTGTCATAATTACTGTGTAAGTCAAATCAAATTAAATCAAATGTTATTCGTCACATGCGCCGAATACAACAGGGGTGGACCTTACCATAAAATGCTTCCTTACAAGCCCTTAACCAAAAATGCAGTTGAAGAAACAGAGTTAAGAAAATATTAGCTAAATAAACTAAAGTAAAAAAAATGTAAAATACAAAGTAACACAAGAAAATTACATAACAATAATGAGGCTATATACAGGGGGTACTGGTACTGAGTCAATGTGCGGGGGTGGTTAGTCGAGGTAATTTGTAAAGTGACTATGCATAGACAATAAACAGTGAGTAGCAGCAATGTAAAAACAAAGGGGGGGTCATTGATTAATGACCATTTGATTAATTGGTGGCCAGATGATTAATTGTTCAGCAGTCTTATGGCTTGGGGGTAGAAGCTGTTAAGGAACCTTTTGGTCCTAGACTTGGCACTCCGGTACCGCTTGGCGCTCCGGTACATCACTGGGGCCAAGCTTCCTGACATCCAGGACCTATATTCTAGGCAGTGTCAGAGAGAACAGTCTATGACTTGGGTGACTGAGACAATTGTTTGGGCCTTCCTCTGACACTGCCTAGTATATAGGTTCTGGATGTCAGGAAGCTTGGCCCCAGTGATGTACTGGGCCATACGCGCTACCCTCTGTAGCGCAGATGCCGAGTAGTTCCCATATGTGGCGGTGATGCACCAGTCAGGATGCCCTCGATGGTGCAGCTGAGGAACCTTTTGCGGCTCTGGGGACCCATGGCAAATCTTTTCAGTCTCCTAAGGGGAAAAGGTGTTGTTGTGCCCTCTTCACAATTGTCTTGGTGTGTTTGGGCCATGGTAGTTTGTTGGTGATGTGGACACCAAGAAACTTGAAACTCTCGACCCGCTTCACTTTAGCCCCGTCGGTGTTAACGGGGACCTTTTCGGCCATCCTTTTCCTATAGTCCACGATCAGCTCCTTTGTTTTACTCACATTGAGGGAGAGGTTGTAGTCCTAGCACCTCACTGCCAGGTCTCTGACCTCCTCCCTATAGGCTGTATCATCGTGGTCTGTGATCAGGCCTACCACTGTTATGTCGTCAGCAAACTTATGATTGTGATGGTGTCGTGTGGGGACTAAGCACGCACCCCTGAGGGGCCCCAAAGTTGAGGATCAGCGTGGCAGATGTGTTGTTACCTACCCTTACCAACTGGGGGTCGGCCCGTCAGGAAGTCCAGGATCCAGTTGCAGACGGCGATGTTTAGTCCCAGGGTCTTTAGCTCAGTGATGAGCTTTGTGGGCACTATGTTGTTGAATGCTGAGCTGTAGTCAATGAACAGGATTCTTCCTTTTTTCCAGGTTGGAAAGGGCAGTGTGGAGTGCGATTGAGATTGCGTCATCTGTGGATCTGTTGGAGCGGTATACGAATTGGAGTGGGTTTAGGCTAGGATTTCCGGCATGATGGTGTTGATGTGATCCAATACCAGCCTTTCAAAGCATTCATGGATAGCAACGTGAGTGCTACGGGGAGGTAATAATTTAGGCAGGTTACCTTCACTTTATCGAGCACAGGGACTATGGTGCTCTGTTTGAAACATGTAGGTATTACAGACTCAGTTAGGGAGAGGTTGAAAATGTCACTGAAGACACTTGGTCTGCGCATGCTTTGTGTACACATCCTGGTAATCCGTCTGGCCCTGTGGCTTTGTGAATGTGGACCTGTTTAAAGGTCTTGCTCACATCGGCTAAAGAGAGCGTGTTCACACAGTCATCTGGAACAGATGGTGCTCTCATGCATGCTTCAATGTTGCTTGCCTAGAAGCTAGCATAAAAGGCATTTAGCTCGTCTGGTAGGCTCGCGTCACTGGGTAGCTCGCGGCTGGGTCTCCCTTTGTGATCCATAATATATTTCAACCCCTCCCGAATCCGGAGGATAGAATTATGGTCAGAATTGCCAAATTGAGGGTGAGAGAGAACTTTGTATGCGTCTCTTTGTGTGGAGTAAAGGTGCTCTAGAGTTTTTTCCCCCTCTGGTTGCACATGTGACATGCTGGTAGAAAGTCTTTGGAAGGGGGTGCGAACCATGAGCCTCCTAGGTTTTATATTGAAGTCAATGTACTCAGAGGAGGATAGAAGCTAGCTGCCTCCAGCTACACTATGGTGCTACCCTACAGAGTGCTGCTGAGGCTACTGTAGACCTTCATTGCAAAACATTGTGTTTTAATCAATTGTTTGGTGACGTGAATATATTTAGTATATTTTTATCTGAAAATCATACCTTTTTTAATGTTTCACTATTTAAAAAAAAGGAAATTCATTGAGGAGGATGGTCCTCCTCTTCCCCTTCTGAGAAGCCTCCACTGGTTCACCATAGCCAGGAATAAAATACAGTGATTTTATTTCATAAACAATTGTGCTTTGAATAGAACCACCCATAAAGGACAAGTTACAAATCACTGAAAGTATTTATTTCTAAATAAATAAATAATTTCATACGTAGAATATTTTAATTTTATAATAATTTGAAATGAGGTATAATGAAAGTAACTGATATTTAAAATATATTAATCGATATTAAATAAGGTTTTTATCATATTTATTTATTTTGATAATAGGCATACTAATAAAACCAGAACATTAAAAAAAATCCAGCAAAGAACATTTCAATTGAAAAACGAATTTGGTGGAATTTGATATAGTGCTTAGTGGTAGTGATAATATGATTAAAGTGGACCATTGTGTTTTATTTCTGTGGATCTTTGAGTATTTCCGAGAGCACCTGTCCACACTTCCTCGCCCCAATGACTCCTGTTTGCTCTATCCATGAAAGATAGGCTGGGAACATCCTCCATCCGAGAGGAAACCTTGTTCTATAAAATTCACACCGCTCTTCCTATTTTGGGATCACCGGTAGGATTTCCTAAAAAAGAACTTAAAAAAAAAAAAACATGAAAATAAAATCTAAATAGAGTGAGAGAGGTCAGAGTGTCATGACCTGGGTCAGGCCCCTTTGTTGTGTGTGTGTGTGTGTGTGTGTGTGTGTGTGTGTGTGTGTGTGTGTGTGTGTGTGTGTGTGTGTGTGTGTGTGTGTGTGTGTGTGTGTGTGTGTGTGTGTGTGTGTGTGTGTGTGTCAGTTCAGGTGCGATATTAAAAACACTGTTGTAGGATAAACAACAAGGAACTAGGCTCACACCAAGTGCTGAGAACGCCAGTAACATGACTTACCCACACTGGTACATCTGCAACAACAGATGGTCCCTAGCTGCCATTATTCTTTTCTCACTTTGACATCTGTGGCATAGGTAGGTTGCCTATACTTTTATGCTTGGTAGCTAAATACCTCCGTTACACATTATTGTTCAAGGACTATCTTACTAATAATAACTTATAACAGTATTATTCAAGTTCAAGGGTTTGAATTGAAATATAACAAATTCATTAAATCAAAATGTGCTACTAGGTTTCTCCACAGTATTGAATTAATAGTGAATATATGTTAGGTCTGTCTTCTGTTTTTTTAACAGAGGCCTTTTTTAGAGTGTGTCCTACACAGGAAAGTAAGTCTCCATTTATGTTTTTGAGCTACTATAAGCTTCAAACAAATTATAAACACACTGTGTCATTAGAATAGCAAACAGTTTACTTCCAGTTCCCCAAGAGCAGACGGCGGGTTCCTCCCTTTTTCAAGTACAGTCTCCTTTCCAGTATCCAGGCCTAGTGTATTATTATCCATAAATTGACACCCATTCAAAAGGCATTAAGCTACTGAAGGCTACTCTCATCCTGCTTTCTCAGATGTGTCTACATGCAATTCGTTTTATGTTTATAGTTCTATATAATTAATATAATATTGTGCCGTTTTTTTGCACCAGCAAATTCATCTTTCTGAATCCCTTTTAAAATAAAGTTAGGAGCTGAACTAAAATACCATTTAAAAAAATCCCGCCAGAGGGCAGTCTTGCGCAGGTTGTCAGCGCAGCAGCCTTTCAACGGAACCTTTCTACACGGTGAGGTGCAGCTGCTGATTATATTACCTACATCTTTGCACTTTGCAAAAATGATTAGTGTGTCACCAAACTCCATCCTTAGCAAATGGTTCACTTACAATTTGAAATGGGAAGGTTACACAGGACAGCAAAACTCTCTAATTTTTATTTTCACTCGAAATTCACCAGTCTGCCTAAATTAATCGACGTTTTCCTAATCCACACACGGTGACAATTGAGCAGTACATATGTTGTTTTCTCGACCTAGACATTCTGAGAGGGTGGGTCGGTATTTGACTAACTGGCTAATTGTATTAGCCGTGTTATTAGCCTAGGCTACTACTAATAATAGCAAAAACAATGAGCACACTATTTTCACTCCCAAGACATAGCTTGGGAGAATCAACTAAAATGTCTCACTTGACTATTGTATTGTTGTTGTAGTAGTAATAGGCTAGAAGTAGGCCAGGCTATATACTATGTTGTCACTGTGGTTGTTGAGCATTTTGTCTTCAGGCTCTGTATGACTGGCAAAGGACACCAAATGTTGTCTCATTTGTAATGTGGATGCTACCATAATTACAGATAATCATGAATGAATTGTGAATAAAGATGAGTGAAAAAGTTACAGAAGCATACATATCATACCCCCCATGATCTTTGTGCATCTGTGACTTTCTCACTCAACAATATTTGCGATTCATTCATGATTATGCATAATTCTGGAAGCATCCACATTCATGTAGAAGTGTTAATAAACATATGATATTCTTATTCGCAAACGAAATGACTCCAAAATGACACAATACATTATTTACCATTCATTTATATTGGGCAAAAACATCATCTGAAACAACCAAAACAAACTGCAAATACATCCAGCAAGTTTGTAGAGTCACAAGCTTAATGTAGTCATTGTGTGCATGGAATATATTGTACCAAATACTAAACTTTTGACAAAATGTAACACACTATAAGTGCATTTGTCCAAGTACTTATGACACCTTCATAGGGGGACTAGATACACAAAGTGCATTCATTTCTAAATGGTAAAACAGATATGTATGAAAATACCCTCAAATAAAAGGTTACTTTCTGTGCCTCATAAAACATTTGATCTCAAATCCAAAATGCTGGAGTATAGAGCCAGATTAAAAGTTTTACCTTCTCTGTCCAAATAAATATGTAGGCGAGTGTATGTGTCACATGGTCTGTGTCAGACGTCAGGGCCCGGAGGTGTGCAGGTAAGGTTGGGATTTGCAGACACTGAGTTGGGAGGTAAGGGAGAGAACCAGCACGTGAACAACAGTGGGTCCTATTTGGAGCATGCAGGAGAGGGAGGGGTATCCTTGGCCCTGTAATCCCCAGCACGGCTCACTGTTTGGTCACGACAATACAGGATCACCGTTTCGTTTTAGACTTCCCCATATGTGCTCTATTTGCATAGATCTGAAAAGTGATTTTGTTTTTGTAAGGCATTCCTACAGGGTGATTTCATTCTCTGCTGTTGTGTGCATACAGATGTAAGAACTTAATTGGATCACTTTTTTGTTGCTGAGGATTTACATACAATTACTGAAAACCCGTACTAACACACAGTTATATTAACAGTATTCCACTTTTTATGTAGCCTCATTTTGACCAGCTAATAGCCTAACCACCGATCAAGCAATAAATACAGGTCAAATTAAAATCTTACACCTGTATGCTGTTTCATGTTCATGTTGGAACAGGGGTGTTAAGAAATCAGTGAGAAACATAGAGAGAGATACAGAGGAGAGGAGGGGAGAGAAAGAGCTGAGGGGTAGAGGAGAGGCAGGAGAGTGTGTATGTGTTTGTTCGTGAAGGTGTATGATTTAATTGAGTGTTGTGGGCTGAATGTACAGTAGGCTACAGTTTGATGGGATAAAGCCTGAATGGCTTCAATGTAATTACATCACATTTCCCTATGTATATGTAGTCTGATCAATCATAGCTTATTGTCCTGGTATCTATACAGGACTGTAAATCACTCATAGAAATGGGCAGTAAATATCCTGCATGTACTCTGTATGAGGTCGTTTAGTATATTTCCAGGCTTTGTCCAGCCCTCTGTTTCCCTGTATATTGTAGAACAGAAACTCCGATGCAGATAGTAGTTATGGCTGTAAGATTTATGAACAGTCCCGGTATAGTTGTGTAGATAGTTTACAATGTATTGTTCAGGTTTTAATCTGTACTGATTAGCAGTCACTTCCTTGAATGACTGGAAAATGACTTCTGAAGACGTCGTTTTCTACGTGAAAACTGCACATTGCTTTGTCATAACACTGTATGGAAGAGTACAAAAAATATATACTTTTTTTTGTAATTATACAAATTCAGCAAGAAACAAAAGGAAATCATGTTAAAAAAAAATATATAAAATATATAAACCACTTTATACATTGAGCTCAAAGCACTGATTATGAAATAATAATAAATACTGATAATTGATTAAATACGTAATTATAGTTGTAGCAAATGGAATTAAGATGACAAATGAAAGGTACAGTGAACTGAAGGGGTTCACCTTTATATTGAAAGGGTCAGCTATTGCAATGTTCAGAAAATGCCTACAATGGATCCAAGGCCCCAGTAAAACAGGGGCGGCAGTAACCTGCAAGTGAACCCCGAGTGTTAGGAAGACACAGTGGTATTAAATACTCCACTGGGACAGGAGTTAAACAGTGGGGGACTGAGATTCACTGAATCCTTTTGTTGTTGGGTTGAGGGAATGTCAAGGCCACCTCAATTGGGTTGACTCCTGGCTCACCGATGTGTGTGTGTGTGTGTGTGTGTGTGTTTGGGGCAGCGTATGGAAACTCCATTTGTGTGGTGGTCAGGATGCATCCGGGGGCTCGGACGCGACGGAGGCAGGCTGCACGTCTGGTCTGTTCTGCTCTACTCATGGCTGGCTGGCTGCTCTGTCTGAGACTGACCCCTAATCAGAGGGAGGTTGTCTGATGGTGGCCCCATCCCAAACATAGACGGATAAATCACTCCTCACCCAGGGACGCTATCTGGGGCGCAACATAGCCAGGCCGTCCTCCGTCCCGGCAGCAGACTGGCCCTCCGCCCGCCCCACTTCTCTCCAAAGCTAACAACCGTGTGGCACTCAGCCCTGGGGTCAGTACTCACACGGTGACAGAGACACATTTCTGCTTTTTTATTACAATGTTATTGAATGATTGCGTGAGCTATTAAATGATTGTTGTCTCCCAACCGACCCAAAAGAGAGGTCTACCCTGCACACTTCAAGATTGTGAAATGTACAACATTACAATGGGGCGTAATAGAAACATGTTTAGATTATCAAATTACTGTATGTCTATCAGTCATTTCTCCCCTAGTACTTGTTGAGTGTCGTAGTATTCTCTATAGAGCTCAGTGGGAGCCTTTCCCAAGCAGTCACAAGTATAGGGATATCACAGTAGACTGTCTGCTCAGTCTGATTCAGTATAACACTAGTAATTAGTCAGTCCTATAATTAGGACTGCAGACAGTTTGTTCCCAATTTATTTCACCGCAGGTTCATGTCATTATAAAATCCTTATTGTTTCCCAGGGAGCCCATGTAAGTGATCACGTAGTACTGGATGCAGTATCCATCATCTAGCTTGTATTGCAATAACAAAACCAGGAGTATGTCATTGGCTAATTACTGTAGAAGCCATTTTGTTGTCTGATTGTAGAAGTCTGGTACCATGGCCATTGTGAGAGCAGGCTAATTGAATAATAGTCAAACGAGTGAATGAGTGGGTGTGTGGAGTGATTTACCGCACAGAGGAGTGTGCTTATCTCTCCCTCTGCCCCATGGTGGAAGCAGGGATGTCACCAGACAGATTAGAAACTTGGCACAGCTGATACAGAGCTCTGTAAAATGGAAGGGGTGTGGGACCTCTGAGTGTGTTTCTGTCCGCAAATGTGTGTTTTGGGAGGATCTGTCGATATGGGAAGTGTGTGTGCGTATACATGCATGTGCGAATGGGTGGAGTGACCTCGAGTCCTGTTTGGCAGACACTGCTCATTCAAAAGTTGGGAATTCCGCTGATGAAAAAGGGAAAAAAGTGCAACCCTATAAAAGCATGATGTCAGTCGGATGGAATTCTGAATAGCAGGCATTTTTTGGACATTAACAAAGTGGACTGGCTGGACTTTTTTATTTTTACTTGACTCCACATTTAACTGTCCTCTCAGGATAAATGTAATTTGTACCATTACATACTCAACTAAGAAATCTCTGAAAATATCAAAACTTTTCCATTAGTGTATGTTACAGAGCATAGCTTAGATAGGAGCTTGACCAGCTGCTTGGTTTTTAATTGGAATGGCCAGTCGTAGTCGTAACTCGTTGGTGAGATTGCAGTTGAGTTACATATAATTGGTTGCCTGGCAGCTGCGATGGTTGGAATCTTCCCAGGAACCCACGTCAGCCATATAGGCATATTCTAATTCAAAACAATGCACTCAATAAGATTTTGTTTCTTGCCTCCCATAACTTCTTTAGAACAAAGAGCAAAACCAAGGTGTTTATTTCTGTGAATGCTGAGTGTTGTTGACCTGAAGAGCAGGAATTGACCCCAACACTTAGTGTGTGACATACTGGAGGAGTGTGGCCGTGGATTGAGGAATTACATCGTAGAGAGGTGTCTGACTTGAGTACGCCCAGACAGATCTGCATGAGCAGCTGCATAGAGAACACCAGGCCAAATATAGAGAGGGTACAACGGCCAAAACATATCACACATTTTCCCCCGTTAACAGAATAGGTTTGAATCTAACTTGTCACCAATTAGTTATAGATGCTAAGGGTATGGTATGAGTGGCAATGCACTTGGAATCTGTTGAGACAGATGTTGTGACAGTGTGTGATTTTAAGTGTAATCGGGACTGTGAGAAGAAGAGGAAGAAGAAAACACACAAATGATCACACTAACATCTGGTTTAGTAGAATCTGACTGAGAAAGTTAAAGAAACAGAACTCTTGTGTTAACAATGAAGGTGGATGAAGCTTGAAGCTTGGGTAGGAACAAGACATGTCAGTTGTGGGACAGGATCTCTGCTGCTCTATCTGTGTGCCCCCCCCCAACCCAAGCCCCCTGCTTTAAACATTCCCCAGTCTCTTATCACTGGAGGGAGGAGAGGATTGAAATGAGGGTTATGCAGGCTCCAAGCCTACCTGTTTACTTGGAGGCCTTCCTCCATTGTTCACTCCAGCTTCCTTTTAAGGATTTGTCAAATGTTTCTGCTCCGTATTGTTTTGGGAACAGGCCACACAGTGGGTGCACGGGGAGGCTGCAGTGGCATTCCTGAATTCTTCCACGTCTGTCTGGTCAGGCTCAGCAGGAATTCTTTCCTGGAATATCAAGCAAGCACACACACACTCACAGAAACACATGCTGCTCCCACACACACACTCACAGAAACACATGCTGCTCCCACACACACACTCACAGAAACACATGCTGCTCCCACACACACAATTATCATTTTAAAATGGATGTTTGCTGTTACATCATGTCACTCTGACATTGTTTTGTTTTGAAACATTTGTTACTGTAAGTAAAATTGGCATTAGAATGTTCCTTTGGTCCCTTACTATACTGATCAAGGCCTTTACATAGCAGGGCTTCTCAGGAATGAAGCCACCTCCTGAGTAAATCCCTCTCTCACTATAAATAGTTGGTGTAGTTCAGTTTTGGTCGCCCTTGCATAACATCTGAGTGCAGATATACAGATGATCATAAACAACAGGCTAATACCGTCAGTTCAGATTTCACCCTAATCCACTCTACAACCTTGATAACTCTGTAATCTGTTGAAAGGTAGACGTATATCAAAAATAAAATGTGTTATAATAATAAATATAGTTTCTATAGGAAAATGTGGGATCACAAAGATATTCAAGGTAAATTGCATGCACTGGCACCACTGATTACATGAACAAGATACAGGTGTATTAATTAAACAACGTGAGAAGGTGGGCTAAACTCAACGTAAAGGTGAGTGTATCCCAGAAATGACCGTGTCATGGCGTGATGTGCGTGCCCTACACACCTCACCTCATCGAGAATAAAATGCTCCTCTCTGAGGGTATTCTAATGGAAAGCCCCCTTATCCTTATCATCTAAAGAATGAGATTAGGTCTACTGCATTGCCTTGCTGGAAAATTAGAAATGGGTAAGGTACCATCTGCTGGCCCTACTGGTCAGAATGGACAAACCTGCTTTCATTTTATAAGATTCCAGACAAATGTGCTACTAATTACACTTTATATTATCAGTATTCAATGTTATTCTCACTTATAGTGTAATTTATATAATTTCTATTTTACATTTGAATTATCAGGCTAACACTCTTAAAACTATATATTTTGTTTTAATTTAGCAATATTTGCCATAATATGTATGAAATTAATGTATTGTCTGTTGGCAGCTGGTAACCAAAGTTTCAATTTGCAATAATTCAAATGTTGCCTTTAACCTCCTACAAAGCAATCACTGTCATGGTTTTGGAGAGATACGAAATGGTAAGGTACAGTACGTAGTGAGATATAAACTCAGCAAAAAAAAACAGAACAGAACAGAAATTGAATAATGTGTCCCTGAACAAAGTGGGGGTCAAAATCAAAAGTAACAGTCTGTATCTGGTGTTGCCACCAGCTAGATTAAGTACTGCAGTGCATCTCCTCATGGACTGCACCAGATTTGCCTGTTCTTGCTGTGAGATGTTACCCCACTCTTCCACCAAGGCACCTGCAAGTTCCCGGAATGGCCCTAGGCCTCACCCTCCGATCCAACAGGTCCCAGACGTGCTCAATGGGATTGAGATCCGGGCTCTTCACTGGCCATGGCAGAACACTGACATTCCTGTCTTGCAGGAAATCACGCACAGAATGAGCAGTATGGCTGGTGGCATTGTCATGCTGGAGGGTCATGTCAGGGTGAGCCTGCAGGAAGGGAGGATGAGGGAGGATGTCTTCCCTCTAACTCACAGCATTGAGATTGCCTGCAATGACAACAAGTTCAGTCCGATGATGCTGTGACACAACGCCCCAGACCATGACGGACCCTCCACCTCCAAATCGATCCCGCTCCAGAGTACAGGCCTTGGTGTTATGCTCATTCCTTCAACGATAAACGTGAATCCGACCATCCCCCCTGGTGAGACAAAACCGTGAAGAGCACTTTTTGCCAGTCCTGTCTGGTCCAGTGACAGTGGGTTTGTGCCCATAGGCGACGTTGTTGCCTGTGATGTCAGGTGAGGACCTGTTTTACAACAGGCCTTCAAGCCCTCAGTCCAGCCTCTCTCAGTCTATTGCGGACAGTCTGAGCACTGATGGAGGGATTGTGCGTTCCTGGTGTAACTCGGGCAGTTGTTGTTGCCATCCTGAACCTGTCCCGCAGGTGTGACGTTCGGATGTACCGATCCTGTGAAGGTGTTACACGTGGTCTGCCACTGCAAGGACGATCAGCTGTCCGTCCCGTCTCTCTGTAGCGCTGTCTTAGGCTTCTCACAGTACAGTTTATTTACACATCTGCAGTCCTCATGCCTCCTTGCAGCATGCCTAAGGCACGTTCACGCAGATGAGCAGGGACCCTGGGTATCATTATTTTGGTGTTTTTCCAGAGTCAGTAGAAATGCCTCTTTAGTGTTCTAAGTTTTCATATCTGTGACCTTAATTACCTACCGTCTGTAAGCTGTTAGTGTCTTAGCGACCGTTCCACAGGTGCATGTTCATTAACCTTTCTAGAGCAGGCGTTCCGCTAGCGGAACCCCTCAACAACATTCCGCTGAAAAGGCAGTGCGCGAAATTCAAAAATATTTTTTAGAAATATGTAACTTTCACACATTAACAAGTCCAATACAGCAAATGAAAGATACACTTCTTGTTAATCTACCCATCGTGTCCGATTTCAAAAATACTTTACAGCGAAAGCACAACATATGATTGTTAGATCACCGCCAAGTCAAAAAAACACACAGCCATTTTTCCAGCCAAAGAGAGGAGTCACAAAAAGCAGAAATATAGATCAAATTAATCACTAACCTTTGATGATCTTCATCAGATGACACTCTTAGGACATCATGTTACACAATACATGTATGTTTTGTTCGATAATGTGCATTTTTATATCCAAAAATCTCAGTTTACATTGGTGCGTTATGTGCAGTAATGTTTTGATTCCAAAACATCCGGTGATTTTGCAGAAATACTCATAATTAACATTGATAAAAGATACAAGTGTCATTCACATAATTAAAGATAGACTTCTCCTTAATGCAACCACTGTGTCAGATTTCAAAAATACTTTACGGAAAAAGCATAATCTGAGAACGGCACTCAGAGCCCAATCCAGACAGAGAAATATCTGCCATTTTGGAGTCAACAGAAGTTAGAAATAACACTATAAATATTAACTTACCTTTGATGATCTTCATCAGAAGGCACTCCCAGGAATCCCAGTCCGACAATAAATGACTGGTTTGTTCCATAAAGTCCATTAATTATGTCCAAATAGCCACTTGTTGTTTGCGTGTTCAGCCCTGTAATCCATCTTCATGAGGCGCGAACACTTCGTCCAGACAGAAAATATGAAAGCATTTATATAGGAGTGGTTAAAACATGCTAATAACGGTCCTCTGAGTATATGAAAAAAAAAGTTTGGTATACCTCCACTAGTACGCCATCCAGCCCTGGAGTTTTCCCAGACTTAAAGGCTTTAATTGCATCAAGAAGTTCTTCCTCTGTAATTATGCCTTCACATGAGTCTTTCTGTATAGCTGTTAATTTTACATTATTAATAGAAAAACAATCCATACGATTAGTTTAGGTTAGTGGAGATGGAGAATACTGAAATTAAAACGTACAGTGGGGCAAAAAAGTATTTAGTCAGCCACCAATTGTGCAAGTTCTCCCACTTAAAAAGATGAGAGAGGCCTGTAATTTTCATCATAGGTACACTTCAACTATGACAGACAAAATGAGAAAAAAAATCCAGAAAATCACATTGTAGGAATTTTAATTAATTTATTTGCAAAATGTATTCGTATATATATATATATATATATATATATATATATATATATATATGTATGTATCTATGTATATGTATGTATCAATGTACTGTATATACAGTATTTACCCAAAAATATATGGGTGATTGGAGATGACGCAGACAATTACATTGATGGAAGCTACAATCTATATGCAATATTAAAGCTGATCTAGCCCCTAATTTTTTATTTTTTTTTTCAAAAAGTACAGTACGTTATCTCCTCAGGTGGGAATCTCTCAAATTACTTCCTGGAAACAATGAATGACAGCTGAATTAATTATATTCTATGATCTGGGCAGTGTATAGGCCTATCACACACAGTCACTCTCTTCACACACAACACTGTTCTAAGGGGAGATTATCTTTGAGCAAAGATTAAGCAAATTAATCATGATGTTGCCTCCCTAAATAACCCTTAGCTCCCAGCACAGAGCTGGCCAACAGTAGCCATAATGCAGAACATGGGACAACATTTTGTCGATACTTTTGTGGATACACCAACTGACATTTTTATCATGGGATATTAGGTGAGTTTACTCAATCTTTTATGTTAATGAAATGTTCATTTACTTTTGTTTTAGTTTTATTGTCGATGAGAGGAGTTGAGCTGTCGCACATACCTCTGTTCAAATTAATCTACCTTTAGCCTAGCTACTTTGTAGGTAACACATAGATAACCTTGTAGATAAAATATAGATAAAGGTGTATGTTTCTACCATATAACAGTGTCGGCAATGTTACTTTACAATAATATTTAGTGATAGACATGAAAGGGCCTATGTGATAAATAGTTACACTATTGGCACAAATGTTTATTTGTACAAATTCCTGATCAGAAATTGGATCAAAGAGACTAAACTATTGTCAACTACTTTAATATGATCCAATAGCCTGAAATAGCAAAGAATCCTATATAATGAATACAATGTTGTTTCATTCATTGTTGTAGTTTGTTGTAGTCTGGCAGTAGTCTGTTAAGCCTGATAACACCATGTCCCTTGAAGTAAACAACATATGCCCTCAAGACGTCACTCAATCTGTTACCAGTTTAATCGGACCAGTAAACAATTAGGCCTAACGAGGAAAATGTGATTTTGTTGATGTCCTTTATGCGTAATGAGCATTGCTAATGGGGCCTGTCTCTTGTATTAAGTCTGTAATCATAATCATCATGTGTTCACTTCTTCTTTGGTAAAGAAGAAGGTATAATAGACAAAAAAATATATACTTAAAAAAATAATTGAAATAGCCTACTCATTCAAGTACATAAGGAAAGATCATTGTTGCATTACCTCCTACTTGTATGATGTATTAATAATTTTGAAAATATTCTCACAGCACTTTAAAACCTCTTAGGTGTAAAGCCCCCTGTTCTGGTTCCAACCAACATTTTTTATTATAAATCGAAATGGCTTGCATTGAGCGGTAGCCCTGATTCTCATGGACACAGCAGTATGTCTCTTCTGCCTGTGTGAAGCAGGATGTGAAATCTGACACCACTTGAAGCTGGGATGTCCCTCCTACCATTTAATTTGATCTTCCGACTGTCCATCAACTCCTGGCTGAACCCTACGTCCCAGCCACTAACAACGCATATGCCTGGAATCCTTACTTATCGAAACGCAGCAGGAGAGAGTGGTTTTTGTTGCTATAGCACATTCAGAAATCGATTTGTAGCCAATAGTTTTTAAACAAAAAAAAAACATTTTTTTTGTCATAGATGGACTAAATTAATATGGGAGCAAAAACTAAAGCAGGGAGCACCAGTGACTCGGTTAATAAGAAAGTGGTCAGATGAAGCAGCTGCTAAGCTACAGGACTGTTTTTCTAGCACAGACTGGAATATGTTCTGGGATTCTTCCGGTGGCATTGAGGAGTACACCACATCAGTCACTGGCTTCACTAGAATCCATGGATTACAGGAAACATCCGCATTGAGCTAAAGAGTAGAGCTGCCGCTTTCATGGAGCAGGACTCTAACCCGGAAGCTTATAAAAAATCCCGATATGCCCTTCGACAAACCATCAAACAGGCAAAAAGTCAATACAGGACTAAGATTGAATCGTACTGCACCAGCTCCAATGCTCGTTGGATGTGGCAGGGCTGGCAAACTATTACAGACTACAAAGGGAAGCACAGCCGCGATCTGCCCAATGACACAAGCCTACCAGACGAGCTAAATTACTTCTATGATCGCTTCAAGGCAAGTAACACTGAAGCATGCATGAGAGCATCAGCTGTTCTGGATGACTGTGTGATCACGCTCTCCTTAGCCAATGTTTTATTTTTTTATTTATTTTTACCTTTATTTTACTAGGCAAGTCAGTTAAGAACAAATTCTTATTTTCAATGATGGCCTAGGAACAGTGGGTTAACTGCCTGTTCAGGGGCAGAACGACAGATTTGTACCTTGTCAGCTCGGGGATTCGAACTTGCAACCTTTCGATTACTAGTCCAACACTCTAACCACTAGGCTACCCTGCCGCCCCTTTAAACAGGTCAACATTCACAAGGCCGCAGGGCCAGGCGGATTACCAGGACGTATACTCCGAACATGCGCTGACCAACTGGCAAGTGTCTCCACTGACATTTTCAACCTGTCCCTGACTGAGTCTGTAATACCAACATGTTTCAAGCAGACCACCATAGTCCCTGTGCCCAAGAACACTAAGGTAACCTTCCTAAATGTCTACCGATCTGTAGCCATGAAGTGCTTTGAAAGGCTGGTCATAGCTCACATCAACACTGTTATCTCAGAAACCCTAGACCCACTCCAATTTCCAAACCACCCCAACAGATCTACAGGTGATGCAATCTCTATTGCACTCAACACTACCATTTCCCACCTGGACAAAAGGAACACCTATGTGAGAATGCTATTCATTGACTACAGCTCAGAGTTCAACACCATAGTGCCTTCAAAGCTAATCAATAAGATAAGGACCCTGGGACTAAACACCTCCCTTTGCAACTGGATCCTGGACTTCCTGACGGGCCACCCCCAGGTGGTAAGGGTAGGTAACAACACATCCGCCACTCTGATCCTCAACACGGGGGCCCCTCAGGGGTGCGTGCTCAGTCTCTTCCTGTACCTGTACTCCCTGTTTACTCATGACTGCTAGCCAGGCACGACTCCAAAACCATCATCAAGTTTGCAGATGACACCAACAAAGATGAGAAAGCCTATAGGGAGGAGGTGAGACCTGGCCGTGTGGTGCCAGGACAACAACCTATCCCTCAATGTGATCAAGACAAAGGAGATGGTTGTGGACTACAGGAAAAGCATATTCTCATCGACGGGGCTGCAGTGGAGCAGGTTGAGAGCTTCAAGTTCATTGGTGTCCACATCACCAATGAACTATCATGGACAGTCGTGAAGAGGGCATGACAAAGCCTAATCCCCCTCAGGAGACTGAAAATATTTGACATGGGTCCTCAGATCCTCAAAAGTTCAACAGCTGCACCATCAATAGCATACTGGTTGCATCACTGGCTGGTATAGCAACTGCTCGGCCTCCGACTGCAAGGTTCTAAAGACGGTAGTGCGTATGGCCCAGTACATCACTCGGGCCAAGCTTCCTGCCATCTAGGACCTCTATACCAGGCGGTGTCAGAGGAAGACCCTAAAACTTGTCAAAGTCTCTAGCCACACTAGTCATAGACTGTTCTCTCTGCTACCACACGGCAAGCGGTACCGGAGCACCAAGTCTAGGTCCAAAAGGCTTCTTAACAGCTTCTACCCCAAGCCATTAGACTCCTGAACATCTAATCAAATGGCTACGCAGACTATTTGCATTGCCCCCCCTCTCTTTTTCACACTGCTGCTACTCTCTGTTTATTATCTATACATTGTCACTTTAATAACTCATCCTACATGTACATATTACCTCAATTACCTTGACTAACCGATGACCCCGCACATTGACTCTGTACAGGTACCCCCTGTATATAGCCTCGCTATTGTTATTTTACTGCTGCTCTTTAATTATTTGTTACTTTTATTTCTTTTTTTTTTGTTGGTATTTTCTTAAAATGGCATTGTTGGTTAAAGGGCTTGTAAATAAGATTTTCAAATAAAATGTGATTTGACAATAATCAATCTACTGTTAACCATGATTTCTTCTAATTAAATGACCAACTGTCATTCATCTCTTTCTCTCCATAGCCTATTAACCAGCTATAATGAGTGAGGTGGGTCCAAGAAGGCCCCCCCAGGACCAGTCCTCGGGGAGTGGGCACACAGTGACCACGTCACGTCACCCCTATATCACAGACCCCATCGCCTCCAAGCACGTCTGCTTCTACAAGAGCGGGGACCCTCAGTTCAGTGGCCTGCGCATGGCCATCAACAGCCGCACCTTTAAGACCTTCGATGCCCTCCTGGACAGCCTCTCCAAGAAGGTCCCGCTGCCGTTCGGAGTGAGGAACATCACCACCCCGCGGGGTGTCCATGCGGTGCACACACTAGATGAACTGGAGGATGGGAAGGCCTACATCTGCTCAGACCAGCGGAAGGTCAAACCCATCAACATGGCAGCAGCCAGTAAGAAGCTTCCGCCCTGGTACCATGTCAGGCCCATGAGCGCCCGCCATCGGGCCTTGCAACTGGCCAAACAGAACCCTGGCAGGCCCATGCGCAAAAAAAACCTGTGACTGTGCGCACACCTAAGAGGCTAATGGTGTTTCGGAATGGGGACCCAAGTGTCAAGCACAATATGATGCTACAGAAGAGGACCACTCCCACCTTTGAGGCGCTGCTGGATTACGTGTCCGAGTTGATGCACTTTCCTGTGGTCAAACTACACACACCGGATGGAAGAAGGGTAAGTGCTCTCTCCATGCCTATGGACACTACAGTTACTGCTAATAATAATAATAATTTCAGATTTGCTTGTTATTGTTCAGTAACACTTCTTTCATATGTTCAACCTCAAGCTCCAGTTAGAGCAGGACACCACAGCTGATACTGTAACGTCTACTGTAACGTCATCTCAAGCTCCAGTTAGAGCAGGACACCACAGCTGATACTGTAACGTCTACTGTAACGTCATCTCAAGCTCCAGTTAGAGCAGGACACCACAGCTGATACTGTAACGTCTACTGTAACGTCATCTCAAGCTCCAGTTAGAGCAGGACACCACAGCTGATACTGTAACGTCTACTGTAACGTCATCTCAAGCTCCAGTTAGAGCAGGACACCACAGCTGATACTGTAACGTCTACTGTAACGTCATCTCAAGCTCCAGTTAGAGCAGGACACCACAGCTGATACTGTAACCAAACACGTGTGCCTCTCCTTTAGAGGTTCAGGCTCTCAACTCTTACCTCACTCAACATTGGTATTATCCTGTGATGCCCTCACGTCATGACAGGAGGTGACCAAGCCTTAACTGATTGGCAGCATGTTGCCTGACTGACACATAACAGCCAGAGAAAGAGAAAGTCCTAAGCTCCTTAATTGTTAATCATATTAACTGAGGAGGCATTCTGGGATACTGTTTCTAGGGAGTAGGGACCTCAGAAAGTTCACCTTTTTTTTATGTGTCATGAGATTGATTTAGCCTTGGTGTCCAATATTTATTGAATTATCAATTTATCAATTACAAACAATTCAATTGATAATTTCAACTCTTCTACTTTGCGCATGATTTAGGTACCTACATGATTTAGGTACTAGGTATTTGGTGAAAATAATTTGGATAAATAAAGTATTAGTTTTAAGGCAGGATTTTACAAGTGGGCTATTTTAATAATTAATAGATGCCGTTTTTCCCATCAAAATGTAATTCCACTACTATTAGAGTACAATAAAAAATATTGCATTTGTCTGTCTGCAGGTGGATGGGCTCCCTGCTCTGATTCTATGCTCTGGTATTGTAGTAGCTGCCGGTCGGGAGGCCTTTAAGTCTGGAAACTACAAGACACAGAGATCTTCTGCTCCAACATGGCTTCCTGCCAGACGAATGGCATCTAAAAGACTAAAACAACCGGCACCCCGTAAGTCTAATTAGCTATGTTTACTCAACATTTTGTATTTTTTTTGCCTTGATGTTTTAAATAGAATTTTGACAGCATATCCCTTTTAACTGCCATGTTTCGCATTACTTTGAGAATATGAAGATGCACAGTTAGACATGAATGTATGTCACATCTACAGTGCTGTCTGTCTAGCAGTAATCTATCCCCTCCCTGTCTACGTACCTTTACGGGATAAGCAGTGGGAAAGTGCTGAGACGTTAGTTTAATCCATAATACCATGGATGACCTACATAGACCTACTCTCTTCATATGCAGCCCGTCATGATGCAGTAAGAACAGTGTGGACAGTGGATCTGGTTTTCTAACTAATGTTTTTCTTCTCTTTTTCTTCTTGCTTCTGGGGGATTTGATGACCTGCTGAAACATCCTTGCCTCCAAAAAATGTCCATCCATCATTTTTCACATTCTCTCCTTTGATCCACTCCAAAGGGAAAATGAAGTCCGTGTCCAGCAGCAAATCACATCTTTTCTCCTCATCGTCAGAGAGATACTTTGTGAATCAGATACACCACTCCGTTGCAGGAAGTCAGTGTGACCTCCCCAGTAACAACACGGGATCTGTGGTGCTGGAGGCTGGCCATTTTCTGGAGTCAGTTGCCGAAACGGACGCCGACACCTACAACGGACATGAAGGGGCAGACAACTGTATGCCCGGTGATGATGACATTGAGAAGTCCTTTCGGGTGAACCAGGATGGCAGCATGACGGTGGAGATGAAGGTACGACTGACCATCAAGGAGGAGGAGACCATCCACTGGACCACCACCCTGACCAGGTCCAGTGTGGCCAGCCAGCTCAGTGTGGCTGAGTCTGAGCTGGAGATCAGATCTCCTGAGTCAAATGCACTACCACCAACACAACCCAACGCCATGGGCACCATCAATGGGTACAATGCTAAAAAGGATGATCATGATGATGAGGATGATATGTCTCCAGAGGCCAGTGGACTTACCAGTGTGGAAGGAGATGATGAGGATAATTCTAAAATACATGTCAGTGAGGTCTCTCTCAGGAGGGCTCCTACCCCAGGACCCAGGAGATCCAGACAGAAGCAGGCCTCATTGGAGAACATCAACACACCATCAGGAGATGAGATTCAGGAGAACATTGTGGGATCATACTCCTACAGAGAGACAACTAAGAATGGAGAGGTCAAAGAGGAGTACTGCATGGTCAGACAATGCAGCAGCAGGCCAGTCCCTAAACCAAGGAGAGTTGGCTCTATGGATATCAACAATTACAATAAGACTCAATCCACTTTTAAATCAGGGGCGGCAGAGATCTTACAGATCCAAAATGGCGAGGAGGAAGTCAGAGAAAGTGTAATGCAGATATACGAGCAGCAGACCTGTCAGGACGATTTCCTTGCTAACAGCCAGTACAGTGTCCAGGGTGTGTCCACGTATGGTCTGATGTATGGGAGACCAGCCACCTCGGAAACAGCCCGCTTCTCCTCTAGTAATGACTTAGAGATGGAGCTGGAAAGACTCTCTACAGCCTCAGAGTCAATCAGCGTGCGGAGGGCTGACCAGTCTCTGTCATCTGACTTCACCATACCCACTTTTAAGGCTGGAGGGTCTGTCCTAAGAAACAGGGTACTAAATGTCCATAAAACCAGTCTCTCCAAGCCCACCAAAGACAACGAGACCCCAAAGTTGGTCTCTGAAGCAAGCAAAGAAAATTCCACCACTAAAGCTGTAAAGAAAGTCAAGAAAAGGTTCTCAAAGCCCAAGTTGAGAAAGTACCAGGTTCGTAAGAGTACAACACCAGACAAAAGACGTAAAGAGAGTAATGCAAATGGTCCTGAAAACAATAAAAGAGTGAAAACTGGGGGGTTTAGCCGCAATGCATCGATAAGGAAAATTTATGGACCAAAACCTGCCAGAAGTCTAATGAAAAATAAACTAAAAGGAAAGGAAATCAAATTAAATATTGAAAACCCAAAGGAATCGTCAGTGAAAGAACTAAATGTTAGTGAAAATGGAAATGAAACGTCAGTTTCAGTAAAGAAGAAATCATTGCACGTTTCATTTCCTACGGAGGCCCAGGTGAAGGCAACACTGAAAAGGCAGAGGTCCGTGCACGAGGAGAGAAGGATTGCGAAAGAGTGTCATGATTTGTCGCTGCCTGCACTCCTTTTGTCCTCTTCTAATATCAATGAATATGTTGAGAACTGGCTAGAGAAAGCCCTCCCAACTGTGTACCCAGACCCAGTGGAGGAAACTCAACATGTGGAGACACCAACTATGTCTCAGGTAGAAACTGAGGGGGACATTGTTCCAGATGTGTCAGAAATCAATTGTGAAATGGACATTGAAGAAGATGAGTCTTGTTTTTTGAAAGAAAAAACACACATACCAAGTAGTCCATCTTTGGTAACAGCAGCATTTCCAAATAGAACATTTGAAAATATAGCAACACAGACAAACCTGACTATGGAAAACACAACATTACCATGTCCTTCTGACCCATCATTGCAAAATACCCCATTACACATTGATACTATACAGGAAAGGTTGCCCACTAATCCCTCAGCTGAAAATCCACCTCTCTCCAACAGTTTCTCTGTCTTTCTTCCTGCAATAATCTCGGTAGAAAAGCCATCACCCTCTGACAGTCCTTCGTTGGAACAAACATCAATGCCCATCAAGATCTCAGTAGAGAAGCTACCAATCCCAAATGATCTGTCATTGGAAAATACATCAGTACCAAATAGCTCCTTAAAAGAGAAGATCCCAGTCTCAAACTGTCTCTCGCCTGAGAAGACACCACTGCCTGCTAAAACACAAACAGAGAAGACACCATTGTCCAACAAAGTATCAGATGGGTCTTCAGTAGCTAGCAGTCCCTCATATTTAATGTGTTCATCACCTAGTAGTTTAGGTGATGAAGAACAACCCTTATCAAGCAGTCCTTCATCAGACGAGGCTCCGTCAACGACTGGCCATGTATTTGAAAAGACATTGTTCAACCACTCCACTCTGAAAGAACCACCATCGCCTAAACTCGCAACAAAAAAGACACGATTGCTCAGTAATCTCTCCCTGGAAAAGCAACTATCATTCAGGAAAGCCTCAGCTGAAAAGTCTTCAATATCCAGTGATCCTACTGTGGAAAAGGTGTTGGTGGATAAGGCACCAATCTCCAATGGTCTCTCATCTGACAAGACATCACATCCTGCTAAAACCTTAATATCCAACAATGTCTTAAATGAGGCTTCATTAGCTAGTAGTCCCTCATGTTTCATCTCGACATCACCTACTAATCGCACATCAGATGAAAGAGCCTTATCAATCTCCCCCCTATCAGAGGAGGATCTATCACCCACTGGCCATGTATTGGAAAAAACAACATTGTTCAACCACTCCACTCTGAGAGAAACATCATCACCTAAACTCCCAACGAAGAAGACACGATTGATCAGTAATGTCTCCCTAGAAAAGCAACTATCACTCAGAAGATTGTCAGTGGATAAGTCTTCATTGTCCAGTAATCCTACTTTGGAGAAGGCCCGGTTATCAAACCCTGTCCAAATCACAGTAGACAAAACACAACTACCGAACAGCCACTCATTGGAAGAGACATCGCCACCAAATAAGTCTTCCTTACCCAGTGACTCCACTTCAGAAAATACCCAATTATCTAGCATTCCTCAACAAGGAAGGACACCACTACCAAGACATATCTCTTTGAAAACACAATTGCACAACAATTTTTCACCTGAAAGAACAAATTTACCCACTCTTATGACGAGGAATAAGTCAGCTCCCAGTAATCTCTCTTCAGAAAAGATACCAGTACCTAGTAATCGCACATTGAAAAATAGACTGTCACCATATTCTCAGACTTTGGAAATAGTGTCACCACCTACGAGACTCAAGGCAAAAAAAAAGCCAGTATCTAGAAATCACTCTCTGGAAATCGAACCGTCCCCAGTAAGTCCCACCTTGAAAAGGACACCTCTACCAAGGAAAAGCCGCCAAACGCCATTATCGCCTAAGTCAACGCCAGTACATCTCAATCCCTCCATGAAGAAGAAACCAACACCTCCCAGTCCCGCTTTGGTGAATCACGAAGAGACAAATGGTGATGATAACCTGAGCAATTCGGATCAGGGAGACAGTACAAAAGTAACAGCAGAGGAGCCTCTAACAAAAGCACAGATACCATCGTACAGAGAACAACTACCTCCCCAGCCAGACATGAAACCTGTGCTAGAGAAGCTCTGTTTCTCAATTCGGTCAATTAGACAAATCACACACAACAATCGTCCATCTTGTCTTGAAAAGTCAAACAGCTTACCTGATTTCTCCTCCCATGTGGCCTCTACATTTGGGTCATCCTCCAAAGCTCTCCTGGCATTCTTATCTGTTATTACCTTAAAGGAAAGCTTCACTAACTGGAACCTACCTGAATTGAATGCAAACAGTGTAAGCTGTGCTGAGGCTTTGAAAATGATAGAGTCTCTGAGAGAAATTGCCAACATAGAGGATGCAGAGGAGTTGAAAGCTAGCCTGTCAGATTTGCAAAAGTCTACTTCCTCACAACTGCTGCAAAGTTGGAAGGGCTTCCAGGAACTCAATGACAAAGTCAGAAGTCGCAGCTCAGCGCTGAACAGTTCAGAGCATGATCTCTTGTTTGAGACACGCCCAGTGGAGGACTACAACATTAAAGAAAAAGCACTGGATATCGATGAGCTAATAAATGAGCTTGATGTGCCAGAAAAGGTCAAGGAAGCATTGGCAGCCCTTTCAACAGGGGTGAGCATGAGCATGGATGGGAATGAAATAAAAAATTCTAAAAAAGCTCATGAAAAAGTGGAGTCATCCCCAGAGGGAAGGGTAAATGCCAATTCAACCGCAGTCCCTAAGGAAGAGGCTGAAAAAGATCATGTGCTTAATAAAGAGGCTACTGTTGATGTTAAATCCATCATTAAAACATTTACAAATATTCACCATCCCAAAGAGGTGGCTGAAAATACAGTGTCACCAATCCCAGAGAGCCCAAGCAGTAGGCAAGAGCAGTACTTCTCCTCAAAAGAACACAGCTTTAAAGAGGATTATATTTGCCACAGAAACAGACAGCCAGCAAATAAGGAAGGTGCTGAACTTGAGCAGGACAACTGGGAAGAAGAGGAGGCTAAATGTACATACAAACATGTTAACCATGATGAAGAACAGACATCCTCAGAGATAGAGCAAGCTTACAGTTTAGTATTGCATGATGGCTATTTGGACAAGCCAGCCTGTTCTGTGGAGGCTAGAGAGAAGGATGGGGACATACAAGCAGGCTATGTGGAGGAGGAAGAAAGCTTGAAGAAAGAGCAAGAATACTACATTGAGAACCCACCAAGTCATGTGGGGCAGGAGGTTACATCTATGGAGCTGCAGGTCAGCTGTAAGGAAAGCGTAGAAAAAGACCAGGCTAGCTCAGAGGAAGAACAGAAATGTCATGTTGAGGACCAAATTAGCCATGTGGAGTCAGAAAGTAAATGTGTGGAGGAGGAATGGTTGAAGGAAGAGCAACAATGTCACATAGATGATCAGCCAAGCTATTGTGGGATGCAGGTTAGCCGTGAGGAAAGAGAGTCCACCCCTGAGGAGCAGGCTAGCTCAGAGGAAGAATGTGAGTGTCACATAGGCCAAAACCATGAGGACCCAGAGGTCAAATGCTTGGACCTGCAGGATAGCAGTGAGAACGGAAAGTCCACCCCTAAAGAAGACCAGGCTAGCTCAGATGAAGAGGAACGTCATGTTGCGAGCAAACCAACCCATGAAGAGCCTGAGGTTAAATGTACAGATGTAAAGGTTAGCAGTGAGGAAAACATGTCTAGTTTTGAAGAAGATCAGGCTAGCTTAGAGGAAGAGCTCGAATGTCACACTGAGAACCAACCAAGTCACGAGGAGAAAGGGGTTAAATGTACAGATGTAAAGGTTAGCAGTGAGGAAAACATGTCTCGTCTTGAAGAAGATCAGGCTAGCTTAGAGGAAGAGCTCGAATGTCACATTGAGAACCAACCAAGTCACGAGGAGAAAGGGGTTAAATGTACAGATGTAAAGGTTAGCAGTGAGGAAAACATGTCTAGTCTTGAAGAAGATCAGGCTAGCTTAGAGGAAGAGCTCGAATGTCACATTGAGAACCAACCAAGTCACGAAGAGAAAGGGGTTAAATGTATAGAGATGCAGGTTAGTAGAGAGGAAAGAGAGTATACCCCTGAAGACGACCGGGCTAGCTTAGACGAGGAAGAGGAAAACCGTGCAGACAACCTTCCCAATGCAAATGCACACATTAACGTGAAGGATGAGCAGACTCACTTATGGATGAAGCAGACTACTGAAAATGAAATAGTGTCTACTGTCATAGAAATTAAGCCTAGCTTGGTCAAACAGCATTCTAGCGATGACAGGATGGATAAGGACAGCGGAAAGGATAGTGAGCAGCATGTTAGCTTTGAACAACAGTCTGATACTGTAGAAGAAGCCAACGTTGAGGATAATCGGCGTGGCACAGAGAAGAAGCAAGTACACTGTGAAGAGAAGCTGCCTAGCTCTGAGGCAGAACATGTTGGCGTAAAGGATGAGCCATATACAGAGGATGAGAGTTATGCAGAGTATGAGGAAAGCTTCGTAGAGAAACAGCCGTTTGAGGAGGATACGAATTACGAAACGACTGAGGCAAAAACAACCAACCGTTTTGAGGAACCATTACCATCTGTAGCAGAGCGAGTAAAACTACTGGATAAGAAGATTGCTGATGTAGAGCAAAGGAAAAGCATTACATTAGAGACAACTGGCATCAAACCGTTTGCCCACATAAAGGTTCCCGCTTTCTCAGATGGCGATGATTTAACAAGCGTATCCCATCTATCTAATGAACAAGCCGAGCTTGTGGAGGAAGCATCTGAGATGCAAACAACCAATTATGTTGTTAAGGATGTCAAAGAGCAAGACAAAGCTCCTGTGCACACTTGTAAAAGGACAACGTGGCCTATAAATACATCAGAAACTGTAGTCATGTCCCCCCCAGCTCCACAATCCTCCTCGCTAGCATTTAGCTATGATGGCTGTATAACTAGAGAGCCTGAGGGAAATAGGGTCAAGAAAATAAAGGAAATGTTTATGGCAAAAAGCATTGTGGACATTCAGTATGGACAAACAAGACTAACCAGCCCAAACAGCTCAGATCTGTCTGACAACAGGCCAGGGACTTCTGACGGTAGTCATCGATCACTGACGTCAACTGAGATGTCCAGTGGTGAGGATGATTCTGTGAAGAAATCCATCACGAAAGGCTTTGTCAGGAGAACTATTGAAAGGCTTTATGGGAAGAAAGATACAAATGAAAAAGTCCTTGCCAGTGAAAGTCAGCCAATATCTGTCCCAAGACCAAAGTCCAGAGAATTTCCTGGTAAGATCAGCCTTTCCCCATTCCATAATGCACGGACCAAAGTAATGTTGGACTTATCATACTTCAATGCCACAAGCTCTTTTGACACATACAGTGAGCCAACGCGGTGTATCGCCTTCAATACACAGGTCGGGCCTGGAGACTGTGTCCCGATAGAAGAAAACAGGTGGCTCCTCAGAGAGTGCGTGATCAGAAAGTCTGTCTCAGAGCCTATTAATATTTACAAGAACACATCTGCGTTAACGGAAGATGAGTGCAAAGATGCAAAAGAAGATGTTCCATACTCCCTTTTCGGCCACACCGATCGGGAGGACATGGTGAAGACTGTGAAACCTTTTGTGGCAAAGTGCACCTATTTCAACCTGCCTCATGGCTGTGACTCAGACCCGTACCAGGATGACCTAAGTTCTGTCAGCAAGGGCAGTGCCATGGGTGACGTCTCGAAGGACAGTAAAGACAATGCAGAGGAACCCAAGTTGTGGGCTGAGAAGAATGGAACCCTGCCAGATTTTTCCCCTACTGACTTCAAGATGCCAGATAATAAAGTGCACCCTCTGATAGAAGGCCCGGGAGGTGGAAAGGTCGTGGTGGTCCAGCCTGGCAAAGGTCAGTCTGGCAAAGGTCAGACAGATGTCAAGAAAATTCCACAGGAGCCAGATGCACTAGAGATGCTCTACTTCTCCTGTGGCCAGCACTGCCCCATCCTTTGACTGTGACACTTAAATATGGGCTCTCTGCTAAAGTCAGCTTATTACGGAGGGCATTCAAGGTACAAAGAGATGTCGTATATTTCTTTAAGATGGATAAGACTCAGTGTGTCCTGTGGGATAAAGTGATTACTGAATACTTTGTGCCTGAACATTATCGTTGCCACTATGATGGCTTATACAGCATGATATCATAACACATTGTAATGGATTGTTAAGAAAATATACATTTTACAATAACTTAGGTGGAATAGACAACACTAATGGGTGAAACTTATTTCACTAGTTTTTTCTATATCATGTGAATTGTACAATTTTCAAAAAACATTTAACTCAACAATCTGTTATGCCATGTTCAACTTTTAATACCTTTTAAAATATTCTGTAAATATTGCATCTGTACATATTTTTACAATAACACCTTGACTGTGTATTTTCTGTGTACTGTGTATTTTCCACCCTCCATTGGCACTAGGTAGGTGGGCTGTCCTAAGAATGAGCATCCTGTGCATTACTATAATCTTGTTTAAAATGCTTTAAACAGATCAGGTCCTCACTGATGTCACGCAATGGCAATCCCCTTCACTCAGAACCTAACATGCCTCTGGGTCGTACCACAAAATCAGTGCCTTTTGCATCCCTTTGATATTTTAAGTAGAAACTGTGCACAAGGATAGAATTTAAAAGTCTGCTATATTAAATAAAGTTCCCTTTAATGTAGACCACATAGAAAATTCAATAAATCAGATGTTTCTTTTATATGAATAAAGGTTATTTATTTCATGGGATTAGTGATTCATTTTAAGATTAAAAAATAAAAAACTGTCCCTCTTAAGGTGAGCCCAATAACGTGAACTCAACTCAATATGGTAAACAATTCCTTTTTTAAATGTCTATATCTTAAAAAACTAAAACAAACACTGAACATCTAATAGTCAAACTGTGTAAAAGCAGGCGAGCAGGTTCTACCATTTTGAGCAATTTGCGGTGGAAAACTGAGCAGTTCTAGCAAAACACAGCAACGCTGTTACCCATAGATAGACAGGCTATAAATGTTTTAACGATACATTTTTTAAATTGTGAAGCTAGCATTCAATTGCCTCCCCCTGTCACAAGGGGATTTATGGATGATTTAAGATAAAGCCGTCAACCCTGTTATGGTGATTTGTAACAGGGTTTTAACCTCTTGAGATGGGAAAACATATTTTTTTATTAAGTTGAACATGTGCTCTTTATGAGACATTTTAAATTAGGTGAAACAAAATGTTTGTTTTGTTTCACCAAGTTACACTACTCAAAAGGCAATGAATTGGTGGAACGACTCCCCCCCCCCCTCCCCCCTCCCCCCCCTCGAGGTTCATGGTCATGCCTGTGCAGTGTGGTCAAAACGGTGCTTGATCACAAGCTCTAGAAATGTAGTCGGTCAGTAACCCCCTGGTACATAGCATTGTATAGTGTATTAACTGTACAGTTCATTTATTTGTGTAAATGCATTTCTCTTGCATCATTACATGAGAGTGAATTCTTAAAGTATAGAATGAATTCAGAAAGCATACATCGCTAGATTTGCATTTATAAACAATAGCCATAAGCACAACTTGCAATAACAAACTTTCATCACACTACTTCTATCATAGATGTACATTTCTGGCAGCTGTGATTTATTCTATTGAGTGTTTTCTTTACTGAATTTTTGTCATTTATAAATAAAAACAAAAGCTATACCTGTTTTTGTCCAAGTTGTTTGTCTATTCTCTGTGTTTAATGTAGCCACAGGTTGACAAGTGTACAAGATTAATCTGTAAAGGGCTCGTCTACTGTAGATGCACATTTTGGGTGAATATACTGATGTGTGTGGTCACGTTTAGTGGCTAATCAGTAGACCCTACATTTGTGGAAATAATTATATGAACTATATTTCCCCTATGTAGCAGTTGGAAGTAGTAAAGTATTACACTGTAATAGAGATTAACCTCCTGGTTTTGATCTTTTCAGATTTACTGAAAAGTTCTTCCCGGCCTGTTATTTTTTGTTCTAAACGTTCAGTCATTTCCACAATTTTTCCTGATCGGTATCAGAGCAGCTCTGAGGATCAACGTAGCTCAGTGTTTTCTCACGCCCACCGTCTGAGGAAGTGTCCATGTTGTTCTAAGGTTATTTTGTTTCTCTGAAGTAACCTCCGAGCAGGCCCGGTGTTGTGACAGGAGAGCCGCGGAATGCACTAACAGGAGAGTGTTTACGTCGCTCCATCTACAAAGAAACAGAATGAGAACATGGTGGCCAGATGGATTTGGGGATTTAAATCGGGATGCTTGCCGGGCCGGGTCCATTGAGTTATGACTGGTGTTGTAGCATCAATTATTTCCTGTTCTAGTATTAGCCAGTCTCAGAGAGCTGATATGAAACTCATAAGGAAAACTTGTGACTGCCTATTCTGACACATAGGACTGACAGTAATACAACACCCACCCACTCGTGCTGTTGGGGTAATAATGACTGTGGCTTAAATTAGAACATTCAAACAGCAAAACGGATAGAAACCTGTCTGTCAAACAGAGCCACCGTGACTGATAGGATATGCACAGAAATATCTCATCAAACTTCCTGGTAACATTGGGCTTTGTCTGTACTGTCCACCACTGGTAACACAGAACAGAGAAAATATGTTGACATGTACTGTGTCCACTAGGTGGTGGAAGAAGCCTTCATCACCCAACCTATTCCAAGATGGTATAGAATAGATGTGATATGTAACCACAAAGCTTTACTTGTCAATGTCAGCTATAATATTATGATTTCTGCATGCATGTTCAAAACACTCAACTGAGACATTGCAACTTAAATCAATAGCAGGATAGTTTTTCAAATTTTTTATTTTTAAATAACTATTTACATGACAGCTCTGTATAAATCCATTTAGTTTTCATACACGTGACAATTTTTCAAAAAGAAAATGTTTTAACATGAAGGGCAATGTGATGATTAAATTGATACATGAAAATGTATAAATCACAAGCCTTTGTGATGGCTGAGCAACAGTTCCTTGGTTTCCTGTAGTAAAAAAATAATAATAATAATATTTGACAGATGTTTTCAACTCCCTCAAAAACCAAATAACCCGAAGTTTTTAAACTTTTTTAAGCTTTTAAACCCTTTTCAATGGCATTGCTGATATAATTCATGTCACATGATTTACTTTGAATTCTTAGTTATTATTCGCATTTAGGACAATGCATGACCTCATTGATAAAACTTTCTACCGATAGAAGAAATAATATATCGTAAAAAATGTGAATTCAAGGGGGGAAAAAATGCTCCGTTGAGGGCAGTTTAAACGAGAACTTTTGAGGAAGTCTACAGTATCACAAGTCGGTCTATCAGTCAGGCACAATCATACACAGCGGAGGACACAAGCAACTGCTCACAGCCTTGCCAATTCACATATATCATGGCTCAAATTTAACATTTGTACAGTTAGATATATTTGAGGCAACTTGGGTAAAGAGCCTTGAATAGGAACACTACAGCAAAATGCCCCATCTAGAAATCCAACCAACGTTATTAGCTGTTTCCCTGCCTGCTAGTCCGTCCATGCTACCGCCGAGGGATAACTATCCAAAAAAGGAATCTCCCTTTTAGGACACATGGCAGCAAGAGTGAGAACGACAATTTCATGTGAAGAAAATAGTGAGTAAGAACTCCCCAGAATCAAACAAACACATTATGAGAAATTGTGTGAGAGCGAACTCTTGTAAACTCAGCAAAAAAAGAAACTGCCCTTTTTCAGGACCTTGTCTTTCAAAGATCATTCGTAAAAATCAAAATATCTTCACAGATATTCATTGTAAAGGGTTTAAACACTGTTTGCCCATGCTTGTTCAATGAACCATAAACAATTAATGAACATGCACCTGTGGAACGGGACACTAACAGCTTACAGACGGTAGGCAATTAAGGTCACAGTTATGAAAACTTAGGCCTCTTTAGTGTTCTTTCTACTGACTCTGAAAAACACAAAAAGAAAGATGCCCAGGGTCCCTGCTCATCTGCGTGAACGTGCCTTAGGCGTGCTGCAAGGAGACATGAGGACTGCAGATGTGGCCAGGGCAATACTTTGCAATGTCCGTACTGTGAGATGCTTAAGACAGCGCTACAGAGAGACAGGACGGACAGCTGATCGTCCTTGCAGCGGCAAACCACGTGTAACAGCACCTGCACAGGATCGGTACATCCGAACATCACACCTGCGGGACAGGTACAGGATGGCAACAACAACTGCACGAGTTACACCACGAACACACCAGGAACGCACAATCCCTCCATCAGTGCTCAGACTGTCCGCAATAGGCTGACAGAGGCTAGACTGATGTCTTGAAGGCCTGTTGTAAGGCAGGTCCTCACCAGACATCACAGGCAACAACGTCGCCTATGGGCACAAACCCACCGTTGCTGGACCAGACAGGACTGGCAAAAAGTGCTCTTCACTGACGAGTCGCGGTTTTGTCTCACCAGGGGTGATGGTCGGATTCGCGTTTATCGTCGAAGGAATGAGCGTTACACCGAGGCCTGTACTCTGGAGTGGGATCGATTTGGAGGTGGAGGGTCTCATGGTCTGGGGCGGTGTGTCACAGCATCATCGGACTGAGCTTGTTGTCATTGCAGGCAATCTCAACGCTGTGCGTTACAGGGAAGACATCCTCCTCCCTCATGTGGTACCCTTCCTGCAGGCTCATCCTGACATGATCCTCCAGCATGACAATGCCACCAGCCATACTGCTCATTCTGTGCGTGATTTCATGCAAGACAGGAATGTCAGTGTTCTGCCATGGCCAGCGAAGAGCCCGGATCTCAATCCCATTGAGCATGTCTGGGACCTGTTGGATTGGAAGGGTGAGGGCTAGGGCCATTCCCCCCAGAAATGTCCGGGAACTTGCAGGTGCCTTGGTGGAAGAGTGGGGTAACATCTCACAGCAAGAACTGGCAAATCTGGTGCAGTCCATGAGGAGATGCACTGCAGTACTTAATGCAGCTGGTGGCCACACCAGATACTGTTACTTTTGATTTTGACCCCCCCCTCCCTTTTGTTCAGGGAAACATTATTCCATTTCTGTTAGTCACATGTCCATGGAACTTGTTCAGTTTATGTCTCAGTTGTTAAATCTTGTTATGTTCATACAAACATTTACACATGTTAAGTTTGCTGAAAATAAACACAGTTGACAGTGAGGACGTTTCTTTTCTTGCTGAGTTTAGCAATGTACCCCATCACATAATGGAACCTCTGTGGTCATAATATCACTGCATGAAATGTCAAGAGATGATGAACATGATGTGTGCAAGAACATCCCCTACACAAGAGGAATAAGTCTTGACCTTAGTACAGCAACTTTTAACCTGATTTAAGAGGCTAAAATTAATTCAATGCATTATTAGAACAGGACCACAGCATTGTTTTAGAACCGTTTGAGTAAAATGTAGTGTATCTCTCCGATTTTTGGAAATTATGAATTGTGAAATGCTCTTTGTATTCTATTGCTGTCAAGTTTCATGCATGTAAACGCTTTAATACTTCCAATAAAACGCTTGTTTCTTATTTAAAAAACATAAAGAAAAATATTATTTGTCTCAAAATACTATGCAGGGATTAAAGGGAGAATTTAAATATTTTTCAAACAACAAGTTGTTGTTTTCAACCTGAGATTAAAAACCAAGATGTCCCCCTCAGAAGAGTCAGTCTGAGTCTTAACTCTTCAGTCTAAAAGAACCACAATGTGCTTGTGACAGGCTGTCCCCACGACAAGATCCAGAGATTGGTTGGTTAGTTGGTGAGGGCAAGTCTCACTGGGCCTCAGCAATAAATCCACCTTGATGCGATTACTTACACCACGCTAAGACTCGGTTGGTCTGAACGAGTCCCACTGACAAAGTTATAAACCAGGAACTGCGAGGTGCCGCAGTAGTGTGTAGCGAAAAGCTTCCCGTCGGGCGTTGGGTCGGAGAAGGCAATCTCCTCCTTGCTCAGGTAGGAGCCGTAAATGAAGTTGTTCCTGAGGAGGGCAATACGAGAAGAAACTACAGATTTAATATATATTTCTTTGACATTTTACAAGCACACTTTTGACACTTATTTGGACAGTCCGAAACAGAGGTGTAGACAGGCAAGTGGGAGTACAGCAGGAAAGGTGGACGCAGCGATTTAACCGTCTCCGGTGGGGAGAGGTGACTGAAGGAGCGAGCGTTATACCCCTAAACCACAGGCTCTGCACTACACAATGAAATTCTGTAGATTCACAACAACAAAAAAGAAAGTCTTGCAGCTAGTTAAGACTGACCTGAGACACTCGATCATGCGCGAGGCGATGCCCGTCCGTCTCATCATGCTGAAGACCCAGATGCGGCTGATGCCACAGAGGGCTGGCTCTGGGTCAGTGGAACAACACCAGGCTCTCTGACGCTCAAACATCACCTTCTCTCCCTCCGAGCCCTCGGGTACCGCCTCCTCGATCACCCTGTAGCCCTGCACACACACACACACAAACACACACGCACGCACACACGCAAGAGCAAATACATCATTACAATAAAGTCTCCACCTCAAACCCCTTCCCACACACACTTCCCATAAAGGCAGATCATCCCAGCACCCACATTCGTGGACAGAAACACACTCAGAGGTCCCACACCCCTTCCATTTTACAGAGCTCTGTATCAGCTGTGCCAAGTTTCTAATCTGTCTGGTGACATCCCTGCTTCCACCATGGGGCAGAGGGAGAGATAAGCACACTCCTCTGTGCGGTAAATCACTCCACACACCCACTCATTCACTCGTTTGACTATTATTCAATTAGCCTGCTCTCACAATGGCCACGGTACCAGACTTCTACAATCAGACAACAAAATTGCTTCTACAGTAATTAGCCAATGACATACTCCTGGTTTTGTTATTGCAATACAAGCTAGATGATGGATACTGCATCCAGTACTACGTGATCACTTACATGGGCTCCCTGGGAAACAATAAGGATTTTATAATGACATGAACCTGCGGTGAAATAAATTGGAAACAAACTGCCTGCAGTCCTAATTATAGGACTGACTAATTACTAGTGTTATACTGAATCAGACTGAGCAGACAGTCTACTGTGATATCCCTATACTTGTGACTGCTTGGGAAATGCTCCCACTGAGCTCTATAGAGAATACTACGACACTCAACAAGTACTAGGGGAGAAGGAAGTAGTACAGCCCCAACCCACACAGACGTCTTGCTCACCTCTTGAATGTGCTCAGCGATCAGGCACCCAGCCACCTTCTTGTCATTAGAGATGAACAGGAAGGTTTTGGTCTGGGAGGGACACTTGGTCTCCACCTGCTGGAAGCCCAGGTCATTGTCCACCATCTCTCTGATCTCCTCAACCTGACAGCACAACAAACTGTGAGACACCCTCGCAAGCTCCTAGTCATTAGTGCACGTCGTATCCAAAACGGTTTTGCAACAGAAAACGCTTCGCTACGAAAACCAGAGTTTCTTATCCCTCCCCGTTCCGGTGAGTTTTCGTCCGTTTGATGCCAAGTGAATATAACCCTTGCCTAAAGGACGAATAAACTATTGTGATATGTATAAGGGGCTTCAAAGTATATTTAAGATCAATAATGCTGTTATATTTCGATTGTATTACAGTAAAGGTATTTCCATATGTGATAATGTGTAAAGTTCGAGCCTGAAACACACCTTCTTCAGTGCATATTTGGGGTCATCTGGAAGGACAAGGATGATCTTGCCATCGGGGTACTCTCCCAGAATCCTCTCCTTCTTCCACCCCTGTGGACGACATGACAAATCAGTGGCTTATAGGATGAGAGATGCATGATGTGTGTGAGAGATGCTGTTTTTGAGTCAGAGGTGACGCGTTAGGTAGAGTTGGCACGCAAGGGCAGCGTCCCAAATGGCTCCCTGTTCCCTATACACAGTATTGCACTACTCTTGTAGTGTACTACATAGGGAATAAGGTGCCATTTTGGACGCATGCATGCTGTGGGAGACCGCTAGTTCTCACCACATATCTGACAGCACTGATGAACTGGTTGTGGAAGTGCAGGTGCTGGGACTCATCCTCCGGGTTGGCAGCAGAATACAGCATCCCACACACACCGCAGGTCACCGCTCCAAAGTGCTTCTGCCCTGCATCCTAGGAGACGACAACGCAGACTGGATCAGTTCTGACATAAATACGGTACCTAGATTCTATACAATTACAGGAACTTACTCGCCTGAGTGCCAGTCTGTTTGTGCAATCAGCTCCTTGTCAATCGTTGTCATGCCAAATGCTTGGCAATGACAGCGAGTGAGTTGGCAAGAGCACAAACAGATCTGGGACCATGGTAGGAATATATATAGTCTTTGGATAACACCCCTCTTCTACAAAAGAGAACTATTCAAAGTACAGTAATACAGTGGGCAGTATTTGGCAAAAGACCAAAACACTCACAGTGGTGGTTTGATTGTCATCTTTATCGGCCTCCTTTAGTTTTTTTATCTCTTTCTGCAGACATGCGTCAGAGAGGGGACTGCTATTATCTGCTGATTGCACGACCACACTACCACGGAAACACAGAAATTGTTTGAATTAAACTCTGGAAAATAGTTTTTTGTGTGGAAAAGATTTATTGCAATTTGAGTGCAGGTTCTTACGAGTCAGAGGACTCTGTTGTTGTCGTGCCCTCTGTCTTGACCTCTGGGGATGCCGGTTTAATCTCAGCAACTAAGAAAGAGACAGATTCTATAACAAAGCATGTTACACTGAGGTTATGACGACATGTTATAACTAGGGCTGTCAAACTATTTTTTTTAAACGTAATCGTGTTAATTGCAGGATTTGCTGTGATTAATCGCAAATTCAGAATTTTCTCAAATTGAGCTCTAATTTCAGATTTCTTTTATGACAAAAAGCATTACCAGGATATTGACATCTTGATTTTGTCCAAAGTAACGGTTACCAAAATCAGGTAAATTGATAACGCACTCTGACAGCCGTAGTTATAACACTGTTCAAAATGTCATTTGGTTGGATGTTATCAGACATGAGGGTACCAGCAGGCTTTTCTTCACACTGATCCTTGTCAACAGAATCTCGTGGGGTCTCTTCAAAGGGAGGGGAAGACACTGGTGCTATGGAATCCTGTGGAAAGACAAGAGGTTAAGAAGGATAAATTGCATCCCCAAAACTATGCCAGGCATGAAAACAGCTATATGATCATCCACACTGCTTCTAAATGTGTCACTGAAGTTACCAGGGTTAAGTTTCAGAAAAGCATTTTAAGGCTAAGTTCATATGATGAACTTATCCCGAAGATTCTTTCGGGAAGCCAGCTCCTGTACAGTTATTCAATAGATTTCAATATAATTCAATAAACAAAAATACCATTCTTACATCTTAATAAAGAAAGAACAGGTCCAAGGATGTTACCTTATCTTTGGCAGTTTTGGGCGTAGGTGATGCCTCCGCTTTCTGCTCAGTTTGAGGGGTAAGTGTAGGTACCAAGGTTTCCTTTTGTACAGTGGGATTAAGCACTTCTGCCTTCTGTACAGTGAGTTTGGAGTCCTGTGGGAGGAGGGGAGATGAAGACACTTGTACCACACAAGACAATATTTTTTAGATCAATTATAAGGATGTGGGTAAGAGCATTGCTAGCGCCAAGCTCTAGCAGGTCGTGGGTTCAAATACCACAGGGATAACAAATTTAAAAATGTATGCACTCATTGTACTATAAGTCGTTTTCAATAGTATAAAAACCAAGAAAGTTACTTCAAGGAGAATAAAAAACAAGAACGTTACCTCATGTTTGCCATTTCCGGGCAAAGGGGTCGGTGTCTCTACTGCCTTCTGCACTGTTGGATTTGTCACAACTGCCTTCTGCACAGTTGGTGCGGTCTTCTGAGTGGTAGGCACAACTATTTTTTGCGCGGTGGGTACTGCCGGCTTCTGCGCGGTGGGTACTGCCGGCTTTTGCGCGTTGGGTACCGCCGGCTTCTGCGCGGTAGGTACCGCCGGCTTCTGCGCGGTAGGTACCGCCGGCTTCTGCGCGGTAGGTACCGCCGTCTTCTGGCCGGTAGGTTCCGCCGTCTTCTGGCCGGTAGGTACCGCCGTCTTCTGGCCGGTAGGTACCGCCGTCTTCTGGCCGGTAGGTACCGCCGTCTTCTGGCCGGTAGGTACCGCCGTCTTCTGGCCGGTAGGTACGCCGTCTTCTGGCCGGTAGGTACCGCCGTCTTCTGGCCGGTAGGTAACGCCGTCTTCTGGCCGGTAGGTAACGCCGTCTTCTGGCCGGTAGGTACCGCCGTCTTCTGGCCGGTAGGTACCGCCGTCTTCTGGCCGGTAGGTACCGCCGTCTTCTGGCCGGTAGGTACCGCCGTCTTCTGGCCGGTAGGTACCGCCGTCTTCTGGCCGGTAGGTACCGCCGTCTTCTTGCCGGTAGGTACTCCTGGCTTCTGCATGGTAGGTACTGCCGTCTTCTGGACGGTAGGTACCCCTGGCTTCTGCATGGTAGGCACTGCTGTCTTCTGGCCGGTAGGTTTTGAGTCCTGTGGAAGGAGAACAGGTTTGGAATGCATTTTCTAGAATGAATTTCAATACAGTTTTTGCCACACAAAAACTAATCCGTGCATTTTATCATTTAAGATCATCATTCAAGAAAGTTACCTCGTGTTTGGCCGCTGTCGTAAGTGTCACTGCTGCCCTCGGAATGGTGGTAGGTCTCAATGCTGTCCTCTGCACGGTCGGTAATACTGCCTTCTGCACTGTGGGTTTCGGCTCGTCATCCAGTTGAAAGTCATCAAAAGAGTACTTGGGCCTGGCTTTGTAAGGCTTATACTCCGCCACAGGCTTGGCCTTCTGAGCTTTCAGCCCGTTGGGCATCGGCGGGGGTACTGCTGGAAGTGTCCTCTTTCTAAGGGTGGGTCCCTTACTTGGGGTCACTTTGGGGGGCTCAACTTTGGGGGGCTCAAGCTTAGGGGTTACTGCTGGGCTGGCTGCGGCTGGGGTAGGACAGGGTGCAGTTACTGTGGGTGCTGCTGGACTGGCTGAGGGGGGTGAGGGTGTTGTGGTCTCTGGGATGGGTGCTGCTACTGCTGGAGTGGACAGTAATGGGGGGGTAGGTTTAGCCTCTGTCTCCGGAAACATCTTCTGATTGGCCTGATCGGACTTGAGCTTCTTCACCATGGTCCAGGACATATTCTTCTCCCGCTGCAGCTCCACCTGCCGCAGCCTCTGGAACCTGGTAAGCTTCTTCTTCTCGTGGATTTTGAGGGGCACCGTCACTTGGCTGATGAAGAAGCGCCTCTGTGGTGTCTCTGGAGCTGGGGGCTTGGCTGGAGCAGAAACTGCAGCAACGGGTGCTACTGGGGTAGAGGGCTCCTTGGGCCCGGCAGGAGTTGGAGGGATAGGGACAGTCTCAGTCTGTGTGAAAGGCTGTGGGCATTCTGGCTCCTTGCTGGGTTCAGCCTCAACCGTTACAACCTGCTCATCCTCTTCCTCCGTCTTTAATAGCATGGTGTCCGTGGCGATATCGTCCGCTATTTCCTCACATAAGGCAAGGAGGTTGAGCTGCCTGCTCGCTTTTTTGGAGGCGGCGGCCTTTTGCTCAGCTAGCGCCGCTAGTCTTGCTTTAGTCCGGGCCTGAGGGTTCATCTGCTGTTTCTTAGGTTTTTCCGGGCTACACTGTGTCTTTTTGACAACTTCCTTCTTGCCACTATTTGTGCTGTCTTGGTTAGAGGAACGTGTGCCTTTCTTTTCAGTACCAGCTTCACTGTTATCTAGACGGCACTCATCTTCAGACCCTTTGGTTAGCTGGACTGTCTTCTCTGGCACCTCCTTAGAGTTGTCTATGATTTCCAGATCACTATCCATATCCACATCTTCCCCATTTTCTCCCACCACCTCCACAACACAGTGACCAATCTCCATATCCTCAACAATAATCGGGGTCTCCAGGTCTAAGGTACACTCAATGCTCTCCGTCACACCAAAGTCACAGTCTTTATTCATGATTTCTAAGGAATCCTCTACTTCCAGAAACTCTTTGACATTTGAGCGCATTGTGTCAGACAGGGGGTGTTTGCAAAGACTGGACTCCTTCAGAGCACTGAAAAGTGCTTCTAGGGGTGGAGACTTTATCATAGCACCCGACATTGTCTCTACACTTTCCCAAGGTTTATCTGTAGGGATGGTCATGGTATCTTCCTGGACCTCCTGTCTCTCAGCGCTCTGCTTCACCTGTTCTGAGACATTGTCCGAAGTCTCTTCTGAGGCTACTTCCACCGGCGGAGGAGATTTTACTTCGATATCAAGCTTGGTGTCTAAACTCTCACTAACTTGATCTGCAGGGGTGGGCGCAGAATCTTCCCGCATCTCAGTGCTCTGCATCACATGTACAGTTGCAGGGTGTGGACCCTTTATATGTGCATCAAGCGTGGTCCCTGCACTCTCACTGACTTCAACTGTATGGGTCTCCTCAAAGGACGCTTCTAGAGGTGGAGGGATATCTATTTTTGCATCAAGCTTGGTATCTAAATGTTCAACTACTTCATCTGGAGAGGTGGTCATGGAATTCTTCTGCATATCCTCTATTTCGATGCATATCTGATTAACCTGTTCAGGGACAGGGTCTGAAGCGTCCTCTGAAAACGCTTCTATAGATGGAGACTTTATATTTGTATCAAGCTTGGTGTCTACACTCTCACTAGGGGTGGTCATGGGACCTTCACTAACTTCATATGTAGAGGTGGTCATGGAATCTTCCTGTATCTGCTGGCTCGTACTGCTCTGCTTCACCTGTTCATGTACAGGGTCTGTAACCTTCTCTGAAGATACTTGAGTTTCCATTGTCACATCTCTTGACTCTTCGACTGCCTTCCTTTCATTTTCCTCACTTTCACTTTCGGAATCACTACTGCTGCTATATGCTACCAGGCCTTTAGCTGGAGGAGATAATATTTCCGCATTGACCTTAGTCTCTAGACGTTCCTCAACAAGACCTGCAGGGGTGGTCGTCGCATTTTCCTGCATCTTGGTGCTCTGTTCAGATACAGGGTCTGCACACTTGATACATGCATCAAGCTTGCTCTCTACACTCTCATTAACTTGAACTGTAGGGGTGCTCACAGAACCTTCCTGAACACCCTGCATCTCAATGCTCTGGTTCAACTGCTCATGGATGGGGTCTGAAGCTTTCTCAGAGGATGCTAATATAGCGGGAGGAGACATTATTTGTGTGTCAGGCTTATTCTCTACACTCTCAGTAACTTCATCTGTAGGAGTAGTCACATAATCTCCCTGCATCTCCTGTGTCTCACTGCTCTGGTTCAACTGCTCATGGATGGGGTCTGAAGCTTTCTCAGAGGATGCTAATATAGCGGGAGGAGACATTATTTGTGTGTCAGGCTTGGTCTCTACACTCTCATTAACTTCCTCTGTAGGAGTAGTCACAGAATCTCCCTGCATCTTCCTGCTCTGGTTCAACTGCTCAGGGATGGGGTCTGAAGCTTTCTCAGAAGATGCTAATATAGCGAGAGGAGACACTATTTGTGTGTCAGGCTTGGTCTCTACACTCTCATTAACTTCCTCTGTAGGAGTAGTCACAGAATCTCCCTGCATCTTCCTGCTCTGGTTCAACTGCTCAGGGATGGGGTCTGAAGCTTTCTCAGAGGATGCTAATATAGCGGGAGGAGACATTATTTGTGTGTCAGGCTTGGTCTCTACACTCTCAGTAACTTCATCTGTAGGAGTAGTCACATAATCTCCCTGCATCTCCTGTGTCTCACTGCTCTGGTTCAACTGCTCATGGATGGGGTCTGAAGCTTTCTCAGAGGATGCTAATATAGCGGGAGGAGACATTATTTGTGTGTCAGGCTTGGTCTCTACACTCTCATTAACTTCATCTGTAGGAATAGTCACATAATCTCCCTGCATCTCCTGTGTCTCACTGCTCTGGTTCAACTGCTCAGGGATGGGGTCTGAAGCTTTCTCAGAGGATGCTAATATAGCAGGAGGAAACATTATTTGTGTGTCAGGCTTGGTCTCTACACTCTCATTAACTTCATTCGTAGGAGTAGTCACAGAATCTCCCTGCATCTCACTGCTCTGGTTCAACTGCTCAAGGATGGGGTCTGAAGCTTTCTCAGAGGATGCTAACATAGCGGGAG